>NC_045030.1:153697461-153723571 GCF_008632895.1 Mastomys coucha
TGGAGGGGAAACTGGGAAAGGAGAAATCATATGACATGTAAATAAAGAAAATATCTAATAAAAAATGGGGTACAGAGCTTAACAGAGAATTCTCAATATAGGAATCTTGAATAACTGAGAAGCACTTAAAGAAATGTTCAAAGTCCTTAGTCATCAGGGAAATGAAAATCAAAATGATCCTGAGATTCCATTTTACACCTGTTAGAATAACTAAGATAAAACATTCAAATGATAGCACATGCTTGCAAGGATATAGAGCAAGGGAAACAGTCCCCTATTGCTGGTGGGATTGCAATCTTGTACAACCACCCTGGAAATCAATTTGGTGGTTTCTCAGAAAACTGGAAGTAGTTCTACCTGAGGACCCAGCTATACCATTTCTGGGCCTATACCCAAAAGATGCTCCAACATTCCACAAAGGCACTTGCTCAACTAAGTTCATAGCAGCTTTATTCATTTTAAAAGCCAGAAACTGGGAACAACCTAGATATTCCTCAACTGAAGAATGGATAAAGTAAATGTGGATATATCTACACAATGGAATACTATTCAGCTACTAAAAACAAAGGCATCATGAATTTTGCATGAAAATGGATGGAACTTGAGAATATCATCCTGAGTGAGGTAACTCAGAACCAAAAAGACATGGGAGGTGGTATGTACTCGCTGAAAAGTGGATATTAGCCATAAAATATAGGATACCCATGCTACACTCTACAGACCTAAAGAAGGCACAAGTGAGGATGCTTGAATATCACTTAGAAGAGGGAATAAAATAGTCATAAAAAGGCAGATAGTGGGAGAGGGCATGGGGAAGGGAATGAGGGATGGTTCAGGATCAGGTGTGGGGAGGGATAGAATGGATGGCCAGATGGCCATGAGAATTCAAGGAAATCTGCAGCTGATAGGGATAGGGAGGTAGGAGCATCTCCAGGATATAACAGAGACCTGGGATAAGAGAGGCACTCAAGAATCAGTGGAGGTGACCTTAGCTGTGACTCACAACACTGGGGATATGGAACCTGAAGATGACACCTCCTGTAGCCAGACAGGAACCCCATGGGAGCAATAGGGACACCAACCCACTCACAAAACTTTCAGCCCAAAATTTATCCTGTCTACAAGAAATGCAGAAACAGGGGACTGAGCAGAGACTGAGGGAATGGCCAATGGGTAACAGGCCCAACTAGAGCCCATCCCATGGGCAAGCACCAATCCCTGCCACTATTAATGATACTGTTATGCTCACAGACAGGAGTCTAACATGGCTGTCTTCTGAGAGACGCCGCCTAGCTACTGACTCAGACAGATGCAGACACCCACAGCCAAACAGTAGATGGAGCTTGTGTATTCTTAAGAAAGGGTAAGGGAAGGATTGAAGGCTCCAAAGGGGATAGGAACTCCACAGGAAGACCAACAGAGTCAACTAACTTGGACTCTTCAGGATTCTCATTGAGTGAACCATAAACCAAAGAACATACACAGGCTGGACCTAGCTCCCTCCCACCCACCCCACCCCCCCCGCACATATGTAGCAGATGTATAGCTTTGTCGTCATGTGGGTCCTGAACAACTGGAATGGGGACTAACCAAAAAGCTTTTGCCTATACTGGGATGTGTTCTTCTAGCTGGGCTGTCTTGTCTGGATGCACCTAATCTCATAGAGACTTGATGTGCCAGGTTGGGGAGATATCTGGGGGACTCCCACCTTCTCAGAGGAGAAGGGGAGGGGTTTGTAGGGAGGATTGTGGGAGGGTAACCAGGAGGGGGGCAGCAAGTGAGAGATAAAGTGAATAAAACAAACAAACAAAAACCCAAAAAGGGTAAAAAAGAGTACAAAATTTAAAAAAGTAAAGAACAAAACAAAACAAAAAGCATAGATACAAATGACAATATTATGGATTATAGATAATCCTCTGTTTTATTTTATATGGAGACCATTGAGACTCAAACAGGTATGAATAGTCTAGGTAAGTGGTATGCAAATTAGAAGCATCTTGGAATTTTTAAGTATATTTCAACATGTATATGTTGTATGTGCACATGTATGTATATGTGTATACTTGTGTATCTGTGTGTGTGTGTGTGTGTGTGTGTGTTTAGGCCAGACATAAATAGATGTCTGGTGTCTTCAACATTAATTCACCTGTAGGAGAACATGCAGGCATGACCAGGCACATTGCCCTTCTAAATCAGAAGCATGGCACACCATGCTCCTGAAGTCAGAGCACTGAGTTCTGAAGTGCTGTGAGTAGTCAGCTGGCCTGCTGCCACATCTGCACTCTCCTTGTCTTTGTTAATGTGCTCCTTCCACAGAGACCCTGCTGCTATGTGTACTCCCTATCCGGTCTGAGGGAATGTGCTAACCAATCACAGTTGAATGGCTTCCACTATAAAAGTGGTTGCTTCTGTGCAATAAAGCAGATGCTGTTCCCCAAAACTGTTTCTAGAGTGGTTTCTCTCCAGCCTTTTCCCAACCACAGGCATTGCTGTTTTGTCAGGGACTGCCCCAGCAATGACAGCACTCATCACCTTATTTTATAATACAGTCTGTCACTGTACCTGGAACTTATCAGTTTGGTTAGGCTAGCTGGCCAACAATCCCTCAAAATCCTTTCATTTCTGCCTCCCTAGTGCTAGGACTGGAGATGCATGCTACAATACCCGGATTTGTAATGTGGGGGTCCTCATGTTTGTGCAATAAATACTAACTGCACCACATCCATCTTCCCAGGCCTTCAATGCTTACATTTTCATATATGCTTAAACAACCTTTTGATAGTAAGTTTTGATATTTGTTTGTGTGTTTTGAGATATGGTGTCATGTAATTGAGATTGGTCTTGAACTCACTATGTAGCCAATGCTGGCCTTGAACTCTGATCCTCCTGCTTCTGTCTCTCAGGTACTGAGGTTATAGGTGTGTGCCATTATGCCTATCTACAAACATTATTTAAAATGAGAATCTAAATAAAAAAATATGACCAGCACCAAGATGTACATTTTCTTATTAATTTTAATATTAGTCTGGCATTCATTAGTACGGATGTACAATAGAAGTTATAATTTGTTCAATATAATATGCTCCATCTCCCAGGATATTTGGGAAGGTTATAAAGTTATCATTGTATAAGTACACAGGCATAATCAGTTTTGTATATCTTCTTGCATAACTTGCTGTTTAGTAAATCACAAGCTGTCTCAAAGATCCATGCTTTTAAGTATACATTCACATAGACCAATAAACATATCCTGAAGACATGAGCAAATTCCTCCACATAGTACCATGATATGACTAATAGTAAAAACCTACTTTAAAAGTAAGACAAAGAAAAATTAATCAGTACAGCTCACAATAGATGTTAGCAGTCATTCTACTTATTGTAAACTCCTTCATACCAGCCATCATCATTCTTCATAATATAAATGACTGTGTGCTCCTTAAGTGATAGCTCATTTTTTACTCTTTGTTTTTTGTTTTGTTTTGTTTTGTTTTTGTTTTTGTTTTTTGAGACAGGGTTTCTCTGTGTAGCCCTAGCTGTCCTGGAACTCACTCTGTAGATCAGGCTGGCCTTGAACTCAGAAATAGGCCTGCCTCTGCCTCCCAAGTGCTGGGATTAAAGGCATGGGCCACCACTACCTGGCTTATCTTTGACTCTTATCTAATCATATATTGTAACAACTTTCTCAGTACAGTTCCTGGGAGTTTCCACAGAAACCCAATCTGCACATGGATCATGATAATGAACTACTAAAGCTTCATCTTCATAACCCATTGCAGGAGGACGTGATGGAGGTGGTATGGTGTCATGGGGATGCCTCCTGGTGGAGGTGGTAATAGTGGAGCTGGGATATCAGCAACTGCTCCAGTAGTGGATGCTAAGGTATCAGCTTCTACACACTTGCATGTACTATGGTCTTGCCTTCCACTTCCAGCACTCTTTGCACTGTGTGTGTAATATAAAGAATTTTTCCTGGCTGTATTATTTTGACTTCTTGGCTTTGCAGATCTAGTCATATAGAGACTTAGGGACCTTTGAGGGTCTGTCAGGGTCCTGAGTTTTATAAGGAATATTCTATCCTGGAGGACTTGGTGGTTTCTAAGTAGGAGGATTTGTTCTTAGCAGTACGCCAGCTCTTGCACTTTTAAAATAATCATGCTTAACTCCATGGTCCATGTCATCTACAGCTGTGTAGTTGACAGGTTTTGGGATATGACATACAGGATGCTCTATATCTTCAGGTGCTATTCTCTTGTGAGTTCTTGTTATATTCTTATTTGTTGTCAAAATATCCATTTTTCTTCAAGGCAGTTTGTCTTCACAAACATTCATGATCTGTGAGGTATGATGGAATACTTCATTTCCAAAAGCTAAGAGGCTTGGATGTCCAGCAACTGGATTACATTCTTGGCCAATGCATATTTTTCAGTAAAGCAACAGTAGCTATAGATTGAGTTGTATATGCTTTGGTCTATTCTAAACTTTTCTCTTGTCCATAGTCTTTATGTAGGTGTTTTCATGGTAGCCTGTTGTCTGGTCATTTTCGGATAATTCAGAGCCCTCTTGCCCGATGTATCTCCTACTCTCTAACAGCACCTGCAGCAATGCCATATTTTATCTATCTGCACTGCTTCTTCTTGTGTTAAAGAGACAGACAGTAAGGTCCACTGAGGCCAGTTCTTATATTTTAACTAGCAGCTACAGTGTCTGCTGAATACTTCATGTAGGCAGAGAAGAAGCAGCAGATATAATTAATATCATCATGCCAGTAATAGTGGAAGGGAAAATGGATATATCATTTTAAACTTCATACAGAGAAACAATGCAAAACTTTATACATCAACATTGATGGTTTTCAGACTAAAGAGACAATGAAAGCAGAAATGTCACTACAAAGAAATTCCTGCCATTTGAATAAAAAGAAAAGGTTCTAGTAGCAAACTCTGACTTTAAAATATAAATGTGTATTTTGCTTATATTAAAATGAAACAAAACCCCTTATGATCACATTTGACTTACTGATCAATGTTGGACTCAAGGTTCACCTACCATAAATGAGAACTGGAGGTACTTTTGCAATTGGAGTGGGAGCCTGGCTAGTGTCAATGTACTATTTTTGAGAACTCAGGAAGAACAGAAGAGCATTTTCTCTGCAAACATTAACTTGCCACATCTTATAAAAGTATTCCCTTCGGACGCCTATATCAGGAAAGCACCATCTCAGTTTTGCAGGTACAGAGTGGCTCATTTCTCTGTCGGAGGCTGTATAAAAGCTTCAGCAATTCAAACTAAGGCTAACTTAAGAAATTTACTGATTTTTATCCAATGCAGCTAAACCAGCGGAAGGTGTTAGCAACATCCAAGCCAATTTCACCTATTTTCCAACCCAATTTTAATAGATGTGTGCACAGCATGCCTTTTTCACTTGTTGGTTTTTCGAGACAAGGTTTCTCTGTATAGCCCTGGCTGTCCTGGAACTCACTCTGGAGACCAGGCTGGCCTCGAACTCAGAAATCCGCCTGCCTCCGCCTCCCAAGTGCTGGGATTAAAGGCGTGCGCCACCACTGCCCGGCAGTATACCCCTTTTCTAAGTGTGAAATAATGCTTTCAAGTTCATAGGGAAAAATGTTAAGTAAAAATGAAATAAGTCATGCATATCCCCACTACCCACATTAAGGCTTTATAGCATATGTCTTTCTTATATTTTCTTCTGATGTTATTAACACATTTGATTATGAAAAGCATGCTATTTATATGCAGAATTTTAAAATCTTGGATTCCTGTTTAAGACTATATCTACCGCACTGACAACTCCTAATATGCATTATTTACTTTATTGCTATGACATTTTTCTTTGCATGTGTCCAGAGGTAGTACAAAACTGGCCATGCATGGTGTAACCGAAGCCTCACCCAAGAGAATAGCCTAAAATCCTGCTAAGGGCAGATGAGTGATGTAGAAAAGCAGCCCAGCAGCCCAAGAGGAGATCCAAAGCTGTGGGCTGCTGAGCTGCCAAGTGGAATGTTGGGAGGAAGGAGTCTGTTTCGAAAGATTAAATATATCAAAAAAGAGTGGGCAAAATGTGCCATATGAACTAAAAATCTGGAGCCAGGCCTGATGTGATCCCAGCACTCAGGAGCCTGAGGCAGGAGAGTTACAAACTCAAGCCAGCCTGGGATACACAGCAAGATGCTGAAGATAGAAAAAAAGAAAGAGACAAAGGAAGAAAAGGGAGAGAGAGGAGGGGAAGGAAGATGAGAAGAAGGAGATATAAACTCCAAATTCCAGGCCATGTAGTTCATGGTACTGATAAAAATACCTATAACACGAATACCCATATTATTTTGAGGTCCATTTAGAAATTCTATCCCCTGTGATGTCTGTTTTGAGTGTTAGAAGAAAATCATAGTGCACTTATATGTTTGCAATTACCAGTTTGGCCCACAGTCCTCTGTTTCTGTATCTCTTCGTTCTCTCACAGATTTTGTTAGCCCTCTATGGGAAGGATGGCTGCTTCCCTCAGCCTCTATGTACAGAAGAAAAAATTCTGAGAGTCATTGTAGTCAATCCTTAACATCTTTCATTCACCCTGCAGCCTGTTCTTGCTTGATACATTTTTGTACTGGGCTATGTACTGGTTACATTTCTCTTTGTTGGGATACAACACCTGGCATTCTGGCTCTGCCTTTTAGGGGTATAGTGCACCATGATGGGGCAATCATGGCATTATAAGAGCCTAAGGCAGCTGGATACATTAAATCCACAGTCAGGAAGCACTGATGAATGTTGGTGCTCAAGTTTCTTTCTACTTTTTATTCAGTCCAGAACCCCAACCCATGGGCTGGTGCTACTCCCATTGAGTGTGGTGGGGTCTTCCCACCTAAATTTACCTAAACTAGGAATACTTTCACAGACATGCCCAGTCTGTTAGTCTCCTAGGTGAATCTACATCAGTTAAATTGGCAGTCAATATCAACTATCATAAGCTTCTTTCTGCTGCATATTCCTTTAGAGGACTAGATAACACAGCAAAGTCATCCATCCAGACATTGGAGAGATAGCTCTCTGCATTCACAAACACCGTCTTTCAATCTTTAGTATATTATGCTGTACCAGTTTTTTCTCTTAGAATCTCAAGCTGTATTGCTAAATCAACTTTACCACTCCTAATCTCTTCTTTGATGAATTCTCCCTGTCTGCAAATTCACTTGCTCTGTAATCAACCTGCCCGATATATCTGTATAGATTGTTTAACATTTATTTATTTTTGCTTCCTCTGCATGAGTGTTTTACCTGAGAATATATATGTATGTACCACACGCAGGCCAGAAGCTTCTGGAGGCCAGAAGAAGATGGTGGAGCCCCTAGACTTGGAGTTACAGACAACTGGCCACTATGTGGATGCTGAGACCTGAACCCAGGAACTCTGCAAGTACAGCAAGTGCTTTGAACCACTGAGCCATCTCCCCAGATCCCTCTGTATAGATTTTGAATAGATCTCAAGCTGTGAGCTGAAGTTGAAGCTTTTATTGCTTCAGGGTTCATGTGTGACAGGTATTTCACATCTCTGCTCAGAGGGTGGAAATGCACAACACATTAAGTCTCTGTGCTCGCATGACTGGACCTCTGCTGTACTGACGAGGCCAGTTCCCTGTGGAGCGGGCTGGCTATGCAGCTGTTCACTCTCCTATTAGTATAACAATAAGCATCTTTTGCATAAATCGCTAGCATTCATTTGTGCCTCTGGTAATATTTCCTGGAAGAGTCACAAAAGTGAAATTGTAGTCACAAGGTATAAATGTTCAAAGGGGTCTATGCATTACTTTTTACAAGGGTAGTTCCAACTTTCAGTTCCATCTACCACAAAGCACAATAGAAACTGCACATTCTAGCAACATTCTTGAGTTTCTGAGGGTATGAGGGCGATGGCTGCACTGATTACTTGAGCTGGAGCCAGAGGCCTAGCTATAAACTCTGGCTTTGAGACTGTGACTGGAATGGATCACTGAACTCTTCCCACCTCTCTTTTCCTCTCCTTGCTTCTTCTCTCATTTCTTTCTTCCATCCTCTTTTTTTCTGCCCTCTTCCTCGTCCCTCCCTGTTCCTCCCCTTTCCTATCTCTAGCTTGGCAAGCTCTTACCCTGGAATCCAGGATGGCCTCAAGATTAGAGCAATCCTTCTGTTTTACCCTATCAATTGCTTGAGTTAGAGGTATCAGCCTTCATGCTGAGGTCATTTTCCAAAAATCTAGTTTCTTCACCTGTGTAATGGGATTGAAGATATTTTCTTAACAGAAGTGCTGGAGAAAATATGTAAGACATGTACCTATAAGGGTTTACATGCATCCCCTTTGAGTTCTGCGGAGGGACCAGGTGGTTTTGGAGCTCAAAGAGCGTTTACATTTTAATTACCAACAATGATCTGACAGACAACTCTGACAGGTGACCTTCCCTGGTGCTAAATGAGTGAGAACAATCTTTTCTTTTTGCTCTTTTTCTCCACTTCTGGGCCCATTTCCTTTTTCTCTCCCTCCTTCTTCCCCTTTGCTTTTCTCTGTGACTGATCAAGCATAAAAGCTATTCATTGGTGGAGGTTTCTCAGAAAGCCTGGGACCACACCATGCAAGGTAAAACCCATGTGGATAATGTAAAGCTTTGGGCTAGCATTGCTGTTTTACAGGTGGTTCCCCAGTTTGGAATTCAGCTGACTGTCATACTTGCCAACACCAGCAAAGCAAGAATACAATTCAGCACCTCATTAATACCAATATTATTCCATGTGTGGTTTTCATTTCACATTTAATATTTATTTTTCTCAGGAGGAGGCCAGGACTAAATTAAGCATGTTATAGTCATCCAGAAGTAAGGTCAGGAAAGTACTTGGTAGATGGGGAGAGGCCAGGATTTCTGCAAGAAGCAGGGACTATGTGGCTGAACTCAGCTTATGCCCTGATGCTCGAATAGGAAAGGTATCCTGGCACTTGGGACCCAAGGAATACCACAATGTCAAACTGTGGAACAAACTTCACACAAGAGATTTACAGGGAAAGGCACAAGAGAGTGGCTGCCTCTCTGCTCTGGAGAGAAACAGCTGGGGACAGGAGGCAGGCTTTATATAGGATTTCCTTGGTGTGTGTGTGTGTGTGTGTGTTGGCAGGTGGGTTCCAGAGTGGCCTGGGACTGGAGGGATTTGTTGGCCTGATATTGGGGCAACTTCAAGGATTGGTGGAATTTTCTGATCTGATCTTGCTTTTTTTTTAATTGTTTATTGTTTTTGGTTTTGTTTTTTTCCTGTGGGGAGGGACTTGGCCACTCTCCCTCTTCGAGAGCCTGGTAAACATGTTTTAGGCCCTAACATAAGTTTGGGGTTAGGGAGCAGGGCCCTCGGGGTCTTCCACTCACTGACTATCACTGGGGACCTTAAAGATTAAGTGGACTTTGGACTGATTGAATTCAAACCATGGGATGAATGCACACATCGACATTGATTTGCCCACCTATTCATTCTGAAGCAATGACCCCTTCCAGTGACTAAACTAAAACCATGGGGTGAATGCACACGTTTGCATTGATCTGCCCACCAGCAGGTACCCCCTCCAATCAGGGTAAAAGATTTTTAGAGACAGCCTACTTGCTTCACAGATGAGAAAAACTGAAACTCAGCAAAGGTAAACAACTTGGTCTTTGTCAGCTGTCCTATTCTGAATAGACCCAGAGCAGAGCTGAAGTCTCTCTTGTTGCTCAGTCCAACATGAGAGAGATACTGTCTCCTACCCTTTGTTGTGCATTTGTGATGGGTTTATCATGACAGTGCCTATTGGCTGGCCTTAAACACAATTGAAACCCACTGGAAAAATCAGTGTTTTAATTCCTTCCTGGAATTAAAGTTGTGTGCTAGAAACTATAGGAGGACATTCATATGTGGAATTTTGTTCTAATTAGACTGATAACTTTATCTCTGGAATGAAAGATCTGGGGAAGCAAAGCTGTTTCTAATCTATTTCCAGTAAATTTGAAAGGGCAGTGAAGTACTTTGAACTTCTCTTCAATAGGATAAAGGTAAAAGTCTAATGCCCACATGATTTTCCTCCTCCTCCTCCTCCCTTAAGTTCTTTTAGTCTGTAGATATGCAGCAGCTGGGACCAGGCACCATGTTCAAGGATGTTGTGAGCCAAGGGCTAAAAGCATATGAGCCCATGATTACCAGAGTTTGGGATTTTGTTCTCACTTAGGTCCTGGGACAACAGTAAATGATTCTGAACAGGGAGAATGACACATCTGCATAATTCTGTAGCAGGAAGAATGAGCTGGGAGCCATGTGTGATAAGAAAGAAGAGCTCAAAAGATTGGAATCCGGCAGGCCAGTCAGAAAACATACCAAATCATTGCAGAGGCTGACAATGTGTCTTAGCAGTAAATCATTTGCATAGTTATGTGTGGAGCCCTTGGTTTGAACCTCAGCCTGCCCTCATAAGTCATTAAGAATAGAGATTTTTGCTGTTGTTGTTGTTATTGTTGTTTAAGAAGGCCTAAAATAGGGTTTCAGAGCCATGGATTATCTTAATTTGAGTGGTCTCAGAAGCAGGCTTTACAACAAAGGATTCAGGTGCAAGTGGTGTTTGAGGGAGATGACCCTAGGATTGCTGGCTAAGGACAAGGAAAGAGAGAAGGACAGAAAAAAAACAGTAACAGGCAAGGGTTAGGATTGGGGTATGGGTTTGGATTAGGGAATGGCAGGTTGCTTTGACTGAGGCCACACTGGAGCTGCTTCCAGACCCACTAACTCCTTTTAACTTTTTGTTTGAAAGTTTCATACATGTATATGCTGCCTTTTAGCTCTTTTCACCCCCATCTTTCTCCTTCATCCTCCAGTCTCTCCCACTGAACCACTTCTTTCCAACAAGTTCTCCTCCTATTTTCTCTGTGTGGGGGACACACAGAGTTTAGCTAAAGTTTCTTTCCTGAGCTTGGCTAGGAGGTTACTTACTGGAGCAAAGGCAATTTATCACTGGCTACACCAGTGAAGAAAATGACACTCCCACATCTAAGAACCATTAACTGTCAATAGTCCTTTAGGGAGAGGTGGGGCTTCTTAGGCCCTATCAATGATGGAGTGTTGATAGACCCAATCTTGTGCTGGTCTTCTGCAGATAACCACAGCTGCAGTGAGTTCTCGAATGCAGTGGCCATAAAAGCATGTCCAGAAACCATTTTTTGACTTCCAATCTCCCCATCCTGTAACTCTGACATTATTTCTGTCTCCTCCTCTGAGATGTTCAGTGTGACATGGAAAGGGATATCTAGCTGTCCCATTCAAGGCCCTGGACTCTATCATCATATATTCTCAGCAGTTTGGCCATTTATGGGGTTTCTACATTACTCACCACCTGTACAGTAAGATATTTCTCTGATGAAAGGCTGTGGACAATGGTAACTTATGGGTACAAATGTGAATATTTAACAGGCAATGTGTGACTAGGAAGTTTGATGTGAACAGTTAGCAAAAAATAGGGTAGCTCCCTCCTCTAGGACCTAGGACCTCCTTAACCTGGAGCTCTTGACCAGGTTCACAGAACCAGACATGAGTTCCTTTCTATAGAGAGGTCCTCAAATCCAGTAGCTGAGTAGTTGGTTAGCCCCATACCAGTCACCTTACTGTTTCACTAGAGGGCCAAACCCATAGTTCTTCATTACTCAAGGTTTGCCATGCCTGGAAGGACAGAGGTACTCCAACAAAAGTGCCCTTAGGAAGATGGTGGAAGTTTCCAGCAATAAACAGCCTTAGGAGTAAAAAAATGAATGTCAAGAGAATATTTGTAGAGGGCAAACCATATTTGATTTTGATGGTTATTTCTCCCTGATGATACTTGAACAGTTTTGAATTTTGTAAATGGAATTTATCTCTGGGAGTCTTACAGTAGGAAGACATCTAATTAACATTCTTCTATGAATTCTGTGATTCATTTACTTCCAAAAATAGCCCATTTCTATAAGCAGACATTACGTTCTTGCTTATATTTAATTCTAGCTTTGATGGTTGTTTTGAGAAGTGTAACCCTGGGCCTCATACATGCTAAGCAAGCACTCTATCATTAAGTTATACTCCCAGCCTCAATCATCACATTTAATACATGCTCCTTTTAGAAATTATACTCTGTAGTATAAATTTACTTAAGGAACTTGCCATTAATGTTGTTTCATATATTATAGAATCCTATTTTTTAAATACCTTATAATCAGATTACCAAATATTGAAAATTATAGGAATGAAGGTAATAACTAGGCACAAGATACACAAGGTAGAAAAGAAAAGCATATTAAGAGAACTTGCTATGATATACTTGAGTGACTCTGGCAACAAGCAAGCTCTCCATCTCCAACATTTATTAGAATTTATTCAAAGTCCAGCTTTGAAAATAGTAAGTTGCCAGGACTTCACACTGGAAAACATTCAATATTCAAACAGCATGACGGATTTTCTCTTCAGAACCATCACCTCAAAACGTAAGAAATTTGAGGAATTTCTGGAAAATTGCATAGTAGGTCCATGGCAATGCCAATGAAATAGATGTGATCTTTGGGGAAAAAAACTAAGTTGCCTGGCATTTATGAACCTTAAAAGTAATCTCCTTTATTCTCTTTTCATTAGTTTATTAAGTTGGTGCAGAGTAGGAAAGCACTAACAGCTCCCAGGATGGATTTTTGAGCACTGATGTACATGCAGTGAACTTCAGAGCCAAGTAACCAGCCCTTGGAAATCTGTTTACATCATGGAAATAGAAAAGTTAAACTTCAGAGAATCTGTACAAATGTAAGGCCATGAATGGACATGTGGCACCCTTGAGTGAGACAGCATTTACTTGATTATTGTGTGGGCCTTTCCTTTGATGGCAGCCTATATAGCCCCTAAAGAGTTGGTCTGAAAGACTCCTGTTACTTTTATACCAATCATGTTGGCCCCAAGGACTGAGCCCAATCCCAGTGAACACATTCATATTGGCCCAGTGGATATTTATTAAGAACCTGATGAGTGCAAGACACTGAAGTCAAGCTCTAGGAAGCTTGTGAAGGCACGTTTACCCTGGAGGACTCCAGAATTCAGTGGGCAAGCTAATCCACATTCAGAAGTCTGAAATAAAGTGAAAACAAAAAACAAAAACGAAACATTCCTCTGCACCTTAAGCTCTTTTTAGTGCCATAACTGTTAAGACGATCACAAAAACAATAGTAGAAAGCCACTGATAAAACACTTTTGGGGGTATAGGTCATATAAGGTAATAACAAGGAGGCTGGTTAAGGCACTTGTTCAAGTTCATAAAATTAATGAGTAGGAGATCTGGGGTGCAAATCTAAGCAGTAGGACTGGGGATGTAGGGTGCTTGCCCAATAGACACAAGGCCCTGGCTTCAACCTCCAGAATAAAACAAACAAGGAAAACAGAGCCCTAATTCAAGTTGACAGAAGCCATACTCTTTTGTTAGTTCTTTTATTTGGAGGGATTATAATATAATGAACATCCTTTCCCTTTCCCTTTCCTTCCTCCAATCCCTCCTGTATATACCTCCTAGCTTTCTTTCAAATTCATAGACTCTATTTTTATTATTACTCGTTACAAGAATGTGTATATATATATATATTCCCAAATACATAAATACTGTTCAGTCTGTATAATGTTCCCTTATTATGTGTATGTTAAATATGTATGATTTCAAGACCAACCATTTAATATTGGGTAACCAATTGATGTGTTACTCCCTGAGGAAGACCATTTCTCCCCCACTCAGAATTTTCTAGTTGGCTGTAGATTTTGTGTGAGATTAAGACATTGTGGTCTTATCCATTGAACTGGGTACAGGGTCCCCAGTGAAGGAACTAGAGAAAGGACCCAAGGAGCTGAAGGACTTGCAGCCCCTTAGGACGAACAACAATATGAACTAACTAGTACCCTCAGAGCTCTCAGGGACTAAACCACCAACCAAAGAGTATACATGGCGGGACTAATGGCTCCAGCAGCATATGTATAGCAGAGGATGGCCAAGTTGTTAATCAATGGGAGGAGAGGCCCTTGGCCCTGTGAAAATTCTATGCCCCAGTGTAGGGGAATGCCAGGGCCAGGAAGTGGGAGAGGGTGGGTTGGTGAGCAGGGGGAGGGGGGAGGGAACAGGGGTTTGTTTTAGTTTTTGTTTTTTTATTTTATTTTATTTTGGAGGGGAACCTGGGAAAAGAGATATTGTAAATAAAGAAAACATCTAATAATAAAAAAAAAGACATTGTGGTCTTTCCATGTCCACTTTGACATATCTATTGGTGTTATCCATGTTCACTTCATATTTGGGTGGTCATATTGGTGAGACTTTATGGGTATACTTTCTGATATTGCTAGGAGACACAGTCTCAGAGCAAATTCCCTGATCTCTGGCTCTTATGATATGTCTGTCCCCCCTTCCGCAATGTTTCCTGAGCCCTGGGTGCTGGAGTTGTTTTGTAGATGATGGATCCATTGGGACTGGGCTTCACAACTCAGCATTGCCATTGGTTGTGGGTTTTCTTTAAAGGTTTCCATACATCCATAACTTCACTAACCCTAGGTAGTTGACCATGTTTCCAGTACCAGGCAAAATTTCTCTCTTGTTGAGTGCATCTCAAGTCAAATTAGAGAGCTCTTGGTTACCACCAAGGTATCAATCCACTCCTGCAACCCTCAGGCAGTGTGATATTTTGCCCAGAGAGTGGCAGTATTAGAAGGCATGGCCTTGTTGGAGGAAGTGTGGCCTTGTTGGAGTAGGTGTGTCATTATGGGCATGGGCTGAAAGGGGTTCATCCTAGCTCTCTGGAAGCCAGTCTTCTCCTAGCAACCTTCAGATGAAGATATAGAACTCTCAGCTCCTCCTGCACCATGCCTGTCTGGATGCTGCCATGTTCCCACCTTGATGATAATGGACTGAACCTCTGAACCTGTAAGGCAGCCTCAATTAAATATTGTCCTTATGTCTTGGTCATGGTGTCTGTTCACAGCAGTAAAACCCTAATAGACAGACACCATACATACTCTTAACATTATACTATCTACCACACAGCATTAAAAAATGAACTTGGAAGTTTACTTCTTTTATTGGTTTTAAAAGTTCATGGCTCTGTTTATTTATTTTTGTATGTATGTACATATGTTTGTGAATATTTGTGTGCAAGTGGGTGTACATGTATAAGTGGGAACATATGTAGAGGTGAGAGAACAATCTCTGGTATCATCCTCAGGACCACCATCCATGTCCTTTGATATATGGTCTCTCATTGGCCTATAGCTCACCAATTTAGCTAGGCCTGTTGGCTAGCAAACTTCTGGGACCTGCATGTTTTCAGTTTTAGGGTTGGGATTAAAAGCATATGTCACCAGTCCTGGCATTTTGTTAGTGTGGGTTCTGAGGATTCTAGCCAGACTCTCATGTTTTCAAGGCAAGCACTTTACTGATTGAGCAGTCTCCCAAGCCTAACTTATTTATTTTACTTTTGTAGTGCCCACATCCAGAGCCTCAAACATGCTACACAAGAGCTTTGCTGCTAAACACAATCACAGCTACACACAATAATTTTTTTTTAATATTAGGTCCTATGTCAATGGTTTTCAACCTTCCTAATGCTTCAACCCTTTAATACAGTTCCTCATGTTGTAGTGACCGCCAACCATAAAATGATTTCATTGCTACTTCATAACTGAAATTTCACTGCTGTTATGAATCATAATGTTAAATATTTACTATGCAGAATATCTGATATTCGACACTCAAAGGGGTTGAGACCCACCGGTTAAGAACAGCTGTCCTATGTGAATAAAGCTTTAGTTACTTTGGAAATTTCTTTGAGGTACAGGATTTGCCTTTCATTTTTGAATTCTAGCACTTGGAACAGAGCCAGGTTCCAAAAGAGTCTTGATAAATATTAATTAAATTAATGAATAAATGAATTCAAAGCACCAATGAAAGTCTTTATCTGTTTAGAGAAGTAAACATTTATTCACCAACATGAGGGAAGGCTGCAGTGAAGAGGTGGCATCTGGCTTGAGTCTTGCCTGGTGGTAAGGACACATAGATGAGGACAAACGTAAGTGAGGACTGTTGCCTTCCATCACTGTGACAAAACACCTACCAAAACCAACTTGGGGAGGAAAAGTTTTATTTAGCTTACACATCTCAATCACAGTCCATCATGTAGGCAAGTCAGGGTAAGAACTCAAGGCAGGAACCCGGAGGCAAGGACTGAGTGGGAGGCCATGGAGGAGTGTTGTTTACTGGTTTGTTCAGTGCTTGCAGCTGGGTTCCTCAGCATTTGGGGGTACTCCCACAGTGGCTGAGTAGTTGACCAGTCTTCCAGGCTGGGTGTCCCAGCAGTCCTAATCTGGAGCCAAAGGTTCCTGAGGTACTCCTAGTCTTGAGACCAGTTCTGCTATAGGCAAATGAATCAGCAATAGACTAAATCAACTCTGTGTATATAGCAAGCAAGCAGTCCAGATAATAGACTGCTATCAGAAATTGCCTGCCATAACTGGGGTGGGTCTTCCTGCATCAACTAAGGCAGTCAGGACAGTTGTTGAAAGGAGGCTTCCTCCTCAGATGATCTTAACTTATGGAAAATTGATATTAAAACCCATAACAACATATATTAGCTTCTTTTCTTTCTTCTTTCCTTTCTTCATCTTTCATTTGTTCATTAGCATGTGTGTGTGTATTTGTTTGTATGTATGTGTGTGTGTGTGTGAAGATACACATGTATGGCATGCATATGGAGGTAATAAGACAACTCTGTGCAGTTGGCTTTTTCCTTCCACCTTTATGTGGGATCAAATTCAGGTCATCAGACTTGCATGCCAAGCCCTTTACTCACTGGGCCACCCAGCAGACATGACATTCTTCTATTCTACACTGTGCTGAGTTTGTCTCTTGGGAAGAAAATGCTCGGTTGGAGGGCCTATATCCTATTACTGGGAGAACCAGCTGACTGAAACAAATACACATTTCATTGCCAAATGCCTAGAGAGCTATGGGGCCTACATGCCTCGAGAGACTGAGAGAATGCTGGGGACAGAGGGAGGAGGAACATGTTGTATAAATGCCCCACCCCTGATATTTGAGAGGCTGAGGAGTTTGAGGCTTCCCTGCCTGAAATGAGTTTGTTAGGCTAGGTCCAATCCTGGAGGTCAAGACTCAAGTGTAACTTAGAGAGGAGGGCATGCTTATTCTGGAGCATGAGCACAGGGGAATTGGTCAACAGGTCACTTCTACCACTGCCCAGATTTGAGCTGCTATTGAGAGGCACCTGTCAGAGTGAATCAGAGTGGGTGGATCTGGCTAGAAAGCTTGGTGGTATGGCTTGTAGAGCCCATCTCATGACAAGGGTAGGGACTGCTTATGGTAACAAAGAAGGCTATTGGCAGATTGAAAAAGTCTGGACAGCACGAAAGCCTGAGATGAAATCTTGTCCCTCTGAAGCAGATCACTCCATTGGTACTTGGTAAGTGTTTGAGGGACTGAACTTGAGACAGCAACTTTAGAAATTTGAATTTAGGGGCAATTGATATCTTAAAAAGGAAAAATCCATAGATACCTTTAGAGAATTTGGTGGTGCTCTAAAGCTATGAGAAAAGGGTTCCTAGGGTTGGTAACTTGATTGTGTAAGCTTCGTTGACAAACAGCATGAAGCACTAGATCTTCATTTACTACATAAACCGGATATGGTAGTGTCTATCTTTCCAGAAGGTAAAGGTGAGAGAATCAGAAGTTCAAGGGTATCCTCCACTATAGTGAGTTCCAGTCCAGCCTGGGTACAAGATATATTGTCTCAAAAGCAAAAGGTGTGTGTGTGTGTGTGTGTGTGTGTGTGTGTGTGTGTGTGTGTGTGGTGACCAAATCAGAGTAGTTACAATTTCTGTCTCTTCTAACATAATGTTATTTTGATTGTGAAATTTCAGACTGAATATTGTTTAATGAGTTTGGGGAATATAATAAAACCAAAAGGTATAGTTTAGTTATTTATGCTAAAAGTTATTTAAGACAGAGATATTTTCAGGAAAACTTTATTGCCTATTAAGTAAAACAGTGCTTTAGCTAACATTTTAGAAAAGTTTATGGATATTCTAATTTGAAAATAAAGTACTGTATTCTATTCTCTTCAGATGATATAATAAAATAATAAATCAGGCAAAACAGAGCTTGTTCCTTGGGCATAAGGGACAACTCTGGCCCACTCTTTAATTATGCTCAGCTGCTGAAATGAAAAAGAATAATATTTTCACCTGTGGAAATGATCTAAAGTTCAAATTCCAGAATTACCAAATTAAATGTTGCACTGGCAGATCTCCACACCCACTCATGTCTAGTTTGTTACTGTTTTGCTCACAGCAACAGAATGTCTGCCTCAAAAAATCCTAAAAAAGTTTACTTTCTGGACACTGGGGATTTGTCTTAAGTGGTAAAGTGTTTGCCTGATTGATATGCACAAAGCCTGGAGTTCCATCACCAGCACATCTGAAACTGGGTATGGCTGTGCATACCTGTCATACAAGCACAAGGGAGAAAGAAGCAGGAGGGTCATAAGTTGAAGGTCATCCTTGCTAAATAGAAATTTGGAGGACATCTCAGACTAAGTGAGACTCTGTTTCAAAACACTAAAAATTGAGGGCTTTTTTTTTTTTTTTTTTTTTTTTTTTGAGACAGGGTTTCTCTGTATAGCCCTGGCTGTCCTGGAGCTAGCTCATTCTGTAGACCAGGCTGGCCTCGAACTCAGAAATCCACCTGCCTCTGCCTCCCAAGTGTTGGGATTAAAGGCGTGTGCCACCACGCCCGGCTAAAAATTGAGTTTACCTTCTGTCCTATTACAAACAAGTTTAACAACACCTGAAGTGAAATCTTATAGTATTTGCTCTCTAAATTATCTAATTTGCTATATTTGAATTTTATAAAAGTTGGGCTCACCAAAATACTATTGTATATAAAATATATCTTAAGAAAAACTAAAGAATCTTACAGAACATTTTATTAAAATGGGTAATACCAAAGTCAAATTTCTTTCTCAGTAGGTTTCAGTATATGCTAGCATACAAAAATAATAAGAATTAAGTAAAGCATCCAAGGAGTGGATTATATAGTTTAAGGAGGGGATGTGTGCTTAACATACACAAGATCTGGGTATAGTAATCAGCACTGGAAGGCAGATAGACAGAGACAGGAAGACAAACTGAACATTTGGAAATCAAGAAAATGGGAAAAGGCCTTTCAGTTCCCACCTGTGCTGGGAGCTGAGCCCCAGCACTGTACTCGATCCCACACGGCCAACACCCTACTTGCAGCTCTGCTCCCTATGATCACAGGATCACAGGCTCACAGGAAGGAAAGGCTCCAGTTAGAGACAGGGAGGCCAGATAACACCAGAGATAACCAGATGGTGAGAGGCAAGCCTAAGAACACAAGCAACCGAAATCAATTTGACTTGACAACATCAGAACCCAGTTCTCCCACCACAGCAAGCCCCAGATACTCCAACATACCTATAAAGCAAGATTCAGATCAAAATACTTGTTTCATGAAGATGACAGAGGACTTTAAGGAGGGTATAAATAACTGCCCTAAGGAAATAAAGGAGAACAAAAGTAAACAAGTAGGAGCCCTTAAAGAGGAAACACATAAATCCCTTAAAGAAATACAGGAGAATGCAATTAAACAGGTGAAGGAACTGAACAAAACTGTCCAGCACGTAGAAGTGGAAATAAAATAATTAAAGACAATTCAAAGGGAGCCCTGGAGATGGAAAACCTAAGAAAAAGAACAAGAGTCACAGATGCAAGCATCACCAACAGAATATGAGATAGAAGAGAGAATCTCAGTGCAGAAAACACAATAGAAGACATCAATATAACAGTCAAGGAAAATACAAAAAGCAAAAAGCTCCTATCTCAAAACATTCAATAAATTCAGGACATGGTGAAAAGACCCAACTTGAGAATAATAGGTATAAAAGAGAGTCAAGATTCCCAACTCAAATGGCCAGCAAATATCTTCAACAAAATTATAGAAGAAAACTTTCCTAATCTAAAGAAAGAAATACCCATAAACATACAAAAAGCCTACAGAACACCAAGCAGATGGGAAGAGAATAGAAATTCATCTTGTCACATAATAATTAAAATACTAAATACACTAAACAAAGAATATTGAAAGCAGTAAGAAAAGGTCAAGAAACATATAAAGGCAGACCTATCAGAATTACACCAGACTTTTCACCATAGTCTATGAAACCCAGAAGATCCTGGGCAGATGTCAAACAGACCCTAAGAGAACACAAATGCCAGCCCAGGCTATTATACCCAGCAAAATTTGCAATTATCATAGATGGAGAGACCAAATTTATATGATAATAGTATCTTTCCACAAATCCAGCCCCACAGAGGATAATAGAAAGAAAAGTCCAACACAATGAGGGAATCTACACCCAAGAAAAATCAAGAAATTAATCTTTTCACAACAAACCCAAAAGAAGAGAAACACACAAACATAATTCCACCTCTAACAACAAAAACTAACAGGAACTAACAATCATTGGTCCCTAATATCTCTCAATACCTATGAATTCAATTCCCCAATAAAAAGACATAGGTTAAAAGACTGGATTTGTAAACAGGATCCAGCATACAGGAAACACACCTCAAAGTCAAAGACAGACATTACCTCA
This sequence comes from Mastomys coucha, assembly GCF_008632895.1. NCBI lineage: Eukaryota > Metazoa > Chordata > Mammalia > Rodentia > Muridae > Mastomys > Mastomys coucha. The sequence continues at coordinate 153,718,179 of NC_045030.1, forward strand.
AAGTAAAAGCATGGAAAAAAATTTTCCAAGTAAACAGGTCCAAGAAATAAGCTAGAGTAGCCATTCTAATATAAAAAAAATACATTTTCAACCAAAAATTATCAAAAATCATGGGAAAGGACACTACATACTCATCAAAGGAAAAATCCAAGATGAACTCTCAATTATGAATATCTATGCTCCAAAAGCAAGGGCACCACCATTTGTAAATGAAAGGTTACTAAAGCTCAAAGTACACATTAAACTACACACAATAATAGTAAGATTTCAACACCCCACTCTCAGCAATGGACAGATCATAGAAACAGAAACTAAACAGCGACATAGTGAAGCTAAAAAAGAGTTATGAACCAAATGGATTTAACAGATATTTACAGAACATTTCACCATAAAACAAAAGAATATACCTTCTTCTCAGCACCTCATGGTACCTTCTCACAAATCAACCATCTACTAGGACACAAAACAAACCTCAACAGATACAAGAACATGGAGGCAATCAAATGTATTCTATTGGACCACCATGTACTTAGGCTGGTCTTCAATAGCAACAACAGAAATCCCACATACATATGGAAACTGAACAACTATCTATACTCAGTGATAACTTGGTCAGGGAAGATAAAGAAAGAAATTAAAGACTTTTTAGAATTCAATGAAAATGAAGGCACAACCTATTCAAAGATATGGACACAATGAAAGCAGTGCTAAGAGGAAAACACATAACTCTGAATGCCTCCATAAAGAAATTGGAGAGATAATACACTAGCCGCTTGACAGCTCATCTGGATGCTCTAGAACAAAAAGAAGCAAAAATACCCAAGAGGAGTAGATGGCAGGAAATAAACTCAGTAGAAATCAACCAAGTAGAAACAAAGAGAACAATACAAAGAATCAACAAAACTAGGAGCTAGTACTTTGAGAAAAATCAACAAGATAGATAAACCCTTAGCCAGACTAAACTAAGGGCATAGAAACACTATCCAAACTAACAAAATCAGGGATGAAAAGGGAGACATAACAACAGAAGCTGAGGAAATTAAAAAAATAATCAGATCTTACTACAAAAGCCTATACTCAAGAAAACCGGAAAACCTGGATGAAATGGATGATTTTTCTAGACAGATACCAGGTACCAAAGTTAAACCAGGATCAGATAAACCATTTAAACAGCCCCATAATCCCCAAGGAAATGCAAACAGTCATTAAAAGTCTCCCAACCATAAAAAGCACATGGCCAGATGGTTTTAGTGCAGAATTCTATCAGACCTTCAAAGAAGATCTAATACCAATACTCCTCAAACTATTCCATAAAATTGGAAGAAAAGGAACACTACCCAATTCTTTCTATAAAGCCACAATTACTCTTATACCTAAACCACACAAAGACCTAACAAAGAAAGAAAACTTCAGACCAATTTCTCTTATCTATATCGATGCAAAAATACTCAAGAAAATTCTTGCAAACCGAATCCAAGAACACATGAAAACGATCATCCATCATGATCAAGTAGGCTTCATCCCAGGGATGCAGGGATGGTTCAATATTCGGAAATCCATCAACATAATTCACTATATAATCAAACAAAAAAAAACCTATATAATCATCTCATTAGATGCTGAGAAAGCATTTGACAAAATCCAACATCCCTTCATGATAAAAGATTTGGAAAGATCAGGAATTCAAGGCCCATACCTAAACATAGTAAAAGCAATATACAGCAAACCAGTAGTCTACATCAAACTAAATGGAGAGAAACTTGAAACAATCCCACTAAAATCAGAGACTAGGCAAGGGTGCCTACTCTCTCCCTACCTATTCAATATTGTACTTGAAGTCCTAGCCAGAGCAATTAGACAACAAAAGGAGATCAAAGGGATACAAATTGGGAGTGATGAAGTCAAGATATTACTATTTGCAGATGATATGATAGTATACATTGGCGACCCCAAAAATTCTACCAGAGAGCTCCTACAACTTCAGCAAAGTGACTGGATACAAAATTAGCTCAAACAAATCAGTAGCTTTCCTCTACTCAAAGTATAAAAGGGCTGAGAAAGAAATTAGGGAAACAATACCCTTCACAATTGTCACAAATAACATAAAATATCTTTTTGTGACTCTAACCAAGCAAGTGAAAGATCTATATGACAAGAACTTCAAGTATCTGAAGAAGGAAATTGAAGATCTCAGAAGATGGAAAGATCTCGCATGCTCGTGGATTGGCAGGATTAATATAGTAAAAATGGTCATCTTACTAAAAGCAATCTATAGATTCAATGCAATCTCCATCAAAATTGCAACTCAATTCTTTATAGAGTTAGAAAGAGCAATTCTCAAATTCATTTGGAATAACAAAAAAACCTAGGATAGCAAAAACTACTCTCAACAATAAAAGAATTTCTGGGGGAATCACCATCCCTGACCTCAAGCTGTATTACAGAGCAATAGTGATTAAAACTGTATGATAGGGGCTGGAGAGACAGCTCCGCAGTTAGGAGCAATGACTGCTCTTCCAGAGGTCCTGAGTTCAATTCCCAGCAACCACATGGTGGCTCACAATCATATGTAAAGGCATCTGATGCCCTCTTTTGGTGTGTCTGAAGACAGCTACAGTGTACTCATATAAATGAAAATAAATAAATCTTTAAAAAGCTGTATGATATTGGTACAGAGACAGACAGATCAGTGACAGGTAGATCAGTGGAATAGAATTGAAGACCCAGAAATGAGCCCTCACAACCTATGGTCACTTGATCTTTGACAAAGGAACTAAAACCATCTAATGGACAAAAGACAACATTTTCAACAAATAATGCTGGTTCAACTGGCGGTTAGCATGTAGAAGAATGCAAATTGATCCATTCTTATCTCCTTGTACAAAGCTAAAGTCTAAGTGGATCAAGGACCTCCACATAAAACCAGATACACTGAAACTAATAGAAAAGAAAGTGGGGAAGAACCTTGAATACATGGGCACAGGGGGAAATTTCCTGAACAGAACACCAATGGCTTCTGCTTTAAGAGATGTGACCTCATAAAATTGCAAAGCTTCTGTAAGACAAAGGACACTGTCAATAGGACAAAAATGCAACCAACAGATTAGGAAAAGAACTTTATCCTATATCTGATAGAGGGCTAAAATCCAATATATACAAAGAACTCAAGAAGTTAGACTCCAGAGAAACAAATAAGCCTATTAAAAAATGAGTTACAGAGCTAAACAAAGAATTCTCAACTGAGGATACCAAATGGCTGAGAAGCACCTAAAGAAATGTTCAACATCCTTAGTCATCAGGGAAATGCAAATCAAAACAACCCTGAGATTCCACCTCACTCCAGTCAGAATAGCTAAGATCAAAAATTCAGGTGACAGCAGATGCTGGCAAGGATGTGGAGAAAGGGGAATACTCCTCCATTGCTGGTGGGATTGTAAACTGTTACACCCACTCTGGAAATCAGCTTGGTGGTTCCTCAGAAAATTGGACATAGTACTACCTGAGGACCCAGCTATACCACTCCTGGGCATATACCCAGAAGATGCTCCAACATGTAATAAGGACACATACTCCATTATGTTTATAGCAGCCTTATTTATAATAGCCAGAAGCTGGAAACAACCCAGATGCCCCTCAAGAGAGGAGTGGATACAGAAAATGTGATATGTTTACACAATGGAGTACTACTTAGCCATTAAAAACAATGACTTAATGAAATTCAAAGGCAAATAGATGGAACTAGAAAATATCATCCTGAGTGAGGTAACCATGACACAAAAGAATACACATGGTATGTACTCACTACTAAGTAGATATTAGCCCAGAAGTTCACAATGCCCATGATACAATCCACAGACCATATGGAACATAGAAGGAATGAAGACCAGGGTGTGGATACTTCAGTCCTCCATTGAGGGGCGAACCAGATAACCATGGGAGGTGAAAGGGGAGGGGTGGGAGGGAAAGAGGAGGGGGAGGAAATAAGGGAGGCAGTATCAGGAACTGGAGGAGGTGTGAGAGAGGTACAGAGGGTCAGGAAATTGATAAAAAAATATATGTAACAGGAGGATGAGGAACTGGGGATAGCCACTGGTTCCCAGACACCAGGGAACTATGAGGCTCCCAAGACCCAATGGCAATGACTTTAGCCAAAATGCACAAAGAAGGGGAGATAGAACCTGTTGAGCCCATCTCTAATAGACAGGCATGGACTCTGGTTGAGTGATTGGGCCACCCACCCATCTCAAAGTCTTTAACTCAGAAATATTCCTGTCCAAAAGAAGAACAGGGACAAAAAATGGAACAGAGACTGAAGGAAGGGCCAACAAGGGACTGCCCCACATGGGAATACATCATATCTGCAGACACCAAACCCAACACTGCTGCAGTGGTCAAGAGGTGCTTGCTGACAGGAACCTAGTGACAGGAACCCAGTGTGGCAGTTACTGGGGAGGTCTAGCCAGCAACTGACCAATGCAGATGTGGATGCTTGGAGCCAACCATCAGACTGCGCTCAGGGAACCTGGTCGGGGAGCTGGTACAAGAACTAGAGGAGCAGAGGGGGATTGCAATCCCATTGGAAGAACAACATAGGCTAGCCTGACCACATAGTTCTCCCAAAAGTTTAGACCACAAATCAAGGAGTGTACCTGGAGGAACCCGTGGCTCCAGATACAAATGTAGCAGAGGATGGCCTTGCTTGACAGCAAAGGGGAGGGGAGGCCTTTGGTCCTAGGGAGATTTGATGTCCCAGAGTAGGGGAATGCTGGAGCAGTGGGGCAAGAAAGTGTGGGTAGGTGGGGGAGCACTCTCATAGAGGCAAAGGGGAGGAGGAGAGGGCAGATGTGGAATGGGGGTTGCTGGAGGGGGTAACCAGGAAGAAAAGTGGGATATCATTTGAGATGTAAATGAATGGAATGATAAATAATAATAAAAAAGAAGAAGAAAATGGGGAAAATGGTCAGATCCATGGGTCATTGAACTCCAAAAACATTTTTGGAGTTGTGTGCTGAAAAAAACTTTTATAATTAATTAAGGATCTGGGAAATATATTTTTAAGAACTCGGGCTTATATCAATGATTTTCTTACTGAGGCATCAATTCTTTTTTTCATCTACATAAGGAAGGAATATTTCTACATTAAAGCTGGCTGACTTATTTGCTAAATGAACAAAGTTACATATATAAAAATTAAATTGAAGCATAAAAGAGGAGGAGGATATTATGGAAATGAAAAATTAGGATAGTCTATTGAAACTGAATTGTGACCAAATGATGTTTGTCAATCTCTTTTGGATTGAAGAAGAACACATTTTTTTTTATTTATTTATTTTAGATATTTTCTTTATTTACATGAGAATTTCTCCATTCCCAGTTTCCCCTCCAAAAAACAA
>NC_045030.1:153724505-153728520 GCF_008632895.1 Mastomys coucha
ATTTCCCTAAGAATTTCATATTTTTTTTAAAACATATTTTTTTTTTTAAAAAAAAGAAAGCATGGCCTGATGAGACAGTGCGGTGAATCATGCACTTGTCCAAGTTTGAGGACTAGAGTTCCTCAGATTCCATGTAATGGAGAATTGGTCTTGTCTCTATAATCCCAGTACTCCTAAGGCAAATACAGGAGGCTTTCCAGAAGCCCACAGACCAGCTAGCCTAGTGTGCACAGTGGGAAACAACAAGAGACCTTGCCACAAACAAGATGAACATCAAGGACCACTATTGGAGATTGCTTTCTGACTTTGACACATGCATAGTGCATGCCTGCACTCGAATGCTGAAACACATCATACACACAAAAATAAAAACATCAAGGTATCAATTTTGTACAGTGTGATTGGTTTCATATACATGATTGATTTCAAGTATATCAATGCACTTCAACCATATAATTTTCAAAGATTAAGTCATGAAAAGTAAATGTTAAATATTACAGAAAAATCTCAGAATTATGAGATTCAGAAAATCTCCAAATACCTATGGACCACAACAATGACAAACGGAATGATAGCTCCTAAGGCTGAGGTAGGAGGCACGGTCCCTTGAGTGTGCCACACAACTGAGCATGGGCATGCATATTAATCAAAGCAGGAAGAAGAGGGAATAGTGGGGGAGGAGGAGGAGGGGGGAGGGGAAGGGGGAGGAGGAGAAGAAGGAGGTAGATAGGGAGAGATTCAGACTGAGCCAGAGACAGAGAGAGCCAGCCTTAGGGGCTATCATGCCCTGTTTGTCATTGTTGTGGTCCATAGTTATCATAGTTCAGTATAACCATTGGATAATTCCCTTCTTTGAAAACTTACATGGTATGTAGCTTTTTCCTCAGGGACTTTCAAGTTAGTTTTAGCACATGAGTGTCCGAAGTTCACTGTGTCTCCATCAATAGGAACTTTCCTTCCACTTTTAGACGTAACCAAGGGCAACATCAGTAGCCTACAATGTTTGGGAAGTCTCTCGGACAACCATGATTCAAAAAACAAGAACCAAAACAGGGCTATCAATCTAATAAAGCCATACATTTCCTGTGTGTATTTGTATTCAAGACAGGCTGTTTGCTTCAGTGGCTGTATTTGTTTTCAGCAATGTGGAAATTTTAATGTGAAGGTTTGGAATTATAATCAAATGCTCTGAAAAAAAAAAGATTTGAACTCTTGAATCTGGGCCTTTGACATATCATTTTTCCTAGTTTTCTTCTCTTTTGGGGGGTCCTTTGCATTTATTGGTTTTTACTTCATTTTTCAAATGGATTTTTGCCAGTGTACAGCCTTACACAAGAAGAAACTGCTGTCTGGTGCATCACTTGTTTGACAAATAAACTTACATTGTTTAATGGAAAAAGACACTTAAGTGAGTCAACTTTAAGGCTCATGTACAAGAGGTCATAAATCTTAATGCTGACTGCTATACTATCCACAACTTAGTGTACATCAGTAATACTGCATGCAACAACAACACTGTAAATGTAGGTATACAGGTTGATGTAGGAACTGGAGATGTGACTCAGTTGAGAGAGTGTTTGCCTGGCATGCACACATCCTGAGTTCAATTCTCAGCTCTGTATAAATGCTGGGTACATTCTGTTAATCCTAGTACTCAGGAGGAAGAGGAAGAGGAAGAGGAAGAGGCTAAGGAGTTTAAGGTCCCAACTATATATAAAGTTCCAGTACAAATTGATTGACATGAGACCCTATCTCAAAAACAGTATAAAGAAGCAAGCAAACAAGTCATTAATTGACCCTTCTTATAATAGGATTGTGATCCATATTATATATGCACTGTTTCATTTAATCCTCAAGTCAACCTTTGGAGATCATTGTTTCTATTCTTTTATATTTTGTGACACTTTTATACCCTGTTTCAATCCTTTCTTATCTTTACCTTAGCCCATTTGGGGCCCTGATCTATGTCCTGATCTCTTTGCCTTTAGTTTGGGGATTCTGTTTGGATTTGGGAGTCATCACAGGAGATTAGAAGACACTGGGGGTGGGGGAAGTTAGTCTCCCTTAACATTGTAACTAGTCCTCTGTCCATAGCTCCAGCTCTTACTGGGAGTTCATAACGTACTTTGGGATTTTTTCCCCCTCTTTGCCTTTCTGCGCCAGAAGAACAAATGATTTCTATGTTCCTGGGACTCCTGACATGTCAACCCTACCCATACCTCCATCTAGGTTTTCCTTGATCAGTGGTCATTACAGACTTCAGCTGAAGATGCTTTCTATTTCTGGTTGAGATCCTACCCAATAAGGTAATATTTGGTCTCAAAACTATTCACTACAGATCCTAGCCACACAAATTCCTACATACTTCCATCTTCTAGAGTTTTGTATGTTTTAAATTTTTTGGCTTTGTCTGAGAGAAGCTGATGTTACACAGAAAGTTGCCAATTTTTCAGGTATTGACTGTTTTAATTCTGGCTCCAGGACCATCTACCTTGGCTGTATATACACACTCACAAACACTGAGTTGGTCCATGGGATTGCTGCTTCTTATTCATTAATGTGCAGTAAGAAAATCTCAAGGGCTGGTATTCAGTTTGACACAAGCACACATTATAGTAGCTAGCAAGCAATTTTTATTCCTTTAAACCAAAATAAACATTTAGGGGCATTTCTGGAAAATGTGATGAGGCAACTTTCAGTGAGAAGCTGCCCGTGGCTTTTGCAATGCCCTTGAAGGAGGATTTCCCCTCCATTGGTAGTTTTAGGTGTTTGGCAGCTCAAAGGCACTCTTTGGAAAACTTGAATACTTAGGATGTATTTTTATAGTTGGATAAATGATCTTGTGTTTGGGTAAATTAACATGTGTTTGAAATGAGAGCAGAGATTAGAAATCTAGCCTTGAATTACAGCTTCACATTGGCTCCCATGTTCTTAGAAGTTAAGTAATAAAACATATTTAACTACTTGTCCTGGGAAGCTCTATCTCTAGACATAACAGTATCAAATGCTGTGTAAGGCACCCATACATATAATAGTTTTTTTTAAATATCATATAAATGTAATCCAGTTTTCCTTTTTCCCAGCCCTCATGATTCATATTTTCTTAGCCACTGGAATGCTTACATATAGTTTCCAAGTTGATAGGATTGACATTTTTCAACTCTGTGACTAAGCAGATAGCTTCTTGTTAGAGCTATAATGTTCCAGGTACCGATTTGCCTCCTGGATTACATTCTACTGTGAACATGTGTATGTTAAGATAACTGTGGCTTATCAAAGTCCACTTCTAGATTTGTATTCCCTTAGCAGAGGAAACAAACAGAAAACACAGATTATAAGAGTGCCCAAACACAGGCTGGGGTTGTAGCGCAATTGGCCAAGAGACTGCTTACCATTAATGAAGACCTGGGTTTGATCTTCAGAACTGAATAAAACCAGGGGCAAGGTGGTGCACACCTGTCATCCCAGCACTAGGGAAGTGGAAACAGGAATGTTGGATGTGGCAGGATTCAAGATCGTTCTTGGTTACATAGTGAGTTCAAGGCCAGACTGGGCTACATAAGACTTTGCCTAAGAAATGAGTAAAAAGAGAGAAAGGAAAGAAGAAAAGAGTGCATAATACAAGTCCATATTACAGTTTTGAAGATATAGAGATTTTGTGAAAACCAATCAAATTGGGTATTAAAAACATTACTTATTTTTAAATTTTCAAAATTTTCATTTGAAAAAATTAATGATCATTTAAGTAAATAGTTGTACAAGCCAGTAGCATTTTCAATGGTATTTAACAGACTGAATAGCATTGCAGAGTTGCCAAGGTAGAAGACAATGACAGGCCATCTATTAACCCTAGAAAGCAGGATAGAAAGAGAAAGCAACCCAGAACCTGAGAGGCAGAGGCAGGCGGATTTCTGAGTTCCTGGCCAGTCTGGTCTACAGAGTGAGTTCCAGGACAGACAGGGCTATACAGAGAAACCCTGTCTGGAAAATACTGAGAGAGAGAGAGAGAGAGAGA
>NC_045030.1:153729329-153734777 GCF_008632895.1 Mastomys coucha
GAGAGAGAGAGAGAGAGAGAGAGAATACAAAAGGCAGGTGATAGATTCTATCAGCTTCTAAAAGGACTTTATGAACACTCCACCCAGCAACCTCTCTTTACATTGCATTGCTTAACCCCAGCTACAAAGTATTCTGGGTGATAAAGTCTTGTCACTATTTCCATTCTATCCATTGTCATCTAAAAGAAAGGTAAGATTCTTACCTAAAGAAAATGATGAGACGTCTTACCACAGAAAGGCAATGTTTTTTATTACTCTTTTAATAAGGAAAGAAGACAAGAGACTTGAAATAATTGGTTTAGGACAGAAACAAGAAAGCCTGGGATCTGAGATGAAGAGAAGTACAGAGTACCTAGACCATAAAATAAATGGTTAAGAAAAGAATTAGTGCTTGGCCCTTAGCAGTTACTCATGAAGAATGTGAGAAATAAATGGGGAAAATAGCATAGGAGAATGGGAATGCAAAAAGAAGGAAGAAAGAAACAGAGGATGGAAGGAAGGAAGAGAAGGAAGAAATAAGGATGGGAGGAAGAAGGGAAGGAGGAAGGAAAGGAGAAAGGAAGGGAGGAATAGAGAATGGAAATATGGGAGGAAGAGAGGAAAGGAGTGTAATGGTTTGAATGAGAATGGCCCCCATAGGACCATATATTTGAATTCTTAGTCCCCAGTTAATGAAACTGTTTAAGAAGGATTAGGAGGCGTGTCACTGAAGGCAATCTTAGAGGTTTCAAAATATTCATGTCATTAAATAAATGGCCATACCATGTTAATGAACTGGAAGAATTAATGTTGTTAAGATGGCAATGACCCTCAAATTGACATGTAGATTAAAATGCTGTCCCTATCAAAGTCTAGACTTTACAGAAATTGAGCCTAAGACTCATATGCAAGTTTTAGTGTGAATATATGTTTAGATTTCTTTTAAGTATATACCAAAGTCTAGAATTGCTGGATTGTATAGTAACTGTATTTGAAGCCTTTTAAGGGATCAAAGTGATTTCTTTTTTTAAAAAATATTTATTTATTATTATATGTAAGTACACTGTAGCTGTCCTCAGACACATCAGGAGAAGGCATCAGATCTCATTAAGGATGGTTGTGAGCCACCATGTGGTTGCTGGGATTTGAACTCATGATCTCTGGAAGAACAGTTGGTGCTCTTAACCACTGAGCCATCTCTCCAGCCCCAAAGTGTTTTCTAAGAAGCTGTGGCATCTTACCTGCAAGTAACACATGAATATTTCAGTTTCTCTACATATTTACCATTAGTCAATATCTCTCTTAACCATAGCCATGTGAGTGAACATGAAATACTATGTGTTTGATTTGCATTGCCTTGATGATTAATGATCATAAACAGCTGTTCATGTGCTCATTGATTATTCTCTGGAGAGATGTCTGTTCAGATCTTTTGTCCATTTTTAAATTAAATTGTCTCATTAGTGATCTATAAGAGTTCTTCTTATTTTCAATATATAAGCCTCTTTCAAGAATCAAGATCTGCAACTATTTGCTCTCATTCTATGTACTATCTTCTCATTTTAATAATAACCTTTAAAGTACAATTGTTTATAATATTAATGATTATAATATTAATATATACTAACATATATAAAGTACAGTTACTTGTACTTCTTGGTTTTATATTTAAGAAATCATTGTCAAGTTCAAGACTGGCAAGATTTGACTTGACAAGATGGAACAACAGATACAGGCAATTGCTGTTAAGCTAGATGACTTAAGTCCAATCCCCAAAATCTACATGGTAGAAGGAGATAATAACTTAGGGGCAAGTTATCCTCTGGTTTCCACACATGAGCATATGTGAGTGTGCAGGTGCAGAGTGCACATACACACGTAGACACACAATTAAGTAAATAAATAGATGTTTAAAAAAAAGACTGAAAAGTGTAGCTGGTCTTTTACTACTTTGTGGGTTCTTTCTTCTTTTACCCTTCTCCACCCCTTTTTTCTTCCACCCTTTTTAACTCACTAACACTAGATAGGAAAGAAAGGAATAGAGGGGAAATGGGCTAACGTTATCATTAGACTACTTCCTGCTGATTTGGGGGATTGAGTTCCTTGGGGCAAATTTGAGCTTTGCCTTCAGGATATCTAATTTATTCTTCTTGTTTCTTCTTTGAGCACAAATACTTAGCAAACTGTGACCAACAGCAACCAACAAACAAACCACACAACCTCTAGAGGCCCTAGCACTTATATACCCTCTGAAAAGTCCCCAGAATTCCAAACATCATAAAATCACAGAAACTAACAACAGGTGTCAAAAATCACACCCTTGCTAGAGCATGAGGCAAATCATAGTCAGCTGCTGTGTACAATCTGAAGCAGTTCTTTATTACACGCCTGGTTTTAAAATGACAATATATTCTTACAGTATTTCTGTGTTTTTAAAGAAACCACACTTCTCACTAAAGAAATGAATTAGGTCTCTGTTTTCTTCTAAGTGCTTTATACTTTTAGCTTTTAATTTCTACATCTAATTTTTTGATCCATTTGCAGTTACATGGTATAAATTAAGGATCCAACTTAATTATTTTGCATGTTGATATCCAGCCATTCTGGTACAACTGTGTGTGTGTGTATATATATATACGATTACTCTTGCCTATGGAATTACTTCTTGCCTATGGAATTACTTCTTGCCTATGGAATTACTTTGCCTCCTTTCCTAAAAATCAACTGAGCCTGTGTAGGGATTTCCTTCTAGACTATAAATTACTTTTTACTGATTCATTCTGTCTCTTTGCCACTACCAGACTGTGTTGGTTAATATGACTTTGTAGTAAGTTTTGAAATTATAAAATTTTAGTTCAGATTTGCTATTTTATTGAAGATTGATTCATGGAGTATATACTGTGTCATTTACATTTCAATATGAGTCTTAGGCTCAATTTCTGTAAAGTCTAGACTTTGATAGGGACAGCATTTTAATCTACATGCCAATTTGAGGGTCATTGCCATCTTAACAACATTAATTCTTCCAGTTCATTAACATGGTATGGCCATTTATTTAATTTCTTTCAACAATATTTTGTTGTTTTAAGAGTATGTGCTTTATTTTTATAGCTTTTATTACTTTTATTTTTATTTTTTTACTATTGAAAGTGTAATTTGAGATGGAGGGTGCTGAGACAGGATCTCATATAGTGCAGGCTAGCCTCAAACGTGTTACGTAATCAAGCATGACCTCTCCACTGCTGTAACTATAGGAGTGTGCACGTGTATCTGGTTAATTTTTAAATTTTTATTTTTGGATTGCTCATTGCAAATATTGAAAAATATAAGACTAATTTAAAATAAAAATGCTCAAAGAAAACTTACTTAATCTAAGGGAAAAGTAACTGAAAATCTACAGCTGACATCATAATCAGATAAAAATATCCTAATTACCTATTCTGTAACCTTTCTGGACTTATTAGCTCTATTTGTTCTGCATGTGTCTCTTTCAACATTATCTTCTACTTCAATAATACTCCATGGTCTAAAGAGAAGCATTTACAAACCATTGTCTGTTCTGTGGATCAAGTAGACTTTAGTCTCAGACTTTTATATGTTTTCTAAATCCATCAAATACCCTAAAAATAATTTACTATTGTTCTAAAATTTGTTCATGATCCCTATCAGTTTCCTGAAAATTGTTGAGAGTAGGTGATCAACTTATTGTGGTTTTCCCCTATAATTTAATTGTTCCCTTTTGCACATTAATAAATTTGAATGCCTTTTCTCCTATTTATTCATTGTTCATTTATTTTCAGCAAATAGAAAGTGGAAGGGAAATGCCCCTTCACCCCAACACCTGTGCAAAACAGGCCATTTAACAGCATACTATTAGATGCCAAGAATTCTCCTCCCCCAACTTTGTTGTAACACCAAAAATATCTCCAGACATTTCCCAATGTACCCTGAGAGGCCAAATTATACTCTGCTTGAAACCTCTACTTAAATACAAAGAGTATCTACAGGTAAGTATAGAGCTAAGAAACTATATCAGGGGGATAGTGTTTCTATTTTTGTGTTGCATGTGTGAATTATTTGTGTTTATTTTCTCTAATGTCTAGTTTTAACTATTTGGTTATCTAACTGACTAGCCTTATGAAGGCTTGTGAAGATGTGGAGCAAGTTTTAGGTTTGCAATAACCAGTTCATCATTGCTTGTCAACAATATTGGAACTTCCAAAAGAACTTATTTAGAGGTCTATTTACTAGATTTATTAGAGTCAGTGCCATTCTTTAGGAAGTTGTTTGGAAACGTTAGAAAATCAAGTATATGGCATGTAAAAATATGACTTAAATTGTTTTTAAAAACTTAACTAATTATAAAAGTCCCTGTAAATTTTTGATAAAATCCAACTGTATTTATTAGGCAAATAGTAGAATTAATAATTTGAACTTAAAAATTGAAGAAAGATCTCAGCTTTAAAATTTGTTGATTTAATTTGAATTGAATATTATTTCCAAGAACAAAATTAGCCTCTGAATAATATTTTCTTTGTACAAAAGCCATGGTTGAGGACACAAAAGAACGTCACAGTGACAAAGAGAAGCTTGTTGCTTCAGAAGGGGTGTAACCAATGGTTTGACACACTGTCCCTGGGGGGCTCCAAGGAACAGCCTTACATCCTCTAATCCTCTAATTTCACAGACTCACTTTCTGGAATGATGAATAAAGGGTATGACTTAAAATGAGAAAATCAAGTGTGCAGAAATGGGTATTTCCCCCCAACCGGGGAAAATGAAAAATATTTAAGCTGTGAAAGTCTTAAGAATTTGTTTAAAGGGCTTGAGGCTGAAGATGTAGCTCAGTTGATAGAGTACTTGCATGGCATGCATACTGCTTTGGGCTTGACCTTTGATAACATAGGAAGTTTGAGGTCAGCCTGAGAAGAATGGGATGCTAGACTAGGACCTGAAATTACACATTTCTAACCATCCCACAGGGGCTGGCTCTAGAACCACACTTGAAGTAGCAAGAAGTCCAAAGTTCAGACATTTTTGTTGTTGTCATTGTTGTTGTTTGTTTGTTTGTTTTGAGGCATTCCAGCCTAGGCTGAACTGGAATTGACTTTGTGACCCAGGCTGGCCCTGAACTAGTGGTGATTGTCTTATCTTAGCATCCCTTGTGTTGGGATTAGAGGCATGAACAAACATGTATGACTTATACAGTTCTGTTCACTAACAACAAAGTATATTCTTAATAATCATAAGTTAATACCAACAGAACTTCTGCTCTTATAAAAGGAGATGAAGGGATACGGAAGACCTTATTCTTACTCATTATTGCAGGTGCTAGAAAAGCTTCCATCCGCAGGAAGCAGAACAGGGCAGCTGATATTAACTATTGATATCAGGATTCTTAGATCTTCATGGTGGTGGTGAAGGATTTGGATCGTTTCAAAAACACCCAGAAGCTTCTAAAGATTCCTG
>NC_045030.1:153734787-153768425 GCF_008632895.1 Mastomys coucha
AAAGAAAAGAAAAGAAAAAGAAAAATCAAATTTGTTACACTCTCCAGAAAGCAACCTTCTCAGTAGCTCATGAGATGGGTTTGGTGAATTTTAAAGTAGATGCTACATTTAGTAAGCTTGGAGTTTAGGGTTGTGTTGATTTCTTGAAAAACATAAGCATCTGTTCCCTTTGCCATCACTGGGAGTTCACTGGCTGTCAGGTTTTACTTGAAGATAGTTTTCTTCCAAGTGAAGACACAATAGTTTCATTTGAAACAAAAATGAACAAAAATTACACCAATGATATTTTCATTATTGGAACTAGCTTTGCCCCTAAATAAAATATATCAACATAAAAATGCTGGTGAGGTAAAGTACAGATTTTTTTCCCCCAAGTTTAAAAGGAACCATACCACTGAGGGGTACATTAAATATGAGCAATGTAGAAATGGATCCTACTTCAGGGGTGACAAGAGAAGGAATTGGGTGACTATGATTAAAACCCATTATATACATCTGATGTCAGTAAAGCCCACTACTTTGTATAATCAATATATGCAAATAAGAAAGAAGTAAATCCTACTTAATTTACTCAAAACAGAACAAAACTTTGTGATGGTGAATTTTCCATTATAATTAAAACATATTTGTACTTCTCAGTTAGTAATGAGTAACTTTGGGAATAAATTTTTATTTTAGCAAAAAATGATCCAAAGAATAAAATATTAATTCTAAGTCTAGAGATAATTTCTGGGCAGGGATAGAAATACAATGATTTTCCTTGAGATTTATTCTGTGAGATTAGTAATGACTAACATCAATTGAATATTTGTGCAGGGCAGTCTACTAAATCCTAACACAAATGCTGAGATTGTGGTGTGCCTAAGCTATTTGGAGCATGGAAGTAGAACATGGACTATTAGGAGGAGAGGGAGAACAGGAGAGAGTGTCTCTGTTCATGGGTATGTGTGCAAGAATGCAGGTGCCTGTGGAGACCAGACAGATTGGAGCTGGAGTAACAGGCAGTTGAGAGCCACCTAACATAGGTACTGGGAATTGAACTCAGGCCCTTTGCAAGTGGTTAAGTAAATGTTCTTAACCACTGAGATCTCTTTCCAGTCCCACAAAGAAGAAAATTTAAAGAAAGGATCATGTGGCAATTTTATTAAAAAGCACATTTTGCATTTAGGTCAAGCACTCAGATGATGCAGTTACTACTGAGTTGGAAACCATACTCTAATAGCAAGGTTCCAATGGATCATCCCATTTCGTTTTCACAATAACATTGTATACTATTAATATCTCTATTTTACAAGTAAGGAATCCATTAGAAGGGAGAGTAAGTTATTTGCCTAATTACTGAAGCTAGTATTCTGCCTCCAGAACTCTGTGTTGAAGTTACATTTTTCAACCTATTAGTTCTAATTACCTTGAGAGCTTTAAAAATGAAAATACCCCCCAGCATAGCAAAAGATTCTCTGAGGATGGGCTCAAGCATCAGTGTTTAAGTTCCCCAGTTCAGCCCAGTGTTTAAGTCTAGGTACCACTTACATAGGTCATTCCTGTTCTTTAACAAGTAAGGAAATAAATGGAAGTTCCCCAAGAGTGGCCACTTACTATAAAGAACCCAGGCTTCCTGCACAAGATCAAGCCCTCTCAATATCCTGTCATTGAACAGGAAGGTACTCAACCATCTCCACCCTTTGCTGTGACTCTATAAGGTGGCAATGTTGTTGGAGGATGGAGAGGGATATTCTTCAGCAGTGTAACCGCTGGTAAGGTGCTCATGCTCCTATCAAGGAACCCCTCACCCATACTTTTGTAAACAACCCTAATGAAACTCAATGGTTTTTAAAATGGGAACAGGAAAGTAGAAATGGAGGGCCTCTTGGGATGAGGACGGGAATCAATAAGAGTGCAAAGGGGACAAGAGATCTGATCAAAACATATTATGTACATGAAAGAAAATCTATCATGATTAATATATGCTAATAATAATAAAACAACAACAGTAGCAACAGCAGCAGCAGCAACAACAACAAAGATCCCAGGTCTCGTTGAGGACTATGATGAAAATAAGCCATTGTACTGCAGACTGGGATTAGAGAGAAATATTTACCTTTATTTAAGAACAAGAGAGAGTATAATCCTTATGAAATGGTCAACTCTCTAAAGTGTATGGGACTATTCTAGTTTGCCATCTATTGGTGTGATAAAACACAGACCAATGGTACCTTGGGGAGGAAAGGGTATACATGTTCCTATCACAGTCTATCATTGAGAGAAGGCAGGGAAGGAACTTAAGCAGGAGTTTTATGTTGGAAATATGCTTACTGGCTTGCTTTCAAGCCTGTCTTTTTATACATCCCAGGCACATCTGCCTAGGATGGTGCTGCCGACAGAGAGCTGTGTCCTTCTATATCAATCAGCAATTTAAAAACTGCCTTCATAGACATGTACACAGGACATTCTGATTGAAGCAATTCCATAACTAAGACTCTCTTTTCCCAGGTGTGTCCCATTGACAAAGAAGATTAGCCACCTCAGGAACATTCATTGAAAAAGATTAAACAATATTTAACTTGAGACTAATTTTATATTGAAAGAAGAAAAAGAGGTATGTAGTTGTGTTTTCAGAGACCAAAAAGGGATTGTAATGAGCTTTGTAATCTCACAAGAATATTAAGAGATGGGAGATGATTACTTTTAGCACAACATTCTATATGAAGCATAGACAAAATGAAAAAAGAAAAGAGCAATAGATAAGATATAGATATAGAGGTTATAATCTGAAAAGAATGCTGTGTATTATTACCTGGTAGTCCTCAACTGCAGAGAAAGTGTGTGTTCTCAGCTTAGCCTTTTATTCTTTCACCCTTGTTCCAGGAAGGCAGCTCAGAATCAGAGTCTGTCCCTGGGACAGAGAGTCAGAGTTCTCTTTCTTTTCTAAGGTTACCATCTGGTATAATATAAACTAGAGGTATCTGCAGCTATGCCTCATGGTACTTAGTATGGAAGAAACCTTGGCATAGAAGGATGTAGGAATGGGGTGGGGCTTGGGGGATGAGAAAGAAAGCAAAAAAAAAAAAAATCCAATAACATAATTTGAATTCCTGAATCAGAATCCTTCCAACCTATGTCATTCCAAGACATCTGAGCTGATAAATTCCCTTTCTTACTTAACCTAGTTGAGTCAAGTTTCTGTCACTTGCACACAAAGAGCCCTGACTCAGACTGATTAGAGACTCACTGAAAGAACACACTGCAAAAACCTTTAGGTCCACCTAATACATGGCTTTTAGAGTAGTCTTTGAAACCAGTAGCCTAGCTCTTAATTGGAAACTTGTTAGAGGTGCAAATCCTGGGATCCATCATCCTAAACCTACTAAATCAGAAAGGGGTGGAGTCTAGCCCTCAGGTTTGACAAGTAGTCCAAATAATTTTGATATACATTTACACTGGAAATGCATTCTAATATGTCTTTTACCTGATACACGAAACCAGAGATCCAGAAACGAAGAGTTAACTTACCAAAGGTCACTGAGCTACTGAGTGGTGGCCCTTGGCACTAGGACCCTCTTAGTAAGTCAACAGCTGTGGGCCTGAGAAAGGAGGCTCCCTTGGAGCTCTGAGGGAAGTAACACATGGGTTGGCAAATAACAGGGGGAAAATATTTTAGGTCAAATAATACAGTATGGTTGGAAACACTTGCTGTGTGTTTCCACAGAAGTTTGGAGACTACTTTACTCATCTTGTCTCCCCAACTGAGCCAACAACAATGTGTTAAAGCTCCATGGCCAATGGCGGGAATCCAGAAGAGTCCTTTTATGTGCCAGCAAAGAGGAATTTCTTAGAAAAGCTACAGAAATTATGCTACTATCCCATTTTGCTTCATGCAGTGAAGGGCCAGGAGAATGCAGCATAAAGCAGGACACTGAAGCTATTCCTGAGGGCCCCTCTTGTGTTGCAAGGGAGGGGTTTTACTGTTCCTTTTCCAGGGCAGCAGGCCCTTGGAAGGGGACATGGGACACCTAGCCTGGTGACTTAGAGAATAACTTGTGCTTTTAAGATTTCTCTTTTCATGTGGAGGGACAAGAGCAGTTTCCCTGGAAACTATTTGGTAGTCTGCTTTCCAATGAGTTGCTCAGCCTGCACTGGGCACTAAGTTTATCAAGAGATAGATAAGGGGGGCTGGAGGGATGGCTCAGTGGTTAAGAGCACTGACTGCTCTTCCAGAGGTCTTGAGTCCAATTCCCAGCAACCACATGGTGGCTCATCAGTAATGGGATCCAATGCCCTCTTCTGGTGTGTCTAAAGATGGCAACAGTGTACTCACATACAATAAATAAATAAATCTTTTTTTAAAAAAAGAGAGATAGATAAGACTCAAGGGAGGAGTTTCTGTCACCAGTATAATTCCCTTGTCTTAGTCTTGAGTGTACAGATAATCATAGGAAGACAGGGACAGTTCAATTTTAGAGAAAGTAAGTTTTGGGCAGTTAGTATACATGTTTCCTTTGAGCAGCTACTCAAGCAAGGCCAATGTCACCCATGAAGGAACATGGTTAAAAGAAAAGCAATAAATTGAAGCACTGCCATGTCTTCTATGAATCCACAATTCACAAGTTTAGTTATTCATCAGTTATTTATGTTTTATCCTATCCTATTCTTTTTTTCTTGAGACTAGTCCTCATTTAACTCAGGCTGGATTCAACTTTCTATATACCCAAGAATGATCTTGAACTCCTGATCCTCCTGTGTCTACCACCCAAGTACTAGGATTGCAGGCATTTGTTGTCAGCCCTCGCTTCATTTGTCAGTTATTTGTTAAATGTCAAATATGTACCAAGTACACAATTAGACACTGGGGACAAGGGAACAACAAAAATAGTTTTCAAAGCTTAGCCCTCATGAAACTTAGCTTCTGATTCTGGGTGAAAACAGACAATAAACAAAACAAGTAAATTAATTGTGTTGGCTGGAAATCTGTGCAGGGAAAGGAAGCTGAGGATGGAGAGGGTGGGGGTTGGGAGTATGAATCAGGAACATGGTCTACTGTAGCCCTGGTCATCCACTCTTACAAAAGATCTAATCCATCTACAGAAGGCTTGGAGAAAGAGACTTGAGCTAACTAACTGAAAATTTAATGGCTTTGTGATCAAGAACTAATTATAGATCTATTGGTATATTGGGATTTGTGGTATAGTACATATCAGCTACTCTTTATAGTTCCCTACATTTTCTCACCTTCCTTGCATCAAAGTTGGAGGTTCCCCAGCCTTCCTTGCAGTGAAGTTGGAGACATGAAACTATTATGGGTCAATCCATTATGTGATGTATGTTGCTTCTGGCTCTCGGCATTTGAAAGTAATGTTTTTACTTTTCTCCTCCCTGCCTCAGCCATGTTGGAAGTGTGATTTCCTTTGATTTAGGGGTGTTATCCTGTTTTACATCAGAGTTCATATCAGGAGAGATATGTCTTCACACAGCTGGCACTCGATTTTAGAGTTGTCACTATAATCTACTCTGACTTTGCTTGTCAAAGACAACTGCTTTGTCCAGAAACAGGCATGAACACCACAGGGAGCAGAGCAAGCTACAGGTCTTGCTCTCTGTGCACTTAGGTTCCAGTTGAGGACTGAAATTACAAGGTGATAAATGAAAGGGGCAGACAAATTAGGACTATGGGAATTTGTGGGCAGAGAAGAGCTTTGGTTGCTTTTTGGCATCCTGGGATGGTCACACAGCACAGAGTTTACAGAGCAGGCATAGAAGGACATTTGAAGCAAAGGCAGATTTTTGAGCTTACCCTTGAGAAAAGTGCAAGATTCAAAAATTAAATGGCTTTTTGAAAGACGACAATGTCAAGCCAGGAGCAGAGCAAATATAAAAGTAAAGCCATTGGAATGGTAGACATAGTCTAAGAAGAGTGTATCAAAATTCCAAGTGGAACTGAGGATTCACATGGGGGCCCAAGTTGAGGACAGATTCCCACTGGGCTTTGAATGCCAAGAGTATGGGCTGCAGGGACTAAACCATCAACCAAAAACAGCACACATGGTGGGACTGATGGCTCCAGCTGCATATGTAACAGAAGATGGCCTAGTAAGTCATCAATGGGAGGAGAGGGCCTTGGTCCTGTGAAAGCTCTATGCCCCAGTGTAGGGGAATGCCAGGGCCAGGAAGCAGGAGAGAGTGGGTTAGTGAGCGGGGGAGGGGAGGGAATAGGGGTTTTTTTTTGTTTTTGTTTTTGTTTTTAATATTTTTTTGAAGGGGTAACCAGGAGATGAGATATCATTTCAAATGTAAATAAAGAAAATATCTAATTAAAAAAAAAGAAAGGGTTAAGTCCTAGGAGTCCTAGAACCTGTGCATTTTGAGTGTCAGTTTCTATGCAGGTAATCTATTTTGTTTTAGTAAGATTTCCTTGTCTGGCATACTCATGTTTAAAATAAGACGATATTAAAAACATATTTTCTACGCACTAACAACAACAACAAAAAAAGTATGGGCTGGATCCTGTAAATGAAAGGTAATGCTGTGGGATGGTTTGGGGAGGTCAATGATACTGTTCACAATTGAGAGACTGAGGGGCGCATTAGGAGGCTGCTGCCACAGATAACAATGGCATGTGAAAGTCTAAAGCAGGATAGTGCAGTACCTCCTCCAGAAGAGCAGGGAACATGGACCAGGAGCACCAACCAGCATTGCATAGCAGAAATGAAGAATTTCAAGCACTATTCCAAACCCACTGAAATAGAATCTACATTTTAATGAGACATCCTCCCCCCCACACACACACATGCCCCAGTGCCTGACATTGAACTTAGGGATTGTGGATGCATACAGGTGATCTACCAGTGAGCTATATCCCTAGCTTTAACAAGACTCCTAGGTGATTCACAAATACAATAAGACACATTTGAGAAGAGCTAGTTTAGTAGACAGAGGTTGATGGTTATCTTAGGTCACTAGGGCTAAGAAATCTTAGTCTAGATACTTCTAAATGACAAATTTATTTCCCACAGTTCTGAATGCTAGAAACTCCAAGACCATGACATTGACAGCTTTGGAATTAGTGGGGCCCTGTTTTCTGATTCATAGGCAGTGCTTAGTTATGATTTCATAGCTGTGAAGAGACACTAGACCATCAGAGACTTCCTGGGTACCACTGTTTAGCCTCTCTGGTCTCTTAATTCTGGTTCATTAGCAAAGCAAATGCCCCCCCTCTCCTACCCTGCCCTCCCCACCACCACCACAGTTAGTGATCAGGAGTTTTGACTCTAATACCAGACTGCCTTAGTTAGGATTTTCTTGCTATGAAGAGACACCATGACCAAGGCAACTCTTATAAAAGACATTTAATTGGGGCTGACTTACAACTTCAGAGGTTCAGTCCATTATCATAGCATGGCAGTGTGCAGGCAGACATGGTGCTGGAGAAGGAGCTGGCAGCCAGCAAGAGACTGTCTTTTACAGGGAGCCAGGAGAAGGATCTCTTCCACACTGGGCAGAGGTTGAGCATTAGGATACCTCAAAGCCCACCTACACTTCCTCCAACAAGGCCACATATCCTAAGAGCTCCAGTTCCCATGGGCCAAGCATGTTCAAATCACCACAAGTAGCTATTTTCTAGCTATCTCTTCACATAGTAGAAGAGGAAAGGGTATTCTTTGGGTTCTCTTTTATAAGAACAATCTAAGAGTTCCTATTGCTACAACAAAACACCATGACCAAAACAGCTTGAGGAGGACAGAATTTATTTTGCTTACTTTTCCATAGCACTGTTCATCATCAAAGGAAGTCAGGGCATGAACTCAAACAGGCCAGGAACCTGGAGGCAGGAGCTGATGCAGAGGCCATGGGGGTGGGGGGTGCTGCTTACTGGTTTGCTCATCATAGCTTGCTCAGTCTGCTTTTTTTATAGAACACAGATCCACTTGCCCAGGGATGGCATCACCCACAATGGGCTCCCCCCCCCCATTGATCACTAATTAAGAAAATGCCCTACAGGCTTGCCTACAACCCCCACTTATGGAGGCATCTTCTCAATAGGGCTTCCCTCTTCTCAGATGACTTTAGCTTGTGTTAAGTTGACATAAAATTATCCAGCACAAATACAAACCTTATTTACATAGGGAGGTAAAATGAGGGAAGTAGCAGCCACAGTAAGATTTGCTGCAAGCAAGATCTGGTGAGAGGAGGGCTAAGGCGAAACAGAATATTTAGTCTCATAGTATCTTTCTCTGGGGGAAACTAGAGTAGTATGGGGAGTCTTTCTCCAGATGTTTCCCTCTGAAATGAACTCTATGGTTTCAAAAGATAAGAAAACCCATTTAAAATTGTGTGATCAGGATACCGTAGAAGACTACCATCACTGCCCCCCCCCCAAACAAAAAAGATCATAGCTATTTAGAGTTCTTGTATTAACACTGAGCTGAATATGTTCTGAGCCCATAAATTATCTTCTTTCTCAATAACTGGAAAGGCTCCTCATCCTACCCCACCCCAAACCCATGGCCTTGCCATTGCTCATTGCCAGCCAGGGTGGTGGTGAGTTTCACCAGCTAATCCTAGTATACAGATTGACTGGGTTGCCTTTTGCTTCCTCTGGATTTTCTAATTATTTGTATTGGCCAAGGGCCACATTCAGCCCTTTCCAAACTGGAACACATTCTCAGAAAGGGTTGGTCCCACCATCCTCATCTTGGTTTATGCCAAAGTCTGGTTTCAGTTTTCATTAAACTGCCATTTGTAACTTTCATTGAACAGAATGACAGCATGTCCAACTGCCTTCATTCAGTGATTTTTTTTAACAAAAGAAGGCATTTTTGCCTCTCAGGAGAATGCATGATTTATTTATCCCCTCCATTGTGCAATCAGCTCACCACCATTACAGCTAACACAATGTTCTAGAGAAAAATGTTTCTGTATCACACGGTGACTTCACCCAAGAAGGCAGTGACTAATTTTTCACCTAGATCTACCAACGCCTATACCAGAAAGGGAGAAGTTTATCACTGGAGATGAGACTGCTTGACTTGGACTAGGGGTGAGTACTTAGAGGACCAAGGCCGCGTCTTGTTCTTCTTTTCTGCCCAGGGTTTGGCACTTAGCAGGTGTGGTAATCATCATCACTGTTCTCCAAGTATCTCCAACTCTTCTCCTCCTGGACCTCCATAGGGATGAATCTCTTGGCTCTCTGTGCCTAGGTACAGTGTGCAAACACTTCTGTTGATAAGTCAGAACAAGAATGATACACATCAATTCTAAACTGGGTATCTAAAATACTTTTGATCCAGAATGCTTCTCTCCTCTCTCCCAAACTCTATGAGTTCATACTTTCATAGAGAGTCCCTACTTCAATGATAAACACATACTATGAAAAGTAAACCCTCGCTGTGTTAACTGCTGCTATTCTAAGTGCTCTTTGTTACTTCAGCATAACCTAGGCTTCCCTCACTATGTGTAAAATAATATTTGTAGGGTGCTTTTGTTTGTTTTGTTTTTCTTAATATTGTGACATCTTTTTTAAAAAAATAGGTTATAACTTAATTATAATATTTCTTCCTTTTCTTTGGTCCCTCTTCTTCCTCCAACCCTACCCTACTTCCCTTCAAATTTAGGCTCTCTTTTTTTACTAATTGTTATCGTGTGTATCTATGCATTTGTATAATACATATATTCCTAAATATAACTTGTCAATCTGTATAACGTTACTGGCATGCTTGTATTCAGGGGTGATTGTTTGGCATTGGCCAACTAATTGGTTTCCTGATCCCTGGGGAAGGCCTCCTCTCCTGCTCCTAGCTTTCCTCAGTTGTTTATAGGTTTGAAGCCTCATGGCCATTTGGTTGGTTGTTTTTTGAGGCATGGTACTCAAAAACTGGCCTCCTAGTGGCTATGTAGCCAATGAGGATCTTGAACTCATGATTTTTTTACATCGCCTCCCAGGTTCTAGAATTACAGGTGTGCACGTGCATGTGTGCGTGCACACACACACACACACACACACACACACACACACACACCACTATGTAAACCAGGTTGAACTGGAACTCACAACTCACAATCTTTCTTTTTTAACCTCCCAAATACCAGGATTACAGGTGTGCACTGCTATACTCGGATAAAATAAATGATTTAATGAATGAATAGATGAAAGCGGAAGAGATTTCTGAGTAGGATTTTGTAATAAGGTATCTATCTATAAGGAAGATCCGAAGATGTGTTCATCTGACTATGTGTACAAGCCAATTTAGAGCCATCTTGACTAGGGGTATTTTCTTGTCTTATTTGTATAAGTACCCTATTTTTGTTTGTTTTGATTTGTTTTAATGCCTCTTACTTGTGATCTGGAGGTATTGGTAGAGACAAAAAAAAATGTCTAAGTGACCGAAACCAATCAACCCTTAGTACTACCAGTGTAGTTCCAATTGCCTTCATTACTTCCTTTGCATTTTATAAATGGGCAACTAAAACACAGATTATTTAAGTGGAAATATTAATTGCTTAATGGCCAAACTGGTAGACCATCACCAATTTCTTGATCCTGTATCAGGTAGTTTTGGTATGTATTGTTCTCTTTCCTATGCAGGTGTTAAGAACACAGGAGTCCAGGAGTCATGCTCTACTGATGACAGTCTGGACTCTATCATTTACTAGTCACAGATGTTGTTTTTCACCTCCACATCTCACAATGAGTGAATATATATGTGAAAATCTAAAAGTGTTAGTTGCTCATTTTGGTTGTTAATATTTTTCATCACTAGTCCACTGTCTTCACTTGTGCCTGACTTTCATGTTCCTGTGGCACTCTTCTGCCTGTGGGAAATAATGAATTGTTTTAGAACATCATACACCTTGTCTATGCACTATTTGGCCATAGGCCAATTACATCCTAAAGTTCTAAGGAGTACAGTAATGCTGCCCTCCTATGCCTCTTCCCTTGTCCTGCAGTGAGAGGATAAAAGGGTACCTACCCTCTCCTTAGTCTCTGCCATGTTTGTTAACTGTCCTGTGCCTGGTGATCAAACACTGCCATCAGCTCAAAGAATCTGTTGGATAAATATTTAAGCAGGAAATTTGACCACCCACAATTTTCCTTTATATGATCAGACAGTACCTGAGTAGGAGGCAGGTAGTCAGAGCTGCTTCCTGGGAAGGCCTCAGGAAGTGATAGTTGTGTTGATCTATGAGTCAAGAAGAGAATGCAAGAGTCTGGAAGTGGATCAAAATATGAATTTTTAATTTTAGGGTAAGGACTGACTCATGTTTGTTTTTGAGGCATATTTCCTTAAAGAGTGTGTGTATGTGTGTGTGTGTGTATGTGTGTGTGTGTGTGTGTGTGTGTGTGTGTGTTATAGCTAGTTGTTTAAAGGGAAAGTATGCTTATTCTGGCATCTTTCTTTTAGCAATGTAAGCAATTTTAAATATGAGAAACCCACATTTTACCTTTTTTAATTGAAGTGTGACCTATAGCTAGTAAGTGTTCAAATCATAGGTGAGCAGTTCAATGAGTTTCATAAATGTAACGAGTAAATCCATGTGAGCAGTACCCAGGTCAAGATCAATAAATATCTGTACCCTGCCAATCCTTCTTATTCTCTGCTGGAAACTCCCCTCCAGCTCACCAGTGACCACTAGCCTGACTCCTGACAGCATAGATTGGTGGTGAGCAGAACCAGCATATATAGCTGTTTGAGTTCCTTTGCTCCCGTTCTTTATGAGTTCCATCTATGCCTAGCACAGCAGTGGCTCATACATTCTCATTGGCAGCCTGGTATCCTAGTTTGTGGTAATACCACCACCAGTACCACCAGCACCACATTTCCTCCCCGCCCCCTTTTTTCAGTGGTGAGGATTGAATTTAGGCCCTCACACATACTATGCAAGTGCTAATACCACTAGGTGACATCTTCAGTCCTCTTTTTACTTTTTCTTTGGAGGGGCCTCTCACTAAGTTGCCCAGACTGTCCTTGAACTCACTTTGTAGTCCATACTGGCCTTGCCTTGAATTCACTATCCTCCTGCCCCAGTTTCCAGGAGAGCTGGGGTTATGCTACCAGGCTGACCCTCAGTCTGTTCTATGGCCAATGGGCATTTGGGCATCTTCTAATTAGCACAAATACTGTGGTGTGGTATCCTAACTCATCTCTCTTGGTAAACATACAACTCATTTCTATTGAGGCTGAATCTAAGAGGGAATTGCTTGTCATATAATAGTGGTACTCAAATTAGATACATCCTGCCAGAGCTCCAAAGAGCTAGAAGCAATTTACATCCAACTAGCTTTGTATAAGAATTCTTGTGGCTCTATACAGTATGAAATCTGTTTTATAATAAGGTGAACACAACCATTTTTAACCCTTTGGAATGGCATGAAGTCTGTTTATTAAATACACTCCCCACTTCCAGCCACAACTTCTGGCTTATTATGTAACCTGGATGAGCTTCCTGATCTCCATCAACTCTCCCTTAATCCATCCAGGCAAAAGTCTCTCTGAAAACATTGCCCATTCATTTCTTCCACTAGAGTGTTGTGAGTGTTAATAACATGGTGTTTGTAAAACAAATTCAACCCATCCTGCCAGGCAGAATGTATATGCTGAACCTCATTCAATGGGGCTAATGTAGCAGACTCACTCACCTTACTCTGCAGATCTGCCCTTTGTAAATATCAGATCCCCAGGATTGTAAATACAAATCGAAATCCAATTTTGGGCATAAAGGAAAAAAAATGCTCTATTTTCCTGCAAGTTTTAAGAAATCAGAATTGTGCTTTCATATTGTAAAGCATTTTGCAATTATAGGCATTTCTTGACTGGAAAGACTCAGGAGGGGAATTCGGACAGCTTATATTTTCTCCTGGTCTCTACCTGAGATTCAATACTGTGGAAGCCTTATTCCAGAATTCTGTCTGTTAAATGGGGGATACTTTGATAAGTTGTTCAAGTGATCTGTGTTTTACAGACCTAGTTTTTATTCTATGAAGATGGAGATGCTGACCATGGGAGAAGGTACAGGAAGCCAAAGCAAGGTCCTATAGTGCCACACTGCCCCCAATGTCCGCCCCCCACCCAAGCAGGCAGAGGAACAATGAGGACCCCTAGTTTTCCCTATCCAGTGAACTATGTAATTTCTTTCAGAAACCACTGAGCATGGTCCTTTACCAGGTCTTTTACCCCTGCTGCTCTGGGGGCGGTCTAGTTTCTGCATTCAGGAATATTCTGGCAAAGGACAACGGTTCCCACCTATAAGGAGCATGCAAAGCTCAAAGTAGCCTGGCCTTTGAGGATCAAGGAGACCCCTAAAGGTGAGCCGCTGGGTGGAGGCTGGGATGGGGAATCGCGCCCAACTAGCTGCCCAGCATCCTAGGGGTTCCCCACTGCCTAGGCTGAAGCTCTCCAAGGGGCTGTTTCCCGGTGTCAGCGCCCCGCCCGCTCCCCACCTCCACGCCCAGCCCCGCCACGCTGAGCGCTCGCCGAGCCACGCCGGGCCGGGAAGCTGCAGCGCGGGCGGGCAAGTGGTCCGGGAGCGGCGGGGGCGGCGCCCAGCTGGCGGGAGGGAGGAGGAGGAGGGACGCGGCCGGACGGAAAGGGGAAAAGGAGGGCCCGAGGGCGCCAGCAACCAGCCGGTCGCCGGGACCCGCAGGTGAGTGTGGCGCCGAGAAAGGGGATCTGAACCCCTCGGGGTCCTAAGACCCAAGCCGCTGAGCCAACCACAGGCTACGGGCCCGGCGGGCTCGATGGCTGGGAGGGTGACTGGTGTGGCTCCCTGGGTTGGCGGCTCTGAGCTATTGGGCCGTCTGGAAAGGCAGAGAGTCAAAGCTTGAAACCGGGCAGATCCTGGGCTTTGTAGTAGGAAAGTGCGTGCGGTGGGAAAGTAACCAAGCTATCCCTGAGAGGGAACCTGCAAATTGCAAAGTTCTAAATGATCTCAGACCCTCCCCACTGTTCTGGGCAAAGGAACCAAGAGTTTTACTCTGGAG
This sequence comes from Mastomys coucha, assembly GCF_008632895.1. Lineage (NCBI taxonomy): Eukaryota > Metazoa > Chordata > Mammalia > Rodentia > Muridae > Mastomys > Mastomys coucha. The sequence goes on from NC_045030.1 coordinate 153,748,757, forward strand.
GGCGGTCTGCCAATGCGCGACTCCCTAGGACTCGGTTTACCTCGTCTGGCGAGTAAGATTGAAAGGTATGTGCCTTTGACCCAGGACGAATGGGCACAGCACCCACAGAACAGGTGGCTCCTAGCACAAGGAGATGGATTGGCATCCCAGAACCAAGGGATGCCAGAACCATCATCCGAAAGGGGCTAGTGGTCTTGGGATGTACGCGTTTCCACCTGAGCTTGGGTTTCAAAATTCCAGAACCATGTACAAAGTGAGGGGAAGAAAGAGAGGTGACCCACCTCACATGAGACATAGGAAGCATGACACCGAAGTCTACCATGGTTGCTTCTACAGGAACATTTCTAGTCTGGCCTGGCACAAATGTATGAATCCCTTGGGGAGCTTGTTAAAATGAGGCTCTGATTCAGTAGGTCTGGGGTGGGACCCAAGAGTCTGTATTTCTGTCCAAGCTTTCAGATGGTACTGCTGCCTCAGGGACCACACGCTGGTCGGCTCTATAGAACTGCTTTTTGTCCAACAGGCTGAAAAGCTTAAGAAAAATGGGAGGTCAGGAGACAAGACAAAACTCTAAGACTTCTTCTCAACCCCATCTCTAACCCAGACACACTGCACTTGCACTGTAACAGATTAATCAGTTGCAACTCGTTTAATAGTGAAATATTTTTTCTTTTCTTACCAACTTTCCAGCTACAACAGACTCTGATAGCAAAGCCAGCTGCCTTCACCGGATTGCTACCTGCACTTGGTTTAATGCTGTGATAACTCTTCATATATATATATGAATTTTTCTTTAAAGAAAAGGATCTGGTTTTGTTTTGTTCTGGGCTCCACAAATTATCTAGTGGATCCTGTCTTCTATCAGAACTGTCTCTAATCTGTTTAGGCTTCAGTTTGGTGGGGGATGGTGGGTAAAGGATTATTAGGTTAGCTTCTGCAGTTATTCTCATATTTCTGAACTTCTTCTTGGCTATCTTAAGCTTTTGGAACCCTAGCCATGCATGGTATGGCAGAATTTGTTGCTTTTGTTATTAGTATTAATGATTAATGGTGCATTAAGACCATCATTATTTTTACTTTCAGCAAGATGGTCATTTTTACTGTATTAATCCTGCCAATCCTCGAGCATGGGAGATCTTTCCATCTTCTGAGCTCTTCAATTTTTCTCTTCAGGGACTTGAAGTTCTTGAGCCTCATTATTTTTAAAGGAGCTTAGTTCTGGCTGGGCATGGTGGTGCCCATCTATAACCCCAGCTCTGGGAAAGTTGAAGCCAGAGGATCAGGAATTCAAGGTCATCTTTGGCTATGTAGTGTGTATAAGGCCAGCTTTGGTTACATGAGACCCTGTCTCAAAAAAAAAAAAAACCCCAAAACCATTTTTTTCAGAGTTTGTTAATACATGATACATTTAAGTTTGGTGTCAAAATAATCTGTAAGCCAACTGAAAAGGTGTGTACTATTTCCAAATTACTTGCAGGATTTCTAGTGGCTCATAAGATTTTGCTTAGGTGAGATCTAGAATGACCTGGACATTATTCTGTTTGGCTGCTTGTATGGGTCAAATGCAAAGCTGGAGGATAAAAAGCAGCCAAATTTTGTAGCTATTCAGGGATATTATTTTCCATGCCTCAGCACCATGCCAGCCCTGATCAGATTCCCACATCCCTGCAAGGTGACTTTCATTAAATGGGAGATAAAGCAAGTCTAGCTATTGCAAGGTATTGAGGAAATGCGGGTCAGCATCAGTGTTGTGTGTGGGAATCATTCTTGCCCTAACCTTTGCAGATTACAGGTGTATGTACTTTTCTACAGAAAAAAAAATGTCAGAAATACAGAAAAATGCCACTCTAATCATGGATACAGTTCTGCTCAGCAGAGGGAGAAAAAGACTGAGAAATGGAATTTCATTGGTGGGTTTGTCCAGGAAATTCACTGTTTTTGGTACCATGAGGCAGTTTCCAGAAATGGCAAAGTAAGTTTGCTCAGGTGTTGTGGAAAACCAGCAAAAGAAGCTGATTTTCTGTGGCTGATGCAGTCATACTAGAGACTCCAGGGGGTGAGGGATGTCACGACATGTGTCTGACTTCAGTAAAAGCCTGGGAAAGGCGCCTATGTCAAGAGCAAGTGTTCTTTTAAAATGTTTATGGTTTCAAAACCACATGGATGTCTAATCTTTGTGGAACTTACTCCAGGGGCCTGGAGGGAGGTGATTGAGTTGAAACATTTGGGGAAAATAATCATAAAATAACGCCTCTAAAAATTCTGGTGAATATTTCCATTTTATAAATCCATTTCATTCTTGGGTCTATTTTGTGTTTTTTTTTATTGAAGTATAATTTATTTACAAAAATCACCCTTTTTTAGTGTAAGATTCTAAAAACACATATAGTCATATCAAAATATAGAACTTTACCACCTCTAAAACTTCTCTGTTGATTCTGTGTATCCAACCTCTCCCTCCACTCTCAGTCCCTATAATTTTGTGTCTTCCAGTCTGGCCCATGAATGAAATCATGTGCTCAATGGCTTTCGGTCTAGTTTCTATTACCTAAGATAATACCTTTGAGATTTTATCTCTGTTGGTAAATATTCCCATTATTCTTTTTATTGCTGAGTAGTATTCCATACTTTATCTACTCATCTGCTCTTGATGGTTATGAATAAAACCAATATAAAGATCCACAGATAGCATGTTGCACAAACATACATTTTCATTTCACTTGGTTTAATATTTAAAAGTAAAGTTGCTGTTTTAAGTGGCAACTTAAGTTTATTTTTAAAACACCCTTTAACTTTTCCAGAGTGGTTATATCATTTTGTCTGTTTGTTGGTTTGTTTTGTGGTACTTGGGATTAGTCCCAGGGCCTCACACATGTTAAGCCTGTCACTCCCATCCCCAGCCCTGGTTGTCCCATTTGGCTTTCCTGCCACAGATGAATGGGAAGTCCAGGTGCTTGGCACTTGGCATTGTTGGTTTGTTTTATTTTTTAACTCTTTTTGTTGGTGTTCACTTTTTAATTGTACATCGAACTCACCACTGTCTCAAGTCATTCTCAATTACAGAGCTTGCCAACGCTCCAGTTGTTTTGTTTTGTTTTGCCTTTCAGAGAAACAGCTGGGCTGCTCCACCTTATTTTACTTATGTTGTGTTTTAAGTGAATCACTGTGTCTTTCCTAGTCATTACCCAAACACACACTCAAACACATACACACACACACACAGAGAGAGAGAGAGAGAGAGAGAGAGAGAGAGAGACTATACATCACAGCCACAGCCTACTAACGATGTCATTGTATACTTATGACCAAAACACTAACTACAAAACTACTTTCGTATATATCCTTGATGGTTTTGGGTTTTCTTTTTAGCCATTTTCATGGGTCTGTAATAGTATCTACTTGGGGCTTTAGTTTGCTCTGCCTTATTCTTTGATCATAGGTGTATAGCCTGTGAAGTCTGCTCTTTTCGTCCCCTCAGAGTGTTTGGTTCTTGAAGCATGGGCTCTGCATATAAATAAGATACAAAATAGACATATGTGTTAGAAATAGCTTCACTCAATCCGTGGCCTACCTTTTAATTTTCCTAATGATTTTACTTTGAAGAGCAAAGCTTTTTAATGTTGATAAAGTCTAATTCCTCAAGCTGGTTTTGTGGATAATATTTTAGCAGCCAGCCTAATAATATTTGTTTATCCTAAGACTTCTAAGATTTTCTCCTGTGCTTTCTACATATTTTATTATTGCTTGATCTCCCTCCCCACACGTATATATGTATATAATATGAAATAATAATTAAGATTTGCTTTTTACATATAAATATCCAATTCCAACATCATTAGTTTAAAAGGCTCTCCTTCCTCTCCATTCTCTCCTCTTGATTCCATTATTAAAAATGGGCATTTGTGGGTTGATTTTGATCCCTCTATTGTATCCCATTTATCAATGTGACTCTCTGGTACTAATACTATTCTGAAGGTCACTTAAATTTTTTCTTTTGAAATTGAGTGTCATGTATACAAGGCTGCCTTCGAACTTGAACTCAGTATGTAGCTATGTATAATCTTGAACTTCTGATCATCCTCCTGCCTCTACCTCTCAAGTGTTGAGATTACTACACTGGGTTTATAACAATGCTGGGAACAGAACCAAGCTTCTCAGTTGGACAGCTTCTCACATGCTATGCAAACCCTCTACTAACTGAACAGGAGCCTCAACTGTCCTGTGCATTCTTTAGGTTAATGTCTACATTGTTTAGGGGTATGTAATATCTGTTGCTTTTAGGAATTGTGTCGTACACCCCCCCCCCAGCCCTTTTTCAGCTCCCAATTTCTATACTGTTGAGTAGGGAGGCTATTTATTTTTATAGAGATGTGTCTTACATTCAGGCCATCTTGCTGTAATTCATTTATTTGGCAGTTTTTCAGTTGCTTTTCCTTGATTTTTCAAGGTACACCATCAAATTACCTTTGAATGGCATAGTAGAGGAATCTCCTCCTAAAGTTCTTACCTCACTTTATTCTGCCTTAGTCGACTGGCTTCCCTCTAAGATAATGTTGGGTAGGTCTTTCTAACTTGAGTGGGAAATCTTCTAAATATACTCTTTGTTGTAAATTTCATGTGGCTGCTCTTTAGAACATTTCTTAAAATTTTTAGCTTGTTAAAAGTTTCATGTTTAATTTGATATTTTGTTGTTGTGCTTGCAATTATTTTATTCACTGAAGGCCTAACAGGTTTGTGGCCAGTTAGTCTTTCTGGCTTTAAGTGTTCAATATTGATTTTCTTGGAGAAATTCATGTGGAATTAATGCAAGTGACTTTATTTAGACAGATTACGAAGAAACCATCTATAGAGAATTTTAATAATGTTCTCCTGGATGTATGCTAGGGACAGTATGGGTGGGAGGAAATAAAGGAGCTATTTTTATTATATACATATGTATGAATACAATAGTTTTGCATTATTTTTCAAACTTCCTTGGCCACACTTTTCAGTGAAAATGTATTTAATAGTTTAATCCTGTTTAAGCATATATGTATATAATTGGAACAAAAATCTCTCAATGTATATGTATTATATTCTGATATTTTCCATACTCTCCTGTTTATTCTCTTTCATATCAACATGATGATAATCTTCTAAGTTGGTTTGATCATGCTTTCATATGATTTCCTGGCACAGTTTGTAAAGTGCTACTTTATAAAGCTGTTCAGAGCCAGCAAGATTGCTCATCAAGTAAAGGTGATTGTTATGCAAGCCTGATGTCCTGAATTTGATTCTTGCATCCCATGGTGGAAGGAGAGAACTCAATTCAGGCAGTTATCCTCTGACTGCTACATGTGTACCATGGCACACATGAATGCACTGATTCTCTCTCAATCTCTGTCTCTGACTGTCTGTCTCCATCATCAATACCACCACACCTAGAGGGAAACACACAAAATAATAATAGAGGAAAATATTTTAATTTAATTTAAAAAATTAATAATTCTCTGGGTTCTGCTGGTTTGTATCCACAACACATTTCTTTTTCTATTAGGTTATGCTGCAACCCTTTAACATAGTTCCTTATGTGATGGTGACCCCCAACCATAAAATTATTTTCATTGTACTTCATAACTGTAATTTTGCTACTGATATGAATTATAATGTAAATATCTGATATGTGAGATATCCGATATGTGACCTTTGTAGGAGTTGTGATCCTCAAACTGAGAACGAATGTCCTAGAGTATATCCAATACTTAACCTAAAAAAATCCACATATAACGTGAGCTATCCAGAGATAACTATTCGTTTTCCTTTCTCTAATGGTCATGTAATTACTAAACCATTCTTGACCCCTCAGACTAGCCAGTAAAGGCAGTCTTATAATCCCATAGTACAAAACTTTCTCATGACCTCCTACCACAGTTAGGATCAATCTTTAGATGCCCACTGCAGCCTCCTTTATCTATTTTCTTCTCATACTTCTGTAAGCACACCAGCCTCCACAGTTTCTCATCTAAGCCACACATTTGCCTGCCTGCCTGCCTGCCTGCCTGCCTGCCTGCCTGCCTGCCTGCCTTTGAATATGCTGTGCTTCCTGCCTGGAACACCATTTGATCAGATAACAGCATACCTTGTTTCCTGGTTTTACTAGTGTCCTCCGAATCCTTTCTTCTAAGTATTAGTTTAACCTAACACTAGAGAATTCCTTGCTCTTATTCCACTCTGGGTTTTAGTGGTAGTATTATTTATCACCTGTAAGTCTATTATAATATCAGTTTGTCTACTGATTTCACACTTTCTCCCTTGATAGAAAATATAAGTACCAAAAGGACAAAAACTTTGTATATTTTTCTCAATGTGTCAAGATTTTGTCAAGATCTAGAATATTAGTGGACCACAACAGGTACTCCTAAAATATCTGTTGAATGTTGAATGGCTGCACAGGGTTCAGAATTATGCCTAGGATCTGTAAGAAAGCAGATAAAAATCATAAGAGAAACTCAATATGCTATACCTTTCTGAACAATGTTAATGAGGATTTCTTTTTTAGGCTAAGTATTGAATATACTCTAGGGCATTGGTTCTCAGTTTGAGGGTCACAACTCCCACAAGGGTCACATATCAGATATCTTGCATATCAGATATTTGTATTATAATCCATATCAATAGCAAAATTACAGTTATGAAGTACAATGAAAATAATTTCATGGTTGGGGGGTCACCATCACATGAGGAACTGTGTTAAAAGGTTGTAACATTAGGAAGGGTGAGAAGCATTGTTCTAGGAGAAACAGTTCGTTAATTAGACACCCTCTGGTAGTCACTGCATTTTGACTGTGGTAGTAACAGTGATAGCTGATAGCTGCTATTTGCCCAGTGGGTACACTCTTTCTGCTTCATTTGTTTGAGCTCATTTAATCTTTCTAACAACCAGAGGCAAGAATCTTATTACTTTACAGAAGAGGAAACTAAGGTCCAGAGAAGTTTGGTACCTTGCCTATGGTCATACAGAAGACAAGTAGTAGATCTGAGCTTTGCTTCTTAAGCTTCTGTACTTAAATTCTGTACTGTAAAATGCTCCCAGCAGAAGCCATAGTTCTCAGCAAGTAAAGTGTTTGGTGGGCAAACCTTGTGACCTGAGTTCAGTCCCTGGAACCCATGGTGGAAAGAGAAAACAATCTTTGCCCTTTATTTATTTATAGCCATGTTTTTTTTTTCTCTCATAACGTAGGGATTCTCAGCTATTTCTGCCAATGTCTGGAGACATTTTTGTTATCCTAACTGGCATCTAATGGGTAAAGCTATAGATGCTGCAGAACATACTATGATGTACACAGGGTACCCCTCCCCCATAAAGAATGTTCCCTGCCAATATGTTAATAGTACTGGAGTAGAGAAACTGCCTTAGCACAGAGCTTCTCAAAGCTGTCTGTTTGTAAGAATCATGTGAGGAGTTTAAAAACTAAACCCCAATGTCTAGGGCCAGTTTTGACCTCAGCACTCCTCAGTGAGTCCCCAGTTGACCAGTAACCTTGCTCTGCACTGGTTTTGCCTCCTAGTGCTCCAGAAGAACTGTTTTTACACCTTCTTTTATTTCCTTTGCACTTGACTTGAGCTCATTAGACAGGAATCTTTTCATATCTGCACCATTCAAAACTTCTGACACACTCATATTTGTAGAAATATAACACTCCTCGCCATTACTGTGAAACTGTGGGTGAGATGCCCCTGTTCTGTCACGGCAATGTCTTTTCTGGGCTTCGGACCTCTGGTTCTTTCTGTCTTCCCAAGAATGCATTCCCTCACCCCCACCCCCAATTTCTTACTTATAAATAACTTTACAAGCATATTGTAAAAAACGAAGACAGGAAAAAGAATGTCAATATACCCTTTGTCTAGATTTTTAAAAAGCTAATGTTTCACCCCATTTCCCATATCTTTTGCACTCTTAGCCCTGCACACACTTTTATTTCTGAACCACTAGAAAATAAGTTACAGAAGTTGTGACCCTTTACTTCCCATAAGTGTGAATTTCCTAACAATACGAATATTCACTTACATTACTGCAGTCCTGTTATCAATTCAGTAAATTTAAAATTGATAAGATACTGTTATCTAATCTACTATCTCTATTCCATTGATAAGGCCCTATGCAGCACCTCCACATTCTAGTACAGCATCTGGTTTAGAACTGCTATTGCATTTACTTATCCTGCCTCTTAGTCTTTTTCAGTCTGGATTATTTTCAAAGTCTTTCTTTTCTTACCTCCCTCCCCTTCCCCCTTTCTTTCTCCCTCTCAAATTTCCTTACCCTTTCTACCCCAACCCCCTTTGGTTTCTATAGACAGGGTAGATTTGGATGGCCTGGAACTCACAGAGAACTGTCTCCCAAGTGTTGTATGTGCCATCACAATCAACCTTTTTATATCTTGTAAAGGACATTGATACTTATGATGAATACAGAGATCACTCTCTCATATTATTTATTTGCTTGTTTATGGGTCACATGTATATGCAACTGCCCTAGAACTCATGATGTTACTAAAGAAGACCTTGAATTTCTCATCTTTCTGCCTTCATTTCCTAGGTGTTGAGATTACAGGTGTGTGTCACCAGCACATCTGGTTTATGTACTACTGGGTATTGAACCCAGAGATTTGTGCATGCTAGGCAAGCACTCTCTAATTGAGTTATCTCCCCAGCTCTGTCTTCTCAGAGTTAAAATACTCCTCATTTCTGCTTGTCTAGTGTTTCTTGTGATCAGCTTAGGTTATAAATTTGGAGCCAGAATATTGTACAGAAGATGATGTGTCCTTCTCAGAGCATGGCATCTTGAAGACTCTTGATGCCCATCTCCTGCTTGCTGCTGCTGGTAACTGTGACCACCTGATGAAGGTATTGTATTGTTTCCTCACTGGATAGCCATAGCTATTGTCTTTTCCTTTAAAATCAGAAAGCTTTGGGAAGACACAGATATTCTGCTCATCATTAATACTTCCCTCTAGCTTTAGTGATGATTTTTGCCTGATCAATCTTTAATGTGATGGTTGAAAATAATGATTTTTCTAACTCTAGCTAGTCTAGGCAAGAGCCATGCTGTCTCCCCTATTTATTTATTTATATACTCATTTATTTATTATTGATAGAAATATATGAATTCCTATGTTTTTAGTGCTTTATAATTTATTAACATACATACTTAGTTTGTCCAATTGTGATGGACTTTTTTTTTCTGGTACTGGAGTATGAACTTAGTGCTTTCTATATGTTAGGCAAATGTTCTACTACTGAGCTATATCCCTAGCCCTTAGATTTAGTTCTTTGCTCTCTTTGATTCTCTCTTTAACGAAACCTTTTTCTGAACCATTCCTATAAGCTTATTCTTCCATTCTAATATCTACTCTCTCCCATAGTTCCACATTTCCTCTCTATCTGGTCATTCTCAGAGGAAATCTTGAAAGAATGCTTATACCAAACTGTTCTACATTTTCTCATCATCAGATCTAGTTGGGATTATGAGGCTATCCTCAGTCCCTGATGAACGATATGTTGTCAAATATAGCCATCACCTCCCCAGCTTACCATGTTAGACTTTGAAGAGCAATTTTTTTCACTGTTTAATTGAAAATAAATTCTTTTGTCATATGATATCCTGATTCTATTTTCCCTTCCCTCTGTTCCTCTTAGTTCCTTCTCACCTTCCCTCCTCTCTGAATCTACTACCTTTCTGTCTCTAATTACAAAAGAGCAGGCTTCTTCTAAGAGATAACAACCAAACATGACAAAAATAAAATATAAGATGAAGCAAAAATTTTCAGATCAAAGTTGGACATATCAACCCAATCAAAGGAAAAGAACCCCAAGAGCAGATACAAATACCAGAGACCTACTTGTTCACACACTCCCATAAAAAAACTAAGCTAATAGCTGTGCCACCATTGCCCAAGGATATCCATCAGGCAGAACAGATTGTAAGTCAAAGGTTTTGTGGCTAGCTTGATGTTTTTCTTTTGGCAGCCTGCAGTGTAACTTTCTACACCAAAGAGACTAGAACATAGGTACGAAGGCTCTATGTAGGCACTGGCTTCTCCATGCTCAATGAGGCGTGGATGTTGTTCTCAACAATGAGGCTCTGCTGTCAACTTACAGAGAGCAACACTTTGTTTTAGCATGAGCCTGAGTTGTTTGGAGATTTCCATGGGACCCCCTTGGCCCCTGGTCCCTCCACTAGAAACTTTGCCTGGTTACAAGACTCTGTATCCTCCATTATTAGGAATCCTCATTAGGATCACCTTCATAGATTCTAGGAAGTTTCCACTGCTGCACTAGGGTTCCATGCCACCACCCCCCAAAGCCCTTCAATTCCAGCCATCTCTCCCTATACTATCTCCCTCCCCTGACTCAATCCATCCTGCTCCCTTCCCCAACTGTCCCCAGTCCATCTGCAAAATCTATACTATTTCTCCTTCCCAGGATGATCCATGTATTCCCCACTAGATTCCTCGTTTTTACCTAACCTCTCTGGGTCATGATTATCCCTTACTTAACAGCTAATGTCCACTTATTGTCTTTCTGGGTCTGAGTTACCTCACTCAGGCTGATTTTTTTCTAGTTCCATCCATTTGCCTGCAAATTTCATGGTCATTTTTAACAGCTGAGAAATACTCCATCATGTAAATGAACCATATTTTATTTATCCATTCTTCTATTGAGAGAAATCTAAGTTGTTCCCAGTTTCTGGCTAATATGAATAAAGCCTAAGTAAACATGTCTGAGCAAGTGTCCTTTGGGTATATCCCCAAGGATGGTATAGCTGGATCTTGAGATAGAACTATTCCCAGTTTTTTGAAAAAAAAAAAAACTACCAAATTGATTTCCAAAGTGGTTGTACAAGTTTGCATTCCCACCAGCATTGGAGGATTTTCCTCTTGCTCTACATCCTTGCCAGCATGAACTGTCACTTGTATTATTGATCTTAGGCATTCTGACAGGTGTAAGATGGAATCTCAAAGTCATTTTGATTTGCATTTCCCTGACGACTTTAAATGTTTCAAAGACATTTGATATTCCTCTATTGAGAATTCTCTGTTTAGGTCTGTATCCCATTTTTATTTGGGTTATTTGGTTTTTGTTGGTATCTAGTTTCTTGAGTTATTTATGTATTTTGGATACTAGCCCTCTGTCAGATGTGGATCTGGTGAAAATCTTTTCCCATTCTGTATACTGCTGCTTTGTCCTTTTGACGGTGTTCTATGCCTTACAGAAGCTTTTCAGATTCATGAGGCCCCTCATGAATTTACTGATTGTTGTTCTTAGTGCCTGCACTAGTGTTCTGTTCAAAAAGTTGTCTCCTGAGACAATAAGTTCAAGATCATTCTCCACTTTCTCTTCTATGTATCTGGAATATTCTATGTAGCTCTTCAGTGTATCTAGTTTTTTGTTTTTGTTGATGTTTTTGATCCACTTGGACTTGAGTTTTATGCAGGGTGATAGATATTGGTCTATTTGTATTCTTCTATATGCAGATATCATTTTGACCAACACCATTTTTTGAATATGTTTTCCATTGTGTATTTCTGTTTTCTTTATTAAAAAAAAAAAGAACAGGTAACAATAGGAGTGCAGATTCACATCTGGCTCTTTTATTTGATTTCATTGATCAACTTATCTGTTTTTATGCCAATACCATGTGGCTTTTATTACTATAGATCTATAGTGTAGTTTGAAATTGGGGGGTGGCACTTCTAGATGCTCTTTTATTGTATATGATTGTTTTAGCTATCCTGTTTTTGTTTGTCTTTCCACATGACGTTGAGAATTGTTTTTTCAAGGTCTGTAAGGAATTGAGTTGGAATCTGTAGATTGCTTTTGATAAGATGACCATTTTTACTATATTAATCATATAAGATCATGAGCATGGGAGATCTCTCCATTTTCTGATATTTTCTTTAATTTCTCTCTTCAAAGACTTGAAGTTTTATCATACAAGCCTTTCACTTGCTTGGTTAGAGTTACCCCAATATATCCAAAGTATTTTATATTATTTGTGGCTATTGTGAAAGATTTTGTTTCCCTGATTTCTTTCTCAGTTTGTACTTTGTATAAAGGAGGGCTACTGATTTTTGTTTAGTTAATTTTGTATTCAGCCACTTTGCTGAACATAGTTGTCAGCTATAGGAGTTTCCTACTGGATTTTTAAGGATCACATATTTATACTATTATATCACCTGAAAATATCAATACTCCAACTTCTTCCTTTCCAATTTACCCCTTGATCTCCTTTAGTTGTCTTATTGCTCTAGCTAGAACTTCAAGTACTATTAGGTATGGAGAGAGTGCACAGCCTTATCTTGTTCCTGATTTTAGTGGAATTGCTTTGAATTTCTCTCCATTTCATTTTATTTTAGCTATATGCTTGTTGTCAATTGCCTCTATTATGTTTAGGTATGTCCTTTGTATCACTATTCTCTCCAAGACTTTTATCATGGATGTGTGTTAAATTGTGTCAAAGGCTTATTGAGATGACCATGTGGGTTTTTTCCTTTCAGTATGTTTATATGGTGGATTACATTGACAGATTTCAATCTGTTGAACGATCCTTGCATCTGTGGGATGAAGCATACTTGATAATGGTTGATAATCTTTTTGATGTGTTCTTGGATTTGGGTTCCAAGGATTTTATTGAGTATTTTTGCATCAATGTTCATGAGGGAATTTGGTCTGCAATTATTTTTCTTTGTTGAATCTTTGTGTGATATCAGGATGACTGTGGCCTCATCAAGTGAATTTGGCAACATTCCTTCTATTTCTATTTTGTGGAATAATTTGATATGGTGGTATTGACATTAGCTCTTCTTTGAAAGTCTGGTATAATTCTGTGCTAAGGCTGTCTGGCCCTGGTCTTGCTTTATTTATTTATTTTTTTATTTTTAAAAATCTTTTAATTTTTTGTTGGGAGACTTTTAATGATTGCCTCTATTTCCTTTGGGGTTATAGACATGTTTATATTGTTTACCTGATCTTGTTTTAACTTTGTTAAGTGGTATCTATCAAGAAAATTATTCATTTCTTTTAAATTTTCAAATTTGTTGGAGCACAGGTTTTAGAAAAATATGTGTTTATGATTTTCTGGGTTTCTTCAGTGTCTGTTGTTATGTCCCCCTTTTGCTTCTGATTTTTTATTTTGGATGTTTTCTCTTCCTCTTTTACTTAGCTTGGATAAGGGTTTGTTTATCTTGTTGATTTTCTCAAAGAATTAACTGTTTAATTGATTCTTTGTATTGTTCTATTTTTTTCTATTTTATTGATTTCAGATCACAGTTTGATTATTTACTTCCATCTACTCTTCCTTGGGTGCCTTTGCTTCTTTTTGTTCTAGAGTGTGAGAGTCAATGTGTGATTAAAGGTATAGTAGTGTTTCTTTTAAAAACTTGGGTGCCCTTATGTTTGGGGCAAAGATTTTCTGAATTAAGAGGTCACCTAAGTGGATTTTCCCTTTGATGAGTATGCAATGTCCTTTCCCATCTCTTTTGATTAGTTTTGGTTTGAAGTCTATTTTGTTAGATATTAAAATAGCAGCTTGCTTCTTAGCTCCATTTTATGGTATATATTTTTCCAACCCCTTACCTAGAGGTGATATCTATCTTTGATGTTGAGGTATGTTTCTTGGATACAGCAGAAGAAGGGTTTCTGGTTTTGAATCCATTCTGTTAGTCTGTGTCTTTTTTATTAGGGAATTGAGACCATTGATATTGAGAGATATCAGTGACTATTTATCATTCCTGTTATTTTGGTGGTGGATGTGGTTGTGATGGTGGTGGTGGTGGTGGTGGTGGTGGTGGTTTGTGTGTGTGTGTGTTTCCCTTCTTTTGGTTTTCCTGATATGAATTTATTTATTTAGTGTGTTTTCATGGGTGCAGTTAACTTCCTTAGGTTTGAGTTTTCCTTCTAACACTTTCTATAGGACTGGATTTGTAGATAGATATTGTATGAATTTGACTTCATCAGGAATATCTTATTTTCCCCATCTATGGTGATTGAAAGCTTTGCTGGGTATAGTAGTCTGGGCTGGCATCTGTGGATCTCTTCAGAGTTTAAAGAACATCTGTCCAGGCCCTTCTGGCTTTTAAAGTCTCCATTGAGAAGTCAGATATAATTCTAATAGCATATAATTCTAATAGCTCTGCCTTTTTATGTTACTTGTTCTTTTCCCCTTGCAGCTTTTAATATTCTTTCTTTGTTTTGTATGTTTTGATTATATAGTAAAGAATTTTTTTCTGGTACAATCTATTTTGTGTTCTGTATGCTTCTTGTACTTTTATAGGCATCCCCTTCATTAGGTTAGAAATTTTTCTTCTATGATTTTGTTGAAAATATTTTTAGGTTGTTGAACTGAGATTCTTATATTCCTATTATGTTAAGGTTTGGTCTTTTCAGAGTGTCCCAGATTTTTCTGAGTGTTTTGTGTCAGAATTTTTTTTTTTTTTTGATTTAACATTTTCTTTGACTGATACATCCATTTCTTCTATTATATCTTCAAGACCTGAGATTCCCTCTTCTATCTCTTATACTCTATTGGTGATGTTTGCCTCTGCAGTTCCTGTTCAAATTCCTAGATTTTCCATTTCTAGAGTTTCCTCACTTTGTGTTTGGGTCATTGAGCCTTTTGAATTACCGTTCTTAGAATGCTCTCTTTATACAAACCCTTCATCGATCTCTGGCCAGTTCATCATTCAAATATGAACTTAATAGTGCGTCTTTGATAAACTAACCTAAAATGTCCACAAAGACACCCTTGTTCTTACCTTAACACTCAGTACTGCACTTTACTGTCCATTTGTTTCTTTGCATTTGCTAATTTTTATGTTCTTTATCCTTAATGTCCACAATAGTATTTGGAGTAAAATAGATTTTTGAGGCATATTGGTGAATGAATTATGCATTTAAGCTCTCTAATGTGATTTTCAGCACATGGACAGTACAAAGTAAATTCTCTCTTTTCCTCTCCCTACCCCCTTGCCTCAACCTCCTGAGTGAGTACTAGGTTTACAAATATGCACTACCCTATCCATCTTAAATGTTCTTTTTTTTTTTCATCAAACACCTATGTATCTGGGGTTAGTGTTGATGATTCAAGTGAATATAGGAATCTAATAGATTTATGTTTGAAGATCATAATTAAGGTTCCCAGACAAAAGGGAATTGTTATTTTCCCAGAGATCAGAGATAACCACTGCTATATATTACTTATTTGTTTGTTTATTTATTTATTTATTTATTTTTGATCCTTTTAATTATAAAACTGGCTCTCAGAGTTTAACAAATTGACATGTTGACTTTAAGGTTTAAACATGTAAATTTTCATTTTTATTAAATGAATGTAGGCATGTATGTATGCATGTATTTGTTATGGGAGCACACACACTACAGAAGTTGTTCAAAGTACACCCTTTAGGAGTCAGTGGTCTTCCTTCACTATGCAGGTTCTGGGGATTGACCTCAGGTCACTAGGCCTTAATTCAGTGGCAGGAGCCCCTACCTGCTGTGCTATCTGTCTGGCTCTCAAATGTTCCATTATGCAGGTCTATATCTAGATGTTGACATAGAAAGAAGGGGATAACAAAGGAACTAATATTTTTCACTGTTCTTATAGTATTGTTCATTGCAGCATGAGCTCTGCAATAACACAAGTGATCTGCTCTCTCTCTCTCTCTCTCTCTCTCTCTCTCTCTCTCTCTCTCTCTCTGTGTGTGTGTGTGTGTGTGTGTGTGTGTGTTAGAATCTATGGGGAATGGGCACCAAAGATGTTTGTGAACAAGTGTTTCTGTCATTGAAATTCATGATCTGAAAACATGGGAGGTGAGAAGAAAATTAGGAGGTTGTATAGCAATGTGGTTTTTTTTCTTTTAAACATATTTGGAAGAGTAACAATGTATCTTGTTTTTATTTTCTGGTTCTAGGGATTGAACCCAGAGATTAGTATTTAACTCAATCTCTGAATCAAATACCTAGCCCCTAGCTGGGCTTTTCATTTTTTAACTTCTACACAGACTCTGTATGATACTAAAACTTCCAGGACAATCAGTCCACCTGAGCTCAGCTGGTGTTTTGGTGTCTAGATGTTTAACTTTTTGACAGAATATATTACATGTTCAGTATAGAGCCTATTACCTTTGATTCAGTAGGATTTGGTTTTCTGTATGGAGCCAAATGTTTGTTATAGTCACAGTTAATAAATGAGCCAAGATCTTGGTGCTATTATTTACTAGGATAATATTTATGACAGAAGTTGCATGGGACACTTATTTGCCCATCGCTCATTTATACTTATAAACACCAGCCCAAGAAACTGAGGCAAAGAAGACAATGTGCTGTGTACATTACCACATCAGACATATCTCTGTGTACTTTAAGCATTTCTTTTAAGTTCAAGTAGCTTTCAAAGGTCCCCCACTTGGGTTCTCCTCAAATGAATCAAAGATGTGAAAGGAAGCCACTGAATTCCTCAAGCATGCAACAAACCACACAACTATCTCCACCCTCCCTCCCTCCAACTTCCCTCCCAATGTGTGTGTGTGTGTGTGCGCGCTCGCGTGTGTGACTCACTCCTTGTACATACTAACATAAAGAAAGGAGTGGGCCAGGGAGGCATGAAACCACCCCCCTTCTCTAGGAAGGGGATAACCCAGGTCCTTTGCCTTCAGGTGGCCTAACTCCCAGAATTCTCCGGATTGCACTCAAGGGCCTCCACTGGTCACTGACTTGAAAATACCCTGTTTCAGTAACCTTCCTACTCCTTTTCCATGTCCCCATTCTCCATTTGTGTCTCTTGAGATCACACCCTAAATAAAGCATTTGCTCTCAAGTCAGGGCCTTCAAGTTATCAGCTGAAGGGATCAGAAACTAAAGCAGGTTTCTGTAATGCCATTGAATCAGCAAATGTTTTGTTCATTTTTTAATGTACTCCCATTTCAAGAAAACCAGGTCCACCAGCATTTACTTCATTAGTATGACACTATACTTTCAGATGGCTGAAAATATGGCCAGTGATGGGAAAAAATTCTTCCATGTCATCTGGCTGCTTGGGAATCATTTCTGCTTGTTTGATTTCCAGGATCTGCAGCAAAGTAGGTTCTGGACCTTTGCTCCTCTCCTTAAGGTGCTCTCTGACTTTTGCCTCTGGGTTTGGCTATATCTTGGCTGCCTCCTGTTTTCATACTCTCTATAGGCTTCCTCTTTGGCTTTCTCTCCTGTTCATTCTGCTTAGATCACTGGTTCTCAACCTGTGGGTTCCAATCTCTTTGGGGAGTAAAATGGAGACATTTCATAGGGGTCACTTATCAACTTATCAGATATCTTGCATATTCGATTATTTACATCGTGATTCATAACAGTAGCAAAATTACAGTTATGAAGTAGCCACAAAATAATTTTACAGTTAGGTGTCACCACAACATAAGAAACTGTTTTAAGGGGCTGGAGAGATGGCTCAGTGGTTAAGAGCACTGACTGCTCTTCCAGAGGGTCCTGAGTTCAATTCCCAGCAACCACATGGTGGCTCACAACCATCTGTAATGGGGTCTGATGCCCTCTTCTGGTGTGTCTGAATACAGCCACAGTGTGCTTATATAAATAAATAATAAATGAATAAATCTTTTTTTTTTTAAAGAAACTGTTTTAAGAAGTCACAACCTTAGGAAGGTTGACAACCATTGGCCTAGCTCCCTGGGATGAGGAGACTTTCTTGGATCTTCACTTTACTAAAGACCCACTCGTGACCTTTTATTTCAAGTCTGTACCAACACCTGTCTTCTCAAGATGCATATGAATAGTCGCCGCTCCTCCTTGCCATGTTCCTCGCTATGCTTTCCTTCTCTAGGCAGGATGTGGGTTTGAAGGTTGGCATTTGTCTCTGAGTGCATTTTGAGGAATTTGGGGCTGCCTTGCCTTGTCCTTTCTCTATTCTCATGTGGTGAGACGAACCTTTTCTCCCTTCAAGAATCAGGTCTGGAAAGTCCCCTTCCTGTGATTTCTTCCTTGTTTGCTATTCTGTACTGAACTGCTCATAGTGATGATATGGACCTAGGCCAGGCTGTGATGCCCTGCAGATGAGTGGTCACATCTCTGAGTTTCTTGGGAGACCTAGTTAGAGAACCTTAGCCCTTTGGTCTTGGTATGTTAGAATACAGGTTACATCAAGAGGGCTACTTTTAATGTAAACAACTGAAAACATCAAGAATGGATGGCTAGCTTCTCTATAATTTTAGAAACCAAAGAATACAGCTTTTTAAGTTAGCCATCAGAAAAAATATCATAGGCTGGATGGCTTAAATAATGAATTTATTTACCATATAAATAAAGGTGGGGACTGGTCAAGGCCAAGATGCTAGCACAATTCTAGTGAGATGTCTCATCCTGGCTTTTAGATAGCTTAGCTAATGTCTCATAGTGTTTTCACTTGAGGGAAGACTGACAGATGGAGGGAGGCAGAAGATGGGGAGGGCAAGGCAACAAGCTTGTTCCCACTTCTTATAATGCCACAGTTCTATTGGAATAAGTCCCCACCCATATGATCTCATTTAACCTTAATTTCCTCCTAATACCCTATCTCCAAATGTGATCACATTGAGAGTCAGGGCTTCAACATATAAATGGTGTCAGGGCCCAATTCAGTCTTAAGCAGCAGTGGACCCAGCTCTGCACTTTACCACAAATCCCACTAGTATCTTACCTATTTATCTGACTGAAGCCTGACAAGCTCATACCTTGAGATTCATTAGTTTAAATGTGTTGTTTAAATGTAAATTGGCACAGAACATGGCTGATGTGTCTCCACATGCCCTACCTCCACACAGCCAATTAGGGTTCAAAATGATGTCACCAGGTTGGGACCAGCCCCGTCTAGAGAACAGAATGGGTACTGCAGACAGACTGAATTTTTCTGGGAGCATCTGTTAACTTTTGGTAAGAATTATACTAGTTAATCTTCAGATTTATTTTCTTATCAGTTCCTGCAAAAGAGCCCTTGCAATAAAATAATTTAGTACTTTGCATGTTTGGATAGATAAGAAAGATTTGAGGGATATTGTCTTTTAATGAGGCATTATACTGACTCCATGCAAAGAGTTCAAAAGAGTTCATCCAGACATCTACCAAATAGAATTCTTCATCAACCAGTAAATTATATGTAATGACAACTGATATCTGTGTAATGGTGCTGTGGGCTACTTGAACTTAAAGTACTTTTTGAAATGTCAAAGATTAATTATGTGTGGTATAATTTTCATATCAAGTATGATTGTGTGAAACTCATGGTGTTCCTAAACAATAATATTTGTCAACTACAGTATTTTGCTTTGGTAATTTTTCCCCTGCTAGAATCACAATTGACCCAAAGTACAGTAAACTATGTCATCTTGTGGCCATTGTTGCTGGAATCAGCTACTTGTAGACAGTCAATGCAGGCAATCAGAGTAACATATCTCCATCAGGCACCTGGCTCATCCTGGCTTTGCTGTCTGGGGGCCTGTTGATATTGGGTCAGTGCTTGATCAGAATCTACTAAACAAAACATATCTGGAATTCTATCCCCCTTGAGGTTGTTGCAGCTACTCTGGCTTTGCATCCTCTCATATAGGGATCCTAGATATTAACACACACACACACACACACACACACACAC
>NC_045030.1:153769468-153772829 GCF_008632895.1 Mastomys coucha
CACACCACACCACTATTTATTTATTTTTAATTTTATTTAATCTTTTTTACAATCCAGATTTTCTTCCCTTTCCTGGTCTATCCTCTGACTGTTCCACATTCCATACCTCCTTTTCCTGTCTCCATGAGGATGTCTCCATCCCCTAGCCCACCAAACCTCCCAACTCCCAGGAGCCTCCTGTCTCTTGAGGGTTAGGTGCTTCTTCTCTGAGTTCAGACTCCAGATTCCTCTGCTGTATATGTGTTCCTCACATCAGCTGGTGTATGCTGTCTGGTTGGTGGCTCAGTGTCTGAGAGATCTTGGGGTCTAGGTTAGTTGAGACTGCTGGTCCTCCTACAAGGTCACCCTCCTCCTCAGCTTCTTCCAGTTTTTCCCCAATTCAACCACAGGGTCCCAGACTTCAGTCCATTGGTTGGGTGTAAATATCTGCAATTGACTCTTTCAGCTGCTTATTGGGTCTTACAGAGGGCAGTCTTTATAGGCCCCTTTTTGTGAACATTCCGTAGCCTCAGTAATAGTGTTGAGCTGGATCCCAACTTGGACCTGTCACTGGACCTCCTTTTCCTCAGTCTCTTCTGCATTTTTGTCCCTGTAGTTCTTTCATACAAGAACAGTAACTCCTCTCTCCTACCCTGCCTGAAGTGGGCTTGTGGGACACAAGAGGTGGGAATGTGTCAGGGACAAAGAAATAGACTAGAATTATATCTAACAATGAGGCTGAAAAGGATCTTGAGTGAATTGAAAGTTGTAGAACACAATCAAAAAGATCATGTGATGGTACACTTTAATGACCAACTTCACTTCACGAAACCTAGAATCAGCTCGAACAATGAAGGACTGCCAAATTCTGGGTCTTTTTTTTTTTTTTTTTTTTACTGTGGGATGGCAACCCCATCCCTTACTTGATGTCCTGTTGTTCTATTGGAGGTGGATTCTACAAGTTCCCTCTCTCCACTGTAGGGCATTTCATCTAAGGTCCCTCTCTTGAGTCCTGAGAGTCTTTCACCTCCCAGGTCTCTGATACATTCTGGAGGGTTCCCCCACCTCCTACATCACGAGGTTGCCTGTTGCCATTCTTTCTGCTGGCCCTCAGGGCCTCAGTCGTATTCCCTCACCCAATACCTGATCATGTTCCCCTCTTCCCCTCCCTGTCCCCTTTTGTACCTAGATCCCTCCCTCTCCACTTTTGATTGCTTTCTTTTCCCTCCCAATTGATATTGTGGAGTCCTCACTTGGGCACTTCGGCTTTGTTAACCTATTTGAATTCTGTGGGTTGTATCCTGGGCATTCTGTACATTTTTTGGCCAATATCCACTTATTAGTGAGTACATACCATGCATGTCTTTTTGGGTCTGAGTTACCTCACTTAGGATGATATTTTCTAGTTCCATCCATTTGCCTGCAAAACTCAGGATGTCCTCCTTGTTCTTAATAGCTGAATAGTACTCGATTGTGTAGATTTACCACATTTTCTGTATCCATTCTTCTGCTGTGGGACATCTGAGTTGTTTCCAGTTTCTGGCTATCATAAACAAGGACACTATGAACATAGTGGAGCATGTGTCCTTGTGGCATGGTGGGGCATCTTTTGGGTATATGCCCAAGAGTAAACACATCACTATTAAGAGAAATAGTTCTCTTAATGAAAACTGAATCAAGCCAATTCATTTAGCATTTAACTGGTTACTTTGGAAATTTTCAAAGTTTTAGTTCTTCCATGTGCTTACAACCCACAAAACTGATTTGGACATATCCTTCTTTCTCGTTTAGCAAATAAGGAATAGTGAAACTGATTGTACTTTTATCTGCAGTAATGGTCCCTGTGTCATCGCTCTTATAGGGTTTACCCAATTTTGCTTTCGTCTTCCAAGAAGATCCCATTTCTTTAGTTTCTTGACCCGTTCATGCCTGCATTGAGCCACTGGTAAAGCTTCTATTATGTGCCAGCCACCATTATCAGTCAGCTCCTACTATGTGTCAGTGTCAAACACTGGAACCTCAGCAGTGAGCTAAGCAGACAGAAGCCATGCCAAGACAACATGGAAGGAGACAATAATAGTTTAGTAAAATACACAGTGTGTTGGATGAGAAGGAATTCTGTCTCATTAGGAAAACAAGTCAGGAATGAGGTACAGAGTGTTGAGACATTGTGCTTGGACAGAGCATTTCTCTAGGCCAGAGGTTAGCAAACTCTGACCTGGGGAACTCCACTTCTTTCTGTAAATAGAGTTCGGCTGGCACACAGACTGATTATTCATTTACAGATTGCCTCTGGTGCTTTGATGATGTCCCCTCAGAGTTCAGTAGACATAGCCCACACTATATGAACCACAAAGCTGTTAGGGTTTTGATGGGAAATCCTATTGAATCCTTTTGCAGAGAAATTCATAGTTTTGCATTAGGTAGCTGTAGGGAACATCTACCTGTATTATGCTGTTTAATTTCCGAGGCACTGTCCCAAGCATGGACTGCGGAACTGGTGTGAGGCAGGTCTCAGTAACTTTGCTTCCCAGGTAACTGGACTGAGGCTCTATCTAGGCTAACATTGCTTGTCCAGGGTTACTTGTGCTATAGAGTGGTAGTGTTTAATTCCAAAAATTGTTACTTTCTCCAGCTCCAGCTCCTGCTTCTCAGGGGTAAACATAGTCCAGGTTTTACTCTGAGCAGATTCCTAGCTTATGAGGTAATACTGTGTAATATATATCATGAGCATTGATTCTGAAGCTCTGATGCCCAAGTATTTTTTTAATTTAATTTTATTTATTTTATATATATGAGTACACTGTAGCTGTACAGATGGTTGTGAACCATCATGTGGTTGCTGGGAATTGAACTCAGGACCTCTGCTTACTCCGGCCTCACTTGCTCTGTCCCAAAGATTTATTTTATGTAAGTACACTGTAGCTATCTTCAGATGCACCAGGAGACGGTGTCAGATCTCGTTACAGATGGTTGTTGAGACACCATGTGGTTGCTGGGATTTGAACTCAAGACCTTCAGAAGGGCAGTCAGTGCTCTTAACCACTGAGTCATCTCTCCAGCCCTCTGATGCCCAAGTTTAAGCACACACTCTGGCACCTGTAACTCAGTGATCGCAGGCAAGTTCCTTAACCTCTCTGAACCTTTCAGTTTCTTAGTCTTCAAAGTGGTATCTTTGTTATAGTACACTTTCTAGATTGAATGGTGATATGACCTGATTTGATAAAGACAACCCAGTATCTGTCTGCATTTGCCTCATTTTGAGCCTAGTTTGCATATTCAGTTATAGGATTGGCCTAACTAGGCTCATTGCAGACGCTGAGTATATTTGTACAAATGAAGCCACGGCCTGGATCTGTTTTGGGTTTTTTTTTTTTGCTTT
>NC_045030.1:153773375-153792426 GCF_008632895.1 Mastomys coucha
ACTCAGAAATCCTCCTGCCTCTGCCTCCCAAGTGCTGGGATTAAAGGCGTGTGCCACCACCACCCGGCGTGTACGGGTTTTTTGCCTGAATGTATGTCTCTATACCATATAGGTACTGTGACCATGGAGGTCAGGAAAGGATATCAGATCCCTTAGGTATGGCTTTATAGTCAGTTGTGAGCCACCATGTAGGTTCTAGGAACCAAACCTGGGTCCTCTGTAAGAGTAGTAACAAGTGCTCTTCACCTTTCTGTGCTCTCTGTCCTGCCCCACCTCCACTTTATTCTGCTTCCTACTTTCTGCTACACACATAGGATTTACCAAGTTCCTGATCTGTTCTTACTCTCGCTTCACTGTGCTGTTATGTGCATAAGAAAAAAAAAACTTGTGTTTTGTCTGTAAGATCCTTTATTATTGTCGTTGCTGTTTTCAGAAATAATGTCATTATCACTACAATTCTGTAAATTATAATAAAAACAAAAAATGAACAAATGTATCAACATACAATGGAATCTTACTGAACACCAAATAGACAGCAAGACAGTAGTCACAGACATTCCCACCCCCTACTTTAAAGGGAGTGGATTTTGTAGTCTAATTGTTAACTAGTTCAACAGCCTGCTAACCAAACCACTTCCTAATGTCCTCTAAGTACACACTGAACCACTCTCATCTAATTATCTAAGGTCCAAAATGGCTTCAAAGTCTGAAGGTTTTGTTAGTTAGTTTGTTTGTTTTTTGAATGCCTACACAAAGTTCAAAGTGTTTCAGCTTTTGAAGCATTTCAGATTTTTGGGGTCTACGAATACTCAACAAGTAAAATCTATGCAAATAAAATCAATTCAAAATAGCTTTAAAAAATAATATACTTCTAGTCCCAAGCATGACAGATAAGAGATGCTCAACTCATATTGTAAATTTGGATTTGTGGGGGTAGGATAAAAACTTTCTTCTACTTACTTATACCTAATGTGGTATACAGACAAAACTTAATGTGGAAATACTTGAGAGACACTTACGTGAGAGAAAAACTAGAGCAAAAAATATGTAATGAGAGGGACAAAACTTGATGAGAGAAAACATCAATGTCTCAGTCTAGCCTAGTCTAGAGTGAGGGCAATAGAGAGAGCAAATGTATGAAACAGAATATTCTCCAGCTTGGAGCTAAGGGTTTCTGGTACATTGGCAAAATGTTAATCTGAATCCCACTAAATTGTGTCTTAATAGAAATATGTGTTACACTTTGTTTGCTAACTTTCAGTGTTCTAATGAGCATGTGTTGTCTGTACCATGGCCTCCTCTAATACTATAATTTAGCCTCTATGTGTTCACTTCATGGCCATCTTGCAGACATGTCTCCATTTACATTGCAATTTGTCTGACTGCCTGTCAGTATAGGTTGTCCAGGGAAGGTACAGCTGTGTCTCTTTTGCTCACTAGAGTGTTCCTAGTGCCTCACATAGTGCCTGGCACATAGTATTTACTCAACAAATATTTATTGACTGGGAACAAGCCCAAGTGTGACACAGTACTCGCCTTCCATGCAATGGTGGAGTCCTGCTATCAGGTTCACATTGGGGATAACCTGCTTGAGGTCCCTAGCAGTATAAGAGAATGAACCTCTTCTTCAGTCCCCAAATTCCTTATAAAAAAAGTTTCAACCATCTGAATTGCTTTGAAGTATAAAAGCCTTTTGAGAAGATAGGGTCTTCACAGTAAGGATAAAGCACAGAGATTGCCTCTTTAATCAATAAAGTGAGAGTGGGAAAATTGGGTATGAGAAAGGTGGTCCACAGACTACTATATGAGGCAGGCTGGCCAAGAAGGAAAAGGAACAGAAAGCTGTGAGCATGGTAGACACAGTCATTTCTAGATTAGCACAGTTTCACCGCAGGGTATAAGCACGTGTGAAATGGTCAGAAAAGTGTCTGGTTCACCTAAGCAGGCAACAATGATGACCACTGACAGCTATGGACTATCCGCCAATGCTGGGCTGAACACTTTCCCTCTACTGACTGACTCCGTCCATAGACCAGCTTTGAGGACACAAAGGTGGTGACGATATCCATTTTGAATGGGTAAAAAATGAGAGGCAAAAAGGCAGTAAATAGAAGAAACCACTTTATCCTGTAACGTGTGATAGGCTCAAGTTAAATATCAGTTGTTATTGTCATGAATTAGCACAAAAATCAGATTGCATCTCTCCATCCTTTTTGTTTTCTATAATATTGTATGTAAAAAAAAAGCCTTAAAAAGCCTGTCAGTGACTGAGCATCATTGCATGGGGTGGGGGTGGGGGTGCAGCTGATTGGTAGAGCACATGCTTTGCGCTCATGAGGCTCTGGGTTCAGTTCTCAGCACCACACAACAACAGCAACAATGTGGCATTATTTTATAGAATAATTAAAAGCAGTCTATATTACTCATGGAAATTTTTTTAAAGTGGACATTTCGAGATATTACAATGAGATATTTGGTTTTACTTGTAGGTGTGTATTACATGTTAGTCAGGCAGAACTACTTTCATATGAAGTAATATTGTCAATGTCTTCCTAAGTACAAAACTGATCATTGCTACATTGAGCATTTACTATGTGCCAGGGATTATCTATGTGTTCTAAATGTAGTTATACATGTGTATGTCTGAATAGCCAGGAGACAGATACTGTTTATATGTTACTCTCATTTTGTAAATGAAGAAATGGAGGCATATTTTGTAGACGAGAAACCCAGTTATTAACCTGAGGTCTAGGGGCAGCAAGTGGCAGAGTCAAAATTGAAATTCAGAGACTTTTATGTTCCTTCAAATGTTTTGCCTTCACTGTACATACAGCCACAAAGATCTAGCTTTCCTGTGGTTAGTACTTAGTGGCACTCACACAAGGATCGATAAAGGTATTGAATACTCCTTCCTCAGAATGGCACCAGCTGTTCCCATTTTGATCTGTGGCTTTTGGTGTATGTTGTTTTAGAAGGCTTTTTAAACATTTTACATTTATTTTTATGTATATGTATGTGCCTGCTCGTTAGTCTCCACACCATATTAATGAGTGCACTGCCTGCCAAGGTCAAAAGAGGGTGTCAGCAATGGGAGGCTTCCACCTCTTCTGAGAAGACAGGAAGGAATTAATGGGGGGAGGAGTATCTGAGGATGGGACTGGAAGGAGAGAATGGAGGGGAGTCTGTGATCCAGACGATAGATAAATAAATAAATAAATAAATAAATAAATAAATAAATAAATAATTAGGAGGGTGTCAGATACCCTTGAGCTACAGGTGGCTATGAGCTGTGACCATGTCTGTGATGGAAGGCAATGAATGGCAACTGATCTCAGGTTCTCTGCAAGAACATCAAGTGCTCCTAACTAATGAGCCATCTCTCTGGCTCCTAAGACAACATTTTTGAGGCAGAGTCTCACTATGTAGGGCATGCTGGCCTTGAACTTTCAACCCTGCTTTGAACCCTGCCTCAGTCTTCTGAGTACTGAGATGACAGAAGTGTAGTTACCATCTCTGCAGTTACTCTTTGGAAGCCTCTCAGTGCTGTAACTTTGCTCATGGCAGACAAATGCTGTACCATGCACTGGACCCGTAGCTTTTCAAGCCCACACTTTCCAAGGAGAACCTGGAAGACAATAGAAACATTTTCATTTCATACTCATGCTATACTTTTCTTTGGTTGTAAAAATTTTCATGTGTATGTGTGACAACTATGATTATGATGTTCTCAGCGTTGTGATTTATCATTGAGTTCTAGTTTTACTGATAAAATATGTTTGCCATTCCATATACTGAGTAGTCAAGTGTGGTTTGGTAAGCAGGTGTGGGGTCAGAAGGACTATTATTATGAGCTACCTAGAGAGTGGTCTTCCTGCTGTGATGCTTACACTTCAACTAAGGCACACAAATGCCACCTTTCTTCCCTTGCAGCCTTTCAAGGGAGTTACAACCCTTGGAACTGAGACCCAGTGGACCTCCCAGTTCATGCAGACTTTGGGGTATGGGGCTGAATGATTTTCTTGGTGAAAAACTCAAATTCATGCAGCTGGCTCGTGTTTTCTCAAAGTATCTGAGGAGTCAGTCTTTTACTGCAAATGAAAAAAAAAAAAACGTTCCACACCAGTTGGAACACCTCAGTTTTGGATAGATCATTTTTTAAAAGTGCTGTGAAGCCACCCATGCTGCACCAGTGCGGGGGGTCATTTAGGAAAACGCAGTGTCCAGACACTTGTGGGTGGTAGGAATTTTATGGTCTGTTTGTGAGTCCAGTTTTGCAATCTTTAGAGGACTCTGTTTAGGCTGTCAATGAGAGCCATTGAACCTGACAAGTTGCTGTTTGCCAGGTCTCCTGGCAAAACATACTGACAAATCTCAGTGCTGGGTGGGTCAAAGAGGATAGCACTAAAAAAAGAAGAAAATGGATGGCCCTGCTTTGGTGTGAGGCCAGAGCTTGATGCTACAGCCAAGTTCCCTGGTGATAGAGGAGTTTCCACTGCTGGAGGCTTCCCGTTCTGGCTTTCCCCACCCAACCTTACACCATCCAGTATTAAAAATAACTCCACTTCCGGTGTAGCCACACAAGATCAGCTGAATGCCACACAGGATCAGTTGAGTGCCTTGTAAGCAAAAGGAGCAGGTAATGTTGATGCTTCAGGAGAGCCTGTCTTTGATGAGAAAGGAAGAAAACTAAAACTAAGGGATGACCAGACCACAGCTGGGAGGTTTTCCTGGATGGGTGAGCTGAAGAAAATGGTGCTGCCTTCTCCCAATTCCCACTAAATTCTGTGCCCCAACCAAATTCAGCATTGACTGCCAACTATGCCAATTTGAGGATATTGATACTTGCTTTATTTTTGAGTTGTTTCCTGTAAATTGGTATGAAGAGCAAAACCTGGAAGGTTTCGTTAGCTGTTGGGAAACTATTTGATTATGAAGGCCAAGGATATTTTGAGACAGTATCCCATATAACCTATACCAAATAACCTGGAAATCATGGAACACTGGGATTGAGGGGACAATGATTTGTAAGGGTCAATGATTAGATTGATAGAGGGGCAGAGGGTGTGGTGGACTGGACTCTAATACAGACCTCACTACTAGGATCCTCTGAGCCTCCCTTGAATCAGGCAAAGTCTAGGCAATGAGCATCACCCATCTTTAACGTCATTTAGTTATTTTCATCATTTTTGTGGCCAAAATACCTGATGCAAAGCTATTGGAAGGAGGATGGGATTGGAAAGGTTTGTTTGGGCTCATCATTCAGAGGCTAGAGCCCATCATAACAGGAAAGGTATAGTAGCCATAATGGCTCAGAACAGTGCTGATGGGAATACTGACCATTTCTGGGAGATCAGGGAACTGAGAAAGAGGAATGTCAGTTCTTAGCCTGCATTCTCTCCTTGTCTACTTTTATTCAGTCTGAGACCTGATTCAAGGGAATAATGCCACCTACATGCAGAATGGGTCTTTCCCCCCTCAATTCTCTCTGGAAAAGCTCACACACTGAAACCTGTGCCTCATAGATGCCCTGAGGTGTTTCTTAATTTAATCAATTTGGCAATCGAAATTAGCCATCACAGCATCCAACCCAGACTCAAGTCCCATCCAGCTCCTTCCTGATAATTCACCATCACCACCACCACCTTCTAAGCTGTCACTGTCACTGTCTCTTACCATCAATACCATCATTATATCCTCCATGGTATAGAGCAGGGCAAGCTATTGCCCATAGGCCAAATCCTGAGAACTACCCATTTCTGTAAATCACTTTTCCCTGGAGTATAGCTACATCCATTCATTTACAGATTGTGGTGGTTATGTACTACAATGGCAGGTTGCATCAGAAAAACCACAGCTCACAAACCTGGAAATATTTATCCTCTGACCTTTTAAAGGAAAGCCTTTTGATCCCTGATACAGAGAGAACCCTTAAATATATAATTATTTTAAACCTTCACACTTTCCTGAACTGGAGTCCCCGTGATGTTTTAGATATTTATACTAAGTAGCCAAATCTGAGTCTCCCTTTTCTTGATAACATTCCTGACTTGGGATCGTTGCTTTATTGAATTGCTTTGATTTGCTTTTACCTGTTTGATAATGGAGCCCAGAAAGCCTAAGCTGTACTCCTACTTCTCTAGCTTCTGCCCATTCACTTACCGTGCAATAACTAAAACGATCTTGTCAAAATGAGGATCTGAACAGATTACCCACTGTGTAAAATCCTTCAGTGATTCTGCCATTCTGCAGAAAACAAAGTATTCATCTTTACCTTAGCCATGAAGTCCCAGCCTACATGGGAGCTAGTACTTTCCTGCCTCTTCAATGTCATCTTTTACGGTTTCTTCTCCCTTGGCCCACCAGTATCTTGTCCACTCGGGCCTATATTTTCTTCCTTACATGAGTGGCACTCCCTTCTATCACAGTGCTGCTTCTTCTACTGGTCATAGCTTTTCCCTGCCTCTAGATGGGGTTAATTCTAACTACTTACCCTGCAGGCCTTCTATGGCCTTCCATGACCTCTTGGGTCATAAACTACTGTCCTTATCCAGAGTTCTAGATGGTTTTCACTGTAATCCATATCTCAGTTTCAGTATTGCATTTTTTGATGTTAGTTTCTCATTATATACTTTTTAAAGATTCATTTGTTTTTTATCTATGTGAGTACACAATCACTCTCTTCAGGCACACCAGAAGAAGGCATCAGATCCCATTACAAATGGTTGTGAGTTACCATGTGGTTGCTGGGATTTGAATTCAGTACATCTGGAAGAGCAGTCGGTGCTCTTAACCACTGAGCCATCTCTCAAGCTCCTCATTGTTTTTGTTTGGTTTGGTTTGGTTTCTTTGGCTCCTCACTAAGGCCCCACTTACCTTGCACTCCAGTGGAGCCCCAGTCCCTAGCATGGGACAATGAATTTGCCTCCCAGCTATTCTGTAAACATAAGTAAATCTAATAAGGTATTGCATACATAAGTGTTTTCTCTACTCCAAATTTATTGTATAACTGGAAGAGAGTATCACTATTACAAACAAATGAGACAAATGAGGTGCTGCGCATCTGTAGTCCTAGTGACTGGGAAGCTGAGATAGGAAGATTGTGAAATTGAGGCCAGCATGGACTATACAGTGAGTTCCAGGCCAGTTTTGGCTATATACAAGGCAATGTATCATAAAACCAAAATATAAAACAAAACTAATGAAGAAAAATAGCTCTCCTTTAAAGGGGGCATTCTGTAGACAGTGTCAGGTGATAGACATAGGAGAGAAGGTATTGGAAGATGCTTGAAGCAATGGATTCTTCCTCTGATCATTCAGAACATGATATGGTGATGTCAAGCCCTGGAAATGTGTTGCTGAGAGTTTACCTCCGATTTGTACTACCTGATAGGAACCATGAATATACATATTGGCCTAATATTTTGATGATCATTATAGAAATAAATGCAGCTAGAGCAGTGGTTTTCAACTTGTGGGTTGCAACCCACTTGAGGATCAAAGGACCAGTTCACAGGAGCCACATACCAGATATCCTACCTACAAGATATTTACAACACAGTTCATATCAGTAGCGAAATTACAGTTATGAAGCAGCAATGAAAATAATTTCATGGTTAGGGGTCACCACACATGAGGAACTGTATTAACGGGCTAAACTTTAATAGGGCCTAAACTGTATTAAATAGCTTTAGGATGGCTGAGAACCACTGCTCTAGAGAAGATAACACCTTCGGGGAATTTTGAGGGAGAAAAAGGTTCCATTCATAGTATCATCAAAAGAAAATATATATTTATCCAGCTCTGGCATCTCACTTGACCTTTCTAAGCATTAATGTCATAACCACAAACAAGTAGTATGTTTCAAGACACCAGGGGAAAGTCAGCTTTTCAAATAGTCTGAGAAAACATCATTCAGGAAGGGGGAAAGAAAACCAAGTTGGAGTGGAAAGAAAGCATAGACTGTAAATGTGGTAAGGGGAAGAAAAGCCTTTGAAGTAATGACCTTTTTTTTGGCTTCTGAGTTGCACCAAGTGGTTTGATGTCATTAGCCAGATGATCCTATTGATTTTCTCTTATTGGTTGAGTAAACAAATAGAAATCTAAGCGTTTCCCCACTCACAGTGTGTTGTTTCTTAGAGTTATAAATATATGTTCTGTTCTCTGAGCCTGGGCTGCCACATGACGAAGGGGGTGGGTGGTCTTAGATATGTTCCTTACCCTTGGGTGTCTGACTTGCAACTACATTTTCTTATATTCCTCCTCCCATGGCTAGGAGTAATGGGTAGAAGAAAGGTCTTAAACACATTCAACAGATTGCAATGACAACAATTCTTCTAGTGAGCTTATCACCAGAACATACCGAGAGATGACCTGCAGACTGCCATTTTCCATACTACAGTCTGCTGGCCCTGGGTATTTCTCACTACATTCAATGCTTAGGGCCCTTCTACCATACAATGTCTGCAGCATTCCAGAGTATAGTAATCTGTTTCCTGCAGCTATAATTAAATATACGTGGCTTTGTACTGGACCCTTGGCTGTAACCTCTCCTAACCAATGGAATCACAATCACAAGGATACATGTGAGGTAGAGACATTACAAAGGAAGACAAAGAAACTGGGATATTCTTTTATAATGACACCATCACCAGAACTAACTCATGGGTCCATCAAGAACTACCTTGATGTCCTCTGAGGACTTAAAGACTCCCCACTAGGCTATAACTCTTAAATGTTCCATCTGCTCTTATCATGTATTGGAAGCTTAGTATTCAGTTAACTGTATTCAAACTATAGCACTGAAAAAATGCTTTCAAAGTAAACAAGACTAGCTTGGAACTAGAGGCAGCACAGGCCACCATTTAAAATACAGTGGTCCTTTCCCTGTAGTACTTATAGAAAGAAAAAAAGAAGGTAAGAAAAGGAATAAATAGTAAAAGAATGAGGAAAGAATGAGGAAGAAGGAAATGAGAAGAGCTACAAGTTCACTTTTTTTCTATGCAACAAAGCACTTCTGTATTGGTTACGTTTCTCATTCTTGTGGCCAAATACTTGGCAAGAAGTGACTTAAGGGAGGAAGGCTTTATTTTACCTCACAGTTTGAGAGGACACTCCTATAATGGTGGGGAAAGGATGGCAATATGTGGCTCCTTGGTAGTAGGTGTGTGTAGCTGAAATGTCTCAGCTTCTCACATCTAGGCAGAATGGGAAGTCGAGAGACTGGTCTCTTAAGTAGGCTTGGGATACAAAACTCAAAGCCTGTCTTCCTTTTCCCATCACTCATTTCTTCCAGGCAGTCTCCTACAAGTTCCACAATTTTCCAAAATAATGCCACTGGCTAGGGATCACATATACAACATTTGAGTGAGTGTGTATTTCCTATTCAGACCATAACAAGTTCAAACTTGACAGCTTCCAGCAATAGCCATTTTGTCAGTTCAGCCTTGGAACACACACTTTTGGCTGAGTTTAGCGGGACAGTTCTTGTGCTGGTCACAGTTGGGACCACTCATGCATCTACAGTCAACTGTAAGTTAGCTGAATGACCATTCCTGGGGTTAGCTGGCTGCTGGAACGCTGGAGTGACCCAGCATGTGGCTTTCATCATCTGGCAGGCTAGCTTTGGCTTGTTTCCATGCTTCTGTTTGCATCCCACTTGAATGGACCCATGGGACAAAGCAAGGACAAGGTCAGTGCATGCTTAAGGAATGGTCAGACAGACTCCACCTTTTGATAGGAGGATCTGTAGAGTTACATTGTAAATGGACAGACATACTGGCCCATGAAGGACTGATGTTTTGCAGTCTACCAAAGTAGGGATAGTTACCCATTTCGTTTGCTAGCAAAGACACAGCAATACTAAGGTTCAGCTTGAAGTTTTCATGTTGAACTTTAAAAAAGATAGCAGTGTTACTAGTGTCCTACCTTCCACAGTTTTATCTTTCAAATTAGGCCCAAATGATAACATAACTTCTTACTCATTCCCAGCGGGAACAATAAAACTTTCTGAGTAAGTGTTTCCTCATCTTCTACCCCCTAGGATTGGATTAAGGCACAGTCAAGAGCTTAGTGCATATCACATGGCAAATATATTTGGCAATAGAATTTTAACAAAATGGCCTTCATTTCAACTTATGTTTAAAAATAGACCAAAATATGGTAAATGGAGGAAGCATTCATATGTGTGGTCTTCTTGGTTTTATTTTTAGGGTCCATTCTATGTGTCCAATTGGTTCTTCATTTCTCAACTGTGTATTGTGCAGCCATATCTCCTCTCATTACTGAAAACAAAGCATCAAAACACAGTTTAAATATAGAGGAAAGTGCTCATTGTTTCCTAGTGGAAAGAGAAGCTTACAGTTAATTAGGATGTGCTAGTCATAACAATCAGGTTGATTACAGGTATTTGTCTATATTCCTGGTGAGATGTTTTCATGTAAATGGAAGAAAGTTCATTTGAAGCTAATTTTATATGGATACAGCTTAGTGTGAGACTTGCATTTAAGGAATCAGTATGTCCTTTTTGTGTGAAATAGTAAGGTTATATTTTTGTGAAATGGCAAACTGGTAAATCATTGTAGATGTGTTTACCTGTAAGTTGACAATTGCTTATACACAAAAGAAAATCATGACCTGTTTTGAAATCAGCATTTTGATTTTAGCATTTCTCAGTGCTATCTTGTAGCAGGAAAAAATTGCCTCATCTAGGACAATAGGGCCAAAGGTCAGGGAGTCATTTGGAAGTAGCCATCTTACCTTGTGACTTTTATTTTCTTTTTCTTTCCTTCTCTCCCTCTCTTAAGACAGGGTCTTATGTAGAACAGGCTGACCTTAAACTAGTTAATATAGCTAAAGATGACCTTGAACTCTTGATGCTACTGATTTCACCTCTTGAATGGCAGGCAGGGTTACAGGTATCCACCATCATGCCCTCTTTTATGCTGTGGTTCTGGGGAGCAAACCCAGGGCTTCTTGAATGCTGGACAAGTACTTCCCCAACTGAACTAAACACCCAGCCTCCTCTCCATTTCCTTCTTCCCCAGTCCCTCTCCTACCCCTTCCTTCTCCCCCCCCTCTCTTATTTTGTCTTTTCCCTTCCACT
This sequence comes from Mastomys coucha, assembly GCF_008632895.1. Lineage (NCBI taxonomy): Eukaryota > Metazoa > Chordata > Mammalia > Rodentia > Muridae > Mastomys > Mastomys coucha. The sequence goes on from NC_045030.1 coordinate 153,784,477, forward strand.
TCTCTCTTTAGTGCTGGGCATTACCAGGGACTCTGCATTCTAAAGACTCTCACTGAGTTGCATCCTCAGCTTTTATCATGTGCTTTTTATCCCTCTTTTCTAGCTTGGGCAGAAGTAGCCAGCCATATTCCATTCCCTAGAATATACCTGGTCAGCTACAAGCTAGGAAAGGAAAGGGAAATAAAAAGAGAGAAAATATAGGACAAAGGAGGATGGCAGGGGAAAGAGAAAAAGAGGGAGAAAGCCCGGGAGGAAAGAATGCTGTCAGTGTTGCAGAAAAATACCATAGTGGCAGCAGTTTCAAGGTGTCTACTAGCCACTTCCAGGCTGGGCTAAGAGGTCATCTTTTGAGATGGCCCAGAAGATAATTCCAGCAACTCTCTAGGTCTCTTCTACTATTTAATAATAATACTTTCTTCCCTTTCTAAGTAGTTTGACCCTGTGTCTCAGTTTAAGCTATTTCCTCTCTCTAGAATGATCTTTTCTATGTCCTTACATGGAGAGAGATGTACATTCTCTGGGAGGTAGCCGGATCATTACCCTTCAGAGGTAGTTTGCCTGGATCCATTTCCTTATTCTGGATTAAGGGACCTTTCTTCAGTGCTCTTGTTGCTACCTGCAGCTAGTTCATATGGCACCCACAGAAGTCATAGTATGCTGGATTCAGACACCATTTGTCCCACTAGCCAGGGGGCCTTGGATATGGTACAGCCTGCTTAAAACATACATGTAGGCATTTTGGTATATATTTATTGAATGAATTGTATTTAGACATTTCAAAAGCCAACTCACATTTAATTTCTTTCAAATGGGCTGTATCCAGAACCAAACAAGCCAGTCTATTGAGACAAGGTCTTGTAGAGAAGGATTGGAATATAAATAGTGTGACCACAGGTTCTAATCTGGAACCACTTGTGTTCCTCAGTGATGGTATGAACCAATTTACAGCACGGCCTGGTCCTGGACATGTCCACTAGACTCCACTGTCACCATCATCACCATTCATGTTAGTTGTTTCCCCCTGTCTGTGTGGGGAAAGTTCTCTTCATTTATTTCTGGCCCCATTCCTAATTGCCAGAGCCCTCTGCTTTTTTCTCTCATGCTGTTAATGTCATTGTCAGGGATTGTAAATCAATCTCTGGTCCTCAGTCTGGGTCACTAATTAATCATTACCTTCTAGAAAGCACTGGGCATTTTAGGATGCTGCATGTCTCCATTTTTGTCTTGTTCTTTGACCAGGGTCACATTGCTTCAGAGCGTAGTAAAATAGGTGCTCAAGGCCGTTGTCACCTGTGCACTTTACCCCCACTGAATTACCAAGTACCCTCAAGATGCATAGCCCAAGCTACCCAGGGCATGACTTTTGAGTTTTGGAGGCAAACTCCCTGAAGGCTTTCTTCTGCTCTGGAGCAGGGTCTTAGATACACCCAAAGAGAGATTCCCTCCCACTCAAACCATTTGTAGAGGCTGCTTGCCTTTATTTTCTTTCTTGTTACACTGACTTTAGCCTGGGTTTTAGCCAGCGTGATAAATAGAGGAAGTTGGCTACATCCCCAAACTCCTGATGTCATGCTTTGGGGTACTCTGCAACTGTGGGAGGTTTCAGTTAATCCTAGCAGTTGGTGAGTTAGCTGTTCTTCTCCAAGAAACTTCACTATTCTGTGCCATGTCTTACATAAGTTGATAGGGCTTCTTTTGTGACTTGCCCTTTCCTTTTTATGATGTAAGTGCTTCAAACATTGGCAGCCGCTGTGTTTTGTTACTGAAGTGCTGGTGTGGATGGGATTCTTCTTCCTGTTTAGTAGCTCTGTGAGATGAGGGCTTATGGGGATGTGGTGTCCATCGAGGTAAATTGGGATCCACAGACAGGAGGATGGGCAGCTTTTTACTTAAGTTTAAGTTTAGGCCTCAGTGTCCATCAGGCAAGTTCACAGCATTCCTTTTGCTATCATTATCAGGGATTTGCTCACATGAATTCCTACTTTCTGGGAGAGAAACTGGTGTCTTGTCTCTGAGATCAGAAGCCTTCAGTGCTCCAAAGTAGGAGGGAAGGTGACAATGAGGAGAAAAACTGATTGTGTTTCCTCCCATTGATCCCGTCCTAGAGCTTCCTTTCTGAGCTTTGTTTAATCCTCACTCTTTCAGTTTTCCTCACTAAAAGGAACAGGCTTACTTGTATAAATAATACATGAAATCATTGATGTGTTCTATCTAATTCAGGTTAGTTTCACTCTCCATGTACCAGTCCTGTCTGTGAAAGACTTGGTGGGTTTTCTTTTATGATTTTTCTATATGAGCTGGCCCATGTCATTATACAAGCTAACATACACATATACAGCTTGGATTGTTTCTTAACATGTGTGTGTGTGTGTGTGTGTGTGTGTGTGTGTGTGAAGAGCTTGCTTTTTTTCACTTGACTTATATGTACTGGCAGTCTCTATAATATTGGGCCAGCTAAATGTACATTCAGCCATTGAATCATATTGGATAGTGTGACTGTGCCATCATTTAAATATTCACCTCCTGGTATAGTGAGAATTCCTCCCTCACCTCACATAAAGCTGGAAGAACGTTGTTTTTCTTGATGTATCTGTGGATATCAGTATACCTCTGAATTTAAAATCTCTGTACATTTTTAGTGTTTTAAGGTACATCTTCAAAATTAATTATTGCATATGTATAAATGCATAGATATTTACGTACAACCTGCTTAGTTCATCCAGTGTTGCTTGTGTGTATATGATTTCAGCACTGACTACTTAGACTTAGATAACCAGTTAGGGTGCTCATCCCTAGAAGAGACTAATTGAACCTTTCTCAACAGTCCTTAGTTGTCTGTAGTTCTTTGTGAAGTACATGGAAGGACTTTGAGGGAAGAAAGGGAATGAGGGAAGCGATGTAGTTTTATTTTAATTAAAAAAACTATGAGTAAAAAAAAATCTAAAAAATAAAGAATATACAATTCAAAAATCAAAATCTCTAAATTTTTATTCCCAACAGCGGCGCATGCAAGTGTTGTGCCCTGCTCTACAGCTTTTGGGTATTAGTAGCATGGTTTTTCATCTACTGGGAAAAACAAATGTCATTGTTGTTTGCTCTACTTTTCTACCTAAAAATGTTCCAAAGGAGCAAACAGAGCCTCATGTTGTTCATTAATCAGCTGTATTACCAGGAATAATTAAGTGTGCTTTGTTGCATTTGTCAATAAGGTTTTTGAAGACAGAGTGTGCTTGAATCGTGAAATGGCATCAAAATATTATTTAAAATCCCTATGTAGAAAGTAAGTTTTACAAATATTTAATAAATTAATTTCCACTCTCAACTCACAATTAATTTGTTTCCATTTGATTATGCTAATGTTTTTGGTACCAATCATACATCCATTCCATATTAAACAGACATGTTTTGTAATCCATTCATCCTAGGACAGAACAACATGTTTGGCCTTTTTTCCTTGCCTTTCTTTCTTTCTTTTTTTTTTTTAAGATTTTTATTTATTGTTATATTTAAGTACACTGTAGCTGTCTTCACACACACTAGAAGAGGGCGTCAGATCTCATTACAGATGGTTGTGAGCCACCATGTGGTTGCTGGGATTTGAACTCAGAACCTTTGGAAGAGGAGTCAGTGCTCTTAACCGCTGAGCCATCTCTCCAGCCCTTTCCTTGCCTTTCTAAAACATTGCTGAATGGAGGATTAGGCAGGTTGGGTTCTAATTCATTAACACATGAGAACTTACTGTGATCAATAGAATCTCATGGTGGTCATTTATTTCTTCTTTGCATCCATATCCTGGATTCCTCCTTGAACATCAACTTCTGTCCTAGCAGTGAGTTGACAAAAGACAGAAGTAGATCAGTTGGCTCCCAGAGGACATGGTGGATTGTTTCTTTATTGAATACCTTGATTTCAAAGTTGTCACGTTTCTATTTCACATGAGATGATGCAATTAATGCAAAGTGACTGCTGTCTTTGAGCTAGTAAGCCGTACCAGAGAAAAGTGTGATGGAATATTGTAAAAGATATGAACCTCAGCAATGCTCTCTACTTTAAGTAGCCATCCTGCTTCTTCTCTCTAGCGTGTATCTGTCTTCCTCTCAGTTGTGCTGTAATGAATGACCCCATCTCCCCTTTTCAGCTCAGGGCCAAATGTATTAGTCAGTCAATAGTCATTTACTAAACCTTCTTAGAGAAAATAATTTGCCTTTGCCTTTGAAAACATCTTTCTTTTTTTTTCTTCAGAAAATAAAAAGATAACGGAAAATGAAGTGTTACATAACCAATGTTGTCTCTAGAAGAGTCTGCCCCACCCCAGATTTACTCTGATCACCTCACCATCTTTGTTATTTTTTCACATCGTGGTGGGGAAAATACCCTGACAAAAGCAACTTGAGGAAGGAACTGTTCATTTTGGCTCACAGTGCAAGGATCCAGTCCACCATGAATGACAGTGAAGTGCAGACATCAGGAGCTTGAAGCACCTGCTTACATGGCATCCATAGTCAGAAAGAAGAGAGAGACTAGTGTTCATTCTCAGCCAGCTCTCTCCCTTTTTATACAGTCTCAGAACCGATCCCTGAGAATGATGCCACCCATTTTTTTATATGAATCTTCCCATATCATTTAACCTAATCAAGATAATCCCTCCCAGACACAGCAAGAGGCTAACTCAATCAAATAACTCCTCCCAGGTATGCTAAGAAGTTTGTCTCCTAGGCAATTCCTCATCCTGTCACCTTGACAATCAGCACTAACCCTTATACCATCCAGCAGACCTATAATGCAATTAATACTGATTTAGGCTGGGTGGTAATACATACATGGATGAGGTTACCCCCCCCCCAAACTGGCTTTTGGGTTGTTCCAGCTATTTATAATCTGTTCCCTGGTAGCAGGACTTGTATTGTTCATTTCTTTTGTAACTCCATTTTCAAGATGCAGCCTCTGTGTATGCAGTATTGATGCCTTCTGGCACCATGAAGATCCACTTTGCATTGGCTTAATTATCTGTTCTTGTTTTCATTTTCAGATGTGCACGAAGTTTCCTCCCTCTTTTCTCTGAGCTTCCTGTCAGGTGAGTCAGGATAATTCTACATAATAGTATTGTAAGAAACAATGAACATATTTGGCTTGGTTTTTTTTCCTTCCATATTTCACAACCTTCTTCATCTCAGATCCCCATTTTCATCACAACCTCGTATTTTCCTGTGTGTTTGGTTTGTAACTCTTTACACCCACTTGGAGTGCTCTTTTCTTCAGACATTTTCTATTTATTTATTTATTTATTTATTTATTTATTTATTTATTTATTTATTTATGTTTCTTTTATTAGATATTTTCTTTATTTACATGTCATATGATTTCTCCTTTCACAGTTTCTCCTCCAAAAAACAAACAAACAAACAAAAACAACAAGAACAAACACCTGTTGCCTCCTCCCTCCCCATGCTTGCCACCCCGCCCTCTCCCACTTTCTGGCCCTGGCATTCCCCTACACTGGGGCACAGAACCTTCACAGGGCCGAGGTCCTCTCCTCCTATTGATGATCGAATTTGCAATCCTCTACTATGCACATGCTGCCAGAACAATCAGTCCCACCATGTATAGTCCTTGGTTGGTGGTTGAGTCCCTGGGAGCTCTGAAGGTACTAGTTAGTTCATATTGTTGTTCGTCCTATGGAGCTGCAAACTCTTCGGCTCCTTTGGTCATTTTCTTTTTCTTACAGAAAGGCCCTTGTTTAACTTTTCTTCGCGGTAACCTTGGTAACAAAAGCCAGTTGTTTTTTACTATGCTTTCGGGGGAAGGGGGTGGCCATTTTGGAGTGGGAGTAGACATTGAAATGGCATGGTATAATGGAAGCTGAAGAAGGAGCGTAATTATCTACAGAGGTGGTTTTGGACTGTTGTCTAGCTGATTCCCCTGTCATGCCCCTTGGTCTGGCTTCCCTGGCTCTAACAGTTTTGTCAGTTTTGTCACCTATTTCAAAAATAGGTGATGATGTGTTTTCCTGGTCACGTGAAGTACTGTGTGCATACAATTTTCAGAGTACCTCCCAAACAGATTTCTACTTAACTTCCTTCTAGACAAATTGTGAAGCCACCACTGACTTTCATCCTTTCCTTTCTGTCCCTTTCTTTCCTTTTGCAGTACTCGGGGTCAAATCCTGGGACTTTGTATTAAGCAAGTTCTCTGCTTTGCCCAGCATTATTTTCCTTTCTTTTGAAAATCAAATAGTGATTGTTTCTGGGTTTTACTTGATATAAATTTTGTAAATAATGTAAATATTTGTTATAACAATTTAAATTAGAATAGTCCTATAATGATTTACAAAATAAATAATACATACATTTAAAATGGGTACCAATAAGTTAATGTTAGAAAGAAGGTTTAAGCACCCAATAGAGTCACACAGCTAGTAGATATGTAAAGTGTGATTCAAAGCAGGCGTAGACATGGTATGATAACAAAAACAAAAAGGGGCCAGAATATTGGTTTGAGAAGGGGATAAGTTTCCCAAGAATCCATCTTCCTCTACAGTATGCTCTCCAGAAGCATCATACCATGTGCTTTGACTAACTCCCACTTCCAGCCCCAGTGCAGGTCAATGTCCAAAACGATGCATTTATCTAGAGTCTCTGTTCTAGTTTCATTTCTGTTGTTGTGATAAGTCCTGATTATTTTCTCTACTCTGATAGAGTTCAGGATTCCCTGCCTATGGCATTGTGCCACCCATGGTGGAACAGTCTTCTCATCTCAATTAACACAATCAGTATACCCTCCAACAGACTAACCTGATCTGAATAATCCCTCACTGTGCCTCTCTTCTCAAGTGGTTCTAGATTGAACCAAATTGACAATTTTAAAACCACCACAGTTTGCTCTCCTATTTCTCTCCTCTATATAGTCATAGAATTATTTTTGTAGCAATGGATTCTGTACCAAATCCATTTAAAAGTCTTTTGTGAGTGGCTGCTGTAGGAATGGGGTTGAGGTGATGTCTAATTCTCAATAGAAGACCATACTGTATTCTTGTGCTTTATTTTTTGTGGTTTTTTTAAGTCAACTTGAACCTCATCAGCCATGAAAAGAAAGTGTCTTTTAAGTTTACCAAGTTTGAAAAATATTACCATTTATCTGACAACCCCAATAGCTACTGAAAGTAAGTAGTAGCTATAAACTCTCAAGGGCAAGACAAATGTGTCTTATTTATTGAAAAATCAAGAGCCCTTAGCATGGGATCTTGTATATAAAAGAACCTCAGAAAATATAAAAACTAGAAAATATATAAAACTACATGGAAAAATGCAAGAGATTATTCCAAAAATATGTTAAAACTCAGCATTAGGAATACACTGTAGACTTTATATTTTGACTGCTTATAATCGTAGCTAAGGCTTTGACTCTGTGCAAATGTTCAATATATTACCTCATTTAATTCCTTTAGAACCCTATGAAGCTGGCCTTCTCATCAATTCCATTTATTGAGCTGTAAGGTTTTCAGAGGTTAATGGACAGCTCAAGGTCATACTTTCAGGAGGTGGAGCTTGAATGGCACAGTTTGCTTGACCAAACATACTTTCTTAGCTCCATGTTTGCTGGTTTGTGCATGTTGAACATATGCACTATGAACTTTGGGGGAAGACACTGAAGGGTGAGAGGAGAGAGATGAAGTGGGTTTTCCCCTATCTCTAGTAATTCAAATGGACATTCAGAAGTGCAGTGGGGAAATGTGGAAGTGTGCAAGGGAACTGAAAATCAGTATTTCTCCCCAGTTTTTGGGTATATGTTTGCTGTGCATAATTGACTTCCAATTTTGTAGTCTAGTATCAATTCACTTTTCAAAAATAAAAGTTTTTCTTTTCTACTTCAGAAAGCTCTTAAGGCTTATTAAGAACATAATTTTCTGCTGTGTAGACTAAACAAATCATTTTTGTTCCACTTGCTCCTAGG
>NC_045030.1:153793490-153795860 GCF_008632895.1 Mastomys coucha
TTCACTATTTAGGAAGATTGATGTATCATTTCCAGTTTCCCTGCCCCAGTTCTCCTTTACTGACATCACCATACAGGGAACTGAAAGTTCAGGCTCTAGTCTACCACTGAAGTAAATCCCCCAACCTCTGCCACTTCTATTATTTAATAACTTATATAGTTATTCTAATGCATTGATAGTTGAGCATGCTCTCTCTAATTATAGCTACTTGAAAGACTGAGGCAGGATGATCATTTGGCCTCAGGAGCTCATGACCAGTTTAGGCAACATAGCAAGACCCATCCTCCAAACATGCAACATATCAACTCAACTTTTCCATATTTAAAGATGAGTAGTAGCTTTAGTTTCATCCATGATGAATGCAAGGTCCTTTGAAGACTTTAATTAATTTTAAATTTGTATTTTTTGTCTCTACATTATTTCACGTATCTTATATATGTGATAGATACATAGATACATATCTATACATATATATCCCAGCACTGAAAATAAGTTACACACACACACACACACACACACACACACACACACACACCATATGGGTTTTTATGGATTTGTTTGTTTGTTTGTTTGTTTGTTTGTTTGAGACAGGATCTCATAAAGCCTAGGAAAACCCTAAGCTCACTATGTCACCATGTAGCCAAGGATGACCTTAAACTTCTGATTCTCCTCCCTCCACCTCCCAAGTGCTGAGATTACACTTGAGTGTTATCATGGCCATATCTTAGGAATGTATGCTAACCACCTTCTTTGTGTGTCTTTGTGCCTTCTTGCATCTCGAGTCTATTGTCTTCTTCCTGAATACAGATTTTAAGGGTGATTGTAAGTGAGGACTCTTTTTTGGTGGAAAGCAAACAAAGAAACAGAAAAACAGTTTTTGTCTATTTGAAAATCTCTTCATTTTGTTCCCATTCACAAAAGGTATTTTCACTGGGAAGAAAATGATCCCTTCACATATTGCAGGCAATATTACATTGTCTGGTTGCTTCTGAGAAGAGAGTTGCCAATATAACAGTTGCTCCTTTGAAATGTAATGACCTTATTTTCTCAAGTCATTGTCAAGACGCTTTTTGAAAATCTTGTTTTCTCCAGTTTCATTATGAGGTGACTAGATGTAGATCTCTTTTTATTTGCTTATTATAATAGCAATTCTGTGGGCTTCTTGAATCTGCATTAATGTTTTTCCACCAGTTTGGACTCTTAGTCCGAATATTGAATTTCCCTCTCCTCTTTTCGTTGACTTTTATTAAGCCTATTTTAGCCTTCTGGTTCTCTTCTCCATAACTCTGTACTTTTATTTCACACTTCCCATCTGAAACCCAAGTTTGTCTCACTCAGCTTTGCTGTTTACATTACCTTCCTGCCTTCCTACTTAATCTTCCATTTTAGCTAGACAAATTTAATATTTTACTCATGGTTTTAAGTTGTTTTCGGCAGAAAATCAGTATAAATAACCTAGCATAGCCTATTCCTATGATACAGGAGATATTTGCATATGTTTTATAAGAGAGATTTGCTAGATAATGTTCTTTTACCAGAATTCAGATAGAAATTGAATTGTGCTATCACTCATAGTTTCCTGGTTCTTTTTTTCCCCCTTCTGATTGCTTTGGAAGTTGATCAGCCTAAATCAGTCGTATTACCCCTGTACGTGCTTACTTCATCCACACTAGGGACCTCTTCAGTAGCTCCCTTTTAAATGGCTTCTTGTGCTAGACTAATAAGCCAACACTTAGGACTTGGGGTAAATATCTTAAAGGGATGGGGTTCTCTAGAAGATACTTGTTATATCTTGTTACACAGGGCAAAATATTACTCACTGCATAGCTCATAGCAATTATGCTATAATTAAATTAGAACAGTTAATCATGGATTACAGAATAGTCCTCACTCAGGCCTGCCATATAGTACATCTCTATAATTCTCCCTTACCTACATGAAAATAAATTTTCCACATTAAACCATACTATTTATGAATGTTTAAAATGTAGTCCCTCTTTTGAAGGCAGTCACTTCATGGTCTAGGAAATTATCATACCATATCAAGGAAAGACTCATTGTCCTGGTACTGTTGTAAGTAGTAGGATTCTATTTTTCCCCCTTTGGTTTTTTGAGTCTGGGTCTCTCTACATAGTCCTGAGTATCCTGGAACTTGCTCTGTAGACCAAGCTGGCCTCAAACTCAGAGATTCACCTGCCTCTGCCTCCTGAGTGCTGAGATTAAAGGTGTGCGCCATCACACCTGGCAATGATGGGATTCTTGAAGATAACCAACTTTACCTGGAGACTGAGATGACAATGGGTTTTCTTTTTCTTTCTTTCTTCCTTCCTTCCTTTCTTTCTTTCTTTCTTTCTTTCTTTTTTTTTTTTT
>NC_045030.1:153795915-153802046 GCF_008632895.1 Mastomys coucha
TTGCACAAACTAGAAAAATATAAAATGATTTGCTGAGTGACTGGATGAATAAGGGAATGAGGCGTGTAGCCAACATTTGTAGAGTACTCTTATACCAGCCCCTGGTCAGAGATCTCTCCATTACTTATCAGAGTAGTTCTTTCAGGTTAATGCCATTATCCCAGTTTCCTAAATGGCACATTTGACTATTGGAGGTGCCTTGCCCAGTGACCCTGACATTACATGGCAGAACTGGGAGCTTTGAACTAATTTTCTCTTGTTCTCACCATGGCGTGTGCACACACTATCTCCAGTTTGTAGAGTTATTTTAGTGCCTTTAGATTCATTGGGTACCTTGACCAAGAGTTCTGGTAGCTGGGATGATGAAGCCTGGTCATAGTAACTTCTCATCTGGCTGTATAGCAGTGTGCTCACTGGGTCTCACTGTCTCCTTGTTATTCCTGAGCCTATGTATGTGGTGCTGACTTCTTCCTCTCTCAGTGTTCCTTGTCAGTCTCAGCAGGTTGACATAGTCTTAGCACTTTCAGTTCTCCCCATGTGCTGAGCTCTCCCCAAGTTTGAGCCCTGTTTCTACCACATATATTGCTTCAAGTTACCTTCAATTTAGACTTGATGTCTTATTTGGCACATATTGATCCTCGATTGGGAATATGTAAGTGAATGGTAAATGACTCTTTTAAATTAGAATCAGATATAAACTTTGCATTTAAAAATGTTGCCAGATTGACTATTAGACATGTAAACAATAACAATGTAATAAGTCATAGTAAAGAAGAAATGCAATGTAGCTTTCCTTTGATGGTATAATAAATAAATGAGGTAGATCATTTAGAGGTGTCTGTGATGCCTGATTGTTAACATTGTCTGTAACCAGCTTTATATAGTGGTCATCATGTATGAGACTTTTTTAGTTGTTAATTTAGTCTTTTGATATTCTGCATGTAGTTTTTCACAAGTCTACAAGGTCTAACGTGTTTACCATTTTAAATATAATGTCTTAGTGAGCGAACCTCCTTGGATAAACCTGGGATTTTCATTTTCATAGCCAGTGCTCACCTGGCATTGCTAATTCTCTGCAGGCACATTAGTTTTAACCATGGCACGACTAAGAAGGTAGCCTGGAGGTGGTCTTACTTAAGGAATGACCTTTGAGTCATTGCTATGTTGGGATTATGCTGTGATGATCTGTTGTCCCTCTTATTTTGTTCCAGGATGCTTTTCTCTGGTGGGCAGTACAGCCCTGTTGGCAGACCTGAAGAGGTTTTACGGATATACAAGCTATTCCTTGTCATCATTTGTTTTCATGTCATTCTCGTTACATCCCTGCAAGGTAAGGTGTCAGTTTTCCTCCCTTCCTTCACATGATTATTACTGTTGTGTGTGTGCTTATGATGGATGGCAGTATATGGCATGGCACATGTTGGAAAGTTAGAGAACAACTTTGTGGTTCTCTCCTTCCATCTCTATGTAGGTTTTAGGGATCAAACTCAGGGCATGTTGCTTGCAAGGCAAATGCCTTTACCCACTGAGCCATCTTGCTGATCTTTCCTTCATTTTTAATGTCTATCTTTTTTGTATGTGTTTTGTGTTTTTTTCATAATGTTTAGCTTAGTAATATATATGTATATAATAGTTACCATCCTTTGCATTTGTGTATTTGTGTGTGTGTGTGTGTGTGTGTGTGTGTGTGTGTGCGTGCGCGCATGTGTGTCTGTATGTTTCTGTGTGTTTGGAGAACAACTTATCTGTTATGAGAACTTGCTCTCTCCTTCCACCATGTGAGTTCCAGAGGCTGAACTCAGGTTGGAAGACTTGCCTTGACTTGCCAGGCAGCCCCAGCAGTTGCCACTTTTAAATAGACTTTGTTGGTATTAAGTACAATTATAGTTTTGGTGCAACTATCACCACTATCCATTTCCACGATATTTTCATCATCCAAGTTACTATGTGTTTATCCCCACTATAATATCTATTATTTTAGTTTGTATGAACTTGCCTCTTCTAAGTGCCTCACATAAGTGGAAACATAGACTATTTGTCCCTTTGTGTTTGATTTTATATTGTATGTATATGTGCCACATTGTGTTTAGTCATTCATCTGCTCTTGGGTATTTTGCTTGTTTGCCTTTTAGTTACTGCGAATAATGCTGCTGTGAGCCTAGGCAAACAAATATCTGACTCCCTGCTCTCATTTCTTTGGGGTGTTCACCTAGGGTTAGAACTGCAGGGTTCATTTGCATTCTTTGAGGACTTGCCAGCCTGCTTTTTGTAGTGGCTATACATTTCACATTCCTACAAGCAAAGCACAGGGATTCCAGTTTCTCCACATCCTTGACAACACTTACTGTTTTCTTTTGTTTGGGTGGTAAGAATGAAGTAACATCTTACTGTGGTTTTGATTTGTATTTCCTTAGTGATTAGTGAGCTGAGCATTTTTGGGGAGGGGTACTTATTAGCCATTTTATCTTTATTCGGAGAAATGTCTATTCTTATCATTTTCCTCTTTTTCAAAAAATGTATTTTAAAGTTTTTAACTTTTAGAGATTTTTTTATATGCTATGGATATTAATCATTTATAAGATGATTTGTAAATATCTTCTATTTTCATTCTCCATGGTATTCTTTTAGGAATATAAGTTTTTAATCCTAATGAGGTCTAATTAACATATTTTTACCCTTATTGTCTATAATTTAGTATCAAATCTAAGAGATTCCCTTTGTCAAATCCAATGTCAGGAAGATTCCCCACTATGTTTTCTTCTAAGAATTTTATAGCCTTAACTCATATTTAAACCAACTTTAAGTGGAATTCTTGTAGCAATTCCATTTTTTTACCATCATTTGTTGAAAAGGCTGTCTTTTTCCCTTGAACAGTCTTAGCATCTTTGTCCAAAATCTTGTGATCAAATGTATGAGGATTTATTTTGGTGTTTGTCTTGAATAGTATGGACTAAAAGGCATTTCCATATAGAAACTGAAAAAGAATGTGGTCAAATGAAGTACAGATTTTTTTTTTTCAGAAAGGAGATGTCTTTGAAAGATTATAAAAAAAAATGGTGGCCATCATCCTGGCCGGTATTTAACAAATGTTTCAAATTTGACTCATGGAGAGGAGGCAGAATCATGATTCAAACTCAGGCCCTATAACCACAAAGTTTATATGTGTACTCTGTATACAACATTTCTTTCTATGCTGGCTCAAACTTACTATAATTGCCAAAACTGACTCCTAATTTTCTGGCTTCCACCTCCCAAGTGCTGAGATTACACTTGTGCACTCCCATGCCTGGCTTGTTTATAGCCATCTTAGCCCTCTGCTGTCTGAGACTCCTTTGCTTGCCACTTGTACATCTGTACAGTAAAAATAAGCAGCAGTAGAACCCTTAATGATGGGAGGCCCTGAATATAGGTTGGTTCAGATTACCCAGATACCTCAGAGTCATATCTCCCACTGAAGAACTGAGGCAGAGGGATGAGAAGTTCAAGGCCAGCCAGAGTTATATAGGGCCCTGCTGTCCCCAAACAAGAAAGTTGTGTTTTCCTCATCCTTTGGCAGGACAGTGCTGAATTATGATTGTCATTGTTCCCCAGTTGGATCATGGACTTGTGCCCATAGTAGTCATCTGATCCTTAGTGTTCCCATTTTTTTTGTTGTTGTTGTTTTTTCCGAGACAGGGTTTCTCTGTATAGCCCTGGCTGTCCTGGAACTCACTCTGTAGACCAGGCTGGCCTCGAACTCAGAAATCCACCTGCCTCTGCCTCCCAAGTGCTGGGATTAAAGGCGTGGCCACCACGTGGCTCCTCTCTCTGTTTCTCTCAGATGCTCCCTTCCTCAACTTATCCAGGTCACCTTCTCAAGTCTGCGTGGAAACACATTCCCCTCCAACATCCAGCCAAATACTCCTTCCTCTATCAAGCTGAAACAGAGATCTCACAAATCTCTTTCTCCGGTGTTCCCTTCTCTCTTTATCGCTCCTTCTAATCAGTGCCACCTGGGATTGTGTTGAACATGAACTTTCTGTGTACTCTCAGTCTTTAGGTGCATCTTCAGTGCCAGGTGGGAAAGGAGAGTGAAAGGATTATGGGTAGACGAATGCAGGGGAAACTAATGCAGACTTGGAGCTTGCTCTGAGCCAAGCCTTCCTAGTGCTTTGTAAACAATATCTCATTTATCTCTCACCCAAACTCTTCACGGTGGGTAGCTTTTTTCACCCCAGTTTATGGATGGAAAAATTGAGCATAGAAGAAATTAAGTCATTTGATCAGAGTCACGGGGCTATGAAGATTTGCCATCAGATTCTGGAGCTGATACCATGTACCCTGAACCAGGCTGCTCCGGGTAGTAAGTGTTTGAGACTAGAGTTAAATGTGTCACTGGGACCTAGAAAGGAAGAAAGGGAACACTGGGATTACTAGAAAGGAGTGGCTCCCCAGCTCTAGGATGCAAACACAGTAGCTTCACCCTGGAAGCCTGAGAAATGACTCATTAGCTCTTGTCAGCAGGGAGAGGTGGGTCTGACACTCTTGTGAAGCCACCAGCCAGCCAAGAGAATCCTCAGAGTTTAACACATCCGGTTGTCTAACTCGATGACACTTCCGAGAGCCATTTCAGTCTATCAGAAGCCCAAATCAGTTCTGGTGGTTCTGGTGGATCACTACTCATCTCTCTCTATTCCCTGGTTCTCCAATCCTGGGTTAATGCCTTGCTTCTTTTTGGTTTTTGAAGGAGGTTCTCCTTTTAGGTACAACTGTTCTATTTTCCAGAGTGTAGATGACATAATAGTGGAAGATGGTTATAATTTCATTCCTGCCAAATTGTCTTGGAAACAATTACACATTTGAAACAGTTTGGTGATCTCATAAGCTATAATCCCCAACTTTCTTTCTGGGCTGGTTCTAGAGATCTCCCAGTGCTGCAGATATTTCCAGTGATAAGTTGCTTTACAATTCCCCTTCTCCAGTCCTTGCTGTCTTTCCTCTCACCCTCTTACACTTGATTCTCCAGTGACCATTCTTCCTTGCAGGAAAGATGGTAATGAAGCAATAGGTGGGCTGAAACAATGGTCCTTGTCTTCTTTGGCATGGTCCTCTACCATCAAACCCAGTACCAAGCTCCTTACTCTATTTGTACTTTCTGCTTGTAAAACTGAAATTGTGAATTTCACTATGGTGTTAATTAGGTAGATGTTCAGTTCTCACAGCTCCTCCAAGTCCCTAACCCCATACTCAGGCATGACGCCACTTCTGTTGGGCTGTGATTCTCCCTAGAAGGCAAAATGATGACAAGGAATTCCAGTGCTTCTGAATAGATTATAGGGAGTGTTGATAGCAGAGGACACTCTACCCCACTTTTCACCTAAAACTCCCATGGGGATTCCTTGAATGACTTATATGATAAGCCTCCAACAACTGGAGTTAGGGCTGCCTTGACACTGTTGCCTGCCTGTGGACCCTGTTCCCCTAACTGGGCTGTCTTATCTGCCTCAGTGGGATAGGATGAGCCTGGTCCTGCAGTAACTTGATTACCATGGTGAGTTGGTACCTGCAGGGGGCCTACTCCTTCTCAGAGAAGAAGGGGAGGGAAGGATGGAGTGAGGGGCTATGTGTGTGGAGGGTACTGGGAGGAGAGGTAGGCTACAATTGGGATGTAAAGTGAATAAATAAATAAACTCATGGAAAACAAAAACACAGGACAAGTATAGATATAAGGAGTGGTGGAACTGAATTTATGCAAAAGATTAGCCCAGATGTACTCCCCAAGTCTCTTTCAGCTCTTGTGTTGTGGGCAGGGATTCTAAATGGCCCTTTTGTTCCCAGTGGACAGCTATATTGAGAGCCACAATTAGGGACAGGACATCAATGATTATGGTATGAAGATCCCAGACACCAGCTGAAGAATGTAATAGATCCTTGGTGGTTAGGTAGGATTCTAAGCAAAAGATCCAGGATCAGAGGTAAGCAGGAACCAACATCTGTCCCAACACTGGGAGTAACTGGGACCAGCGGGACCAGGCACACAGGAACTCTGCCAGCCTAGTGACTTGGGTGCCTTCCGGTCTGTTAGGGCTGGGGTCCAGAGCAGACCTTGGGCACAAGCTCTGCAGCCAGTCCCACAACACCCAGAGGAAGCT
>NC_045030.1:153803320-153803775 GCF_008632895.1 Mastomys coucha
TATTAATTTGAAAATTAATATTACCAACATATCCTAATCGATTGAAATCCAATAATATAAGGAATTGGGAATTTGTTGATTGTCATCCAATGATCTCTCTACTTCAGTAATTGGCGAAATAGGTCCAACATTGTACAATCTATATGCACTTTCAGCTTGTATGTTTGTGACAGTGTCTTGCTGTGTACAACATAAGGGTCTTGAAATCTTGCTTCTCCTATCTCAGCCTCTCTATTAGTAGTATTGTTTATTTCATGTTTTTACACTATACTATGGTTTTCAGAACAGCTTATATATTTCAATAGTATTTATATACCCAAAAGAAACATAGATGATTAACTAGGGAGTAGCTTGTAAGAGAACAACAAAGTGAAACTGAATGCTTTCCTTGACATTTGTAAATCTTGTATCAAGTTTGAAGAAGAGGACTTTATAAGTTACTCTTTCTCTGAGAT
>NC_045030.1:153804748-153810649 GCF_008632895.1 Mastomys coucha
CATGTAACTTTTCTCATCATAATACAATAAAAGTTAAAAAAAAAAAAGATTCTAAGCAAAAAGGCCATGGGCCCACTAGGTGCAGCCTTCAACACGAGGTTCCAATTAGATACTGAGCGTGAGCATGATAGTTATTTTTTTTTTTTATTGCTGTGACAAAATATGAGAGAGAAATAAGACTAGGTTTTTTTGCTTTTTTGGGGGGGTTGTTTTGCTTTTGGTTTTGGTTTTTTACTCATAGTTGCAGGATATAGTCCATTATGGCAGAGAAGTCATGGCAGTAGGAGGTTGAGGCAGCCGGTCACATTGCCCCATTAGACAAGAAACCAATATGATTGCTACTGTTTGGTTTCCTTTCTCCTTGTTATTTACTCTAAGACCATGGCCTCTGAAATAGTACTGGCCTCATGTAAGGTGGCTCTTCGTACCCCAACTAACCTAATTTAGAAACTCATAGACATACTCAGGTGTCTGCTTCCAAGGAGGGTGTCGATCTCATCAAGATGACAATCAAGATAAAACATGGAGGAACCCTCCAGGATGAGAGAGATCTTTGCAGAGGCCATTGGGAACTCCAGGCTGAGCAGTAGATAAATTCACAGATTCATACCGCCCCCCTTCCTTGTGTCCATTCCCAGCCTAGGTGCTATCTTGAGTATGAGAAAGAAAAACAGGAGGAAAACAAAGATCTTGCATTTCTTCAATTGACACTGAGATAACCATTTAGCACAAGGGAGACAAAGATACTTATTTGTGCCAGTGTTGGGAACTGAGCATAGAGCCATGTACTTGACATGCCGGCGCTTTACTGCTGAGCTACATCCCTAGATCCAACAAAGCTCCTTTCAGTCATCAGATTTCAGGATCCCTCTTTGCCTGTATAATAAAAGCTCCAAAACCAAGGTAAAGCAGTTCTAGACATCAATGGAAGTCCAGCATTTTTGTTTGTTTTATTGTAGCCATAGTTTCTCTGATTCAATTATGTCTATAAACTTTAAAGCACTCTAAAAGTCATACGTAATCCACACTAAAGATATATCCATACTGTATACTAGGAGTTATCGAGGAGTATTATCATTTCCTGAATTGGACTCTTCCTTCTGGTTTCATCTATTAAGGTTTTTGAGGGTAAGGATGATATCTTGTATCTCTTGATTGTGTCTAGTATCTAGTGTGTTGTATATAAGTATCCAGTTAGCCCTAGTTAGCTGATTGGAGTTGATTTGTGACTATAAAGCTTACAGATATTCATTTTTTCTTTTCATTTTTTTAAAATTAATTCTTCTCTCATGCATTACATTCCAGCTGCAGTTTCCCCTCCCTCCACTCCTTCCAGTACTCCCCAAACCTTCCCACTCCCCCAGATTCACTCCTCCATTTCCCTTTAGAAAAGAACAGGCCTTCCAGGTTATCAACCAAACATGGCACAACAAGTTACAATAAGACTAGGAACAAACCCAAATGGAATTTTTTCCAGTCTTTTGAGACAGGGTTTCTCTGTGTAGCCCTGGCTGTCCTGGAATTCACTCATAGACCAGGCTGCCCTTGAAATCAGAATCCATCTGCCTCTGCCTCCTGAGTGCTGGGATTAAAGGCGTGTGCCACTGCCCAGTTAGCTTAGAGGTATTCTAAAGCATGGACCTTTCCTGGCAACTCATATATCATCAGTGTAATAGTCTAATCCAGTGAGTTCCAGGAGAACATTTGCTACCTCTCCAAACTTACGTAGACTTCAGTGAGGAAGTGGTACCTTGCCAAGGATTTCCCTCCTCATAGGATACATGAGCTTACCTGATGGCCCACTGAAATTAACTGACATTCTATGAGTTTATCTGCCCAGTCTTTAGATGCTCAGCTCCCTAATTCATTGTCCTGGATTTTGGGGAACCTTGGGTTCTGCCTTGGACACAATGTCATTCTGAGAATTACATGTGATATCTGGGTTGCTCATTATCTAACCCAGGTTCCCAAACTTGGCTAGTCCATGGAATCACCTGGAAGTTTTTTTGTTTATTTTATTATTATTATTTTTTTTAAGAAATCCTGCCACCTGTACCTATGCCCCCAAGATCCTCATGCCATTGGTCAGGGTACATAACCTGGACACTGGACTTCTTTAACATGGCCTAATGATTCCAGCAGGATCTGGAGCCACTTATCTCTGTGATCCCAACTGAAAGAGGGCTTCTATTCAAAGTTCCAACTGTAAAAGTGAAAATATTTCAAAGTCTTTTTCTTTAGACTGTGATGAAGATTGACTCTAGTCTTTTGTTCATGCTAAGCAAGTGCTCTACCACTGCTCTCTGTCCCCAGCCCCAAAGCCATAGAATGTTTTGTTTTGTTTTTTAAATAAAGGTGTGTTTTTGACATGAGCAAAATGTAAAGGTGGTTAAAGTTACAATGAATCCAACAAATCTCTTGGCTTCAAGCTTGGTAAAAAATTTTAGTGTGGCTTGTGCTGGTTGGTAAAGGCCTGGCCCTTTATGGAAGTCTCAGTGCCTATAGAATCTAGTAGCCATAGCTCATAGTCTAAATGTTGATAACAGTAGCAGGAACAACATGACTGCATTCCTCTAGGTCGTCATTATTTACAAAATACCTTGCTGTATGCTACCTCACTGAGGTAGAGCAACTTCAATTAATTCTCACTTTGCAAATGGAAAGATCGGGGTGGGAGCTTAAGCAAGGAAGCAACTGGGTAGGTTATCTAGAAATCAATAATACCAAGATCTAGAAAGTAGGGCCCCAGAACTCTGTGTGTGCCAGACGGCCAGAAGTACTTATTTGGGGCTGGGACAGTTTGAGTCACTTCCAAGTTCACACAGCTGAATAGTGGAAGTGCTAGCACTCTAGAACTTGTCTTCTTAGCCACTTCCCTAGTGTTTACTCACTGAGGCACATGAACATGGTTTTTATATGACTTTGTCATGATTCATTCCGGCATGGATTTATAGCCCTCCTCCCCCAAAGCACTGGGTGAAGATTAAGAGAGGCCCAAAGGAATGAAAGCCATAGTACCACTGATCTTAGCTACTAGGGATTAGGCTAATATTCCAGGGGAGCATGTCAGTAAAATATACCTTGTTAGTGGTACACTCCTAGTTCATTTACCAAGAGAGCTCATGTGAATAAGATCATAAGCCCATGAAAACAGCCCACCAAGGTATGTTATAGATGCTTTCCCAATGATGTTATGGCCGTCATGTTTAGACCTTTTCATGGTGTCTTGTTTGGTCCACATACCTTCTTCTGCTTTTCTTTTAGAAATTCAGCATTCTTTCATGGGACTATAATATTCAGTAATGTATTGAATTACATTTTTAATTCAAGGAGAACAATGAAAATACAAGATGAACACTACTCTTGCTTCAAGAAGTAAATTTAAATGGCTTTTGATGGTATTACTAATTGGATGGATAAGAATTGGCCACACATCTCATTGTCTTCCAACTACATGGACATTTTTGGTTGTTGTTAATATGAAATATGTTTTGTCATTAATCAAAGCCAGATCAACAGTACCACTAACAAATTCTGTGTTGGAGGTGTACAAGCAAAAGACAATGAATTTGATTTACTGAGGAATTTGGTTTTCGAGGTGGAAACTGAGGCCAGAGACTTTGCTTTGTTTTGTACTATAACTTCAGCACCTGACACAAGTAGGCCTTCAGAGTTTAGAATTAAAAATAAAATAATAGGACATACCTGACATTTCTTCAATTTGAATTAGGTAGTGTTCTTATGGATATTCTCACTAACTGAACATTAGAAAATAGATAAAGATATCACATAGTTGGACTAGAAATCATAAAGTGCAATTCATGGGAAAAAACATCACTATATCTTGAATATTCTCTATAAATTACTGATATCACAATATTTTCACAAAGGGAAAAATGTCCTTTTTATTATATAAAGGTAAATTCTGTCCAGAAACACGAACAAATACAGCTTGAATGAATAGGAATTGTAAAGTTTGGTTGGCACTCTTGTGATAAAATTGTTTATAAATGTAGTTTAATTTCATTCAAAGTGATCAACTCCATTTTGCAAGCAAAGAAATATGAAAGAGATATTAAGATCTAATTCAAGACATAGCCATGAGCGAGTCAGTTTTCTTGGAACATCAAGTCTCTTCGTCGCACTGGTATGTTCATTCATACCCTGGGAAGAAATGGTACTGGGCACTTTAATCACACAAGATTATCAAGCCAGAGTCACAGACTGTTAAAATTGAGAAGTTTCATATTGGATATTCAAAGTGGACAAGAAGTACCATTAAAATAACAACAATAATACAAAATAAACAAAATACCCAGCACTTGGGAGGCAAAGGCAGGAGGATCTTTGAGGCCAGCCTGTTCTATAGAGTGAGTTCTAGGATAGCCAGGGCTACACAGAGAAACCCTGCCTAATGCCCATGCCCCTCAAAAAACACCAAGGTAAACTAAATTATGGATGATTTTTACAATGATGTTGTGGCCATCATGTTTAGATTTTTGCATGTTGTCCTTTTGGTCCATAGGAAAAGTCATTAGAACAGAAACTACCAATAAAGGCCTGATATAGGTCTTCTACCCGTAAGTACAGCAGCAAGAGTAAAGGGTTAAATGTGGCATCTAAACAAAGGCAATTATAAAAACGCACCTTTTTCAGCTAAGTAGGCTTTTTTCTCACTCTTAAGCAGGACTATCCATAATTTCAACCTTTCTTAGTAGTTTTTACCAGCACAGAGTTGTTAACAGATCTGGCTCATTAAATGGTAGTCCTGCTCTGGAGGGTCCATAGTTTTGTTGTTTGCTGGCAACAAAGCTGGGAGCGTGAATCACAAAGAAAGGGAAATTAATATTCAGGCTGAAAATGGAAAGGACTCCTTCCGTTCACATTGATTGCTTGACCTTGTCACTGTCATGACAAAGAATAAGAGAGAAACGATGGTTGGGGGCAATGATTTTGCCATTAACCTTATCCCATCAGTAGTTTAATGGGTATTGATTATTGAACAGTACCCTCTTTAAATGTTTTTTTAAAAAATATTTTAATTGAAATAAAATTACTTGGGGCTGGTGAGATGGCTCAGCGGGGAAGAGCACCGACTGCTCTTCGGAAGGTCATGAGTTCAAATCCCAGCAACCATATGGTGGCTCACAACCACCCGTAATGGGATCTGATGCCCTCTTCTGGTGCATCTGAGGACAGCTACAATGTACTTACATATAATAAATAAATCTTTAAAATAATAATAATAATAATTTTTAAAAAAATACTTCACTTTCTCTTCTCCCTCTCCTCCCTCTAGTCCCTCCCATACTCCCCACTTTCAAGTTGATAACCTCTTTTTCTTTGGTTGTTATTGTTACAGATATATGTAGCAATACACATGCACACATATATGCACAAATATATAAGGGACTACTGAGTCCCTTCTTGCTAACTGTATATGATTTCCCAGGCTGGCCCCTCTGCATTTGACAATAAAGGAATTCACCCCTGGGGGGAGGCTAATTTTCTTTCAGTACTTGCAAGTTACCTGTAGTCCACTGTCTAGGGTGGGACCCACAATTATCCCTTCCACATTAGCATGTTCATTGATATTGCTGTTGCTCTAGTCTTGTTTATGCAGCTGTGGAGAGACCATCTCACAGCAGACAACGGAGTTTCTGGTATTCTGGATCTCAGGATCTTTGTGCCCCCTCTTCCTCAACGTCTCCTGAGCCATAGATACAGGATTGTAATGTGGATGTATCAATTGGGGCTGAACTTCACCTAAACTCTTGATCTCTATTTTGTGTCCATGTAGTTTTCTGTGGTCTCTATTTGCTGCAAATAGGGGCTTACCTGTGGGCATCAGGATGAGATTTAGAATGTAGTTAGGAATTACGTACGCTATGCCAGCAGAGT
>NC_045030.1:153811326-153813827 GCF_008632895.1 Mastomys coucha
TTACGTAGTGTTTTCTGGTACCATGGAAACTAGACCACAAGAAGGAGGCTTTCAAGTCAGACCCAGCTTGAATAATTCTGGTATTATAACTGTATAGTGTCTTCAACAACAAGGACCCACCTTTAAACCTTGAGAGTCAACCAAGGGCTACATTAGTGATCTATATTGTTTAGGGAGTCACCTGACCAACCATGTGAAAGGAGGTTTCTCATGCCTGGTGTGGGGGCTTTGTTAGTCTATGGCTTTGTGGGAAGCAGCATTGTCAGCCCAAGTGGTTTAACTTCCTTTAAGATATCACTTTCCCTGTGAGGTGACACACGCCTTTAATCATAGAGCTTGGGAGGCAGAGACAGGAGGATCTCTGTGAGTTACGGCCAGCCTGGTCCACAGAGTGAGTTCCTGGACAGCCTAATGCTATGCAGAGAAACCCTGTATAGAAAAACAAGAAACAAAAGCAAACAATAAAAGATACCACTTTCTTTTCCTGATTGTCCCCTAGATGGTGCTATCCACAGCAAATTTGGTCTCTTCACATTGAAGAAAGTAGGTCCTCTGTCAATCTGGGTCACCTGAACAACACCCTTCCCTGACTCTTCCACCCTCAGCTCTCTACTTGAGGTTGCTTATTTGATTTTATAAGTGGAAAACGAACTTCTATTTCTTTAAGCCCCTGATGAGGTAAGATAGATATCCTTTTCTCTGAAGGATCATATAAAAACCCAAGTTTATATGCCATAAGGAAAGTGTAGGCGCCTGTTAGCATCTTTACTGAGATACCCATTATCTGAACTAGAGCTGTTTGAGTATAGGAAGCTTCAGCAAAGCCAACTACTTTTTTTTGTACCAAGCCAGTTCAATGTGATGTTTACAGTGTAAACATAAAGGTAAGAATTTTAGGTCTTGGATTTTCTGAGGGCAAATCTAAACCCCTGAGTTTAGCAAGGTGTTTAAATCTTGTGTTTGAGTTCCCTTTTCTGTAAAGGGATAGTAACTATCTCAGAGCTTTGTGACTTAATACATAGCAAACATGCCTGTAATATACCTGACTTGTGAGTAAATACACGCCATTAGCACTACAGGCCAGCACTGTCAGCTAGAAATCTTTTTGTGATGAAGTGTTCTATATCTGTTGTATAGAACCTGTTCTACACCTGCTCCATGCTATAGCCACCAATCACATGTGACTGCTGAGCACTTTAACCTTGACTACGGCACTGGAGGGGGGGGGTTGTATTTAAATAGTTTAAATTGCTTTTAGGAAAAAATACAAATTTATTTGCTACACTACAAACAGAACAGGGGACATGGCTACAACCAAAGAACTACTTGCCTAATTAATTTAAATTTAAGTTGTCACATGGAGATAATGATTGCCATCTTGGACAGCATAAATTATAAACAATTTAATCTAATGGTCTTAGAAGTTTTCTGTTTCAAACTATATAAACCAGTGTTAAATCACATAGGACAGCTAAGTCAGACACCCACCCTCCTTCATGCTCTCTCCTGCACTCTCCCTTTCCCAAGGAGTTTGCTACAGGGGTTTGACTGAATTAATTGTGTAGGGGGGTGGTAGTTGAAACTTTATGATGTGCTCTCTTCACAGCTGGCACATGAACCAAATATTTAATAGAGCAAGCAGTTTGGAAGGGAGAATGAATGTACGATGGGAGAACAAGACCAACTGGAAACCACAATGTATAAATTGTAGTACATGGGAACCAAAGGAACCTCAAGTTGGTCTGTGTTGTCTTTTACCCTGGTAGTGTGGATGTCCCACAGAAATTAGACACACATCTGGCTGAGGAGCTACACATCTGAAGGACTCAGGGGAAAGTGAAGCAACTGTAGGCCCAGTAACTCTCTCATAGTAACCATGAGACCAATGATACTTGTCAGTGTGTGGGAGCTACAGAATGGTTGATGTTTCACGTCTGCTCAGTTCTGGAGGATAAAGGATGAAGCAGGTGGGTTAGTTATATGTGAAGCTGGAGGAAGAGCAAGAGTTGGGCCCTGGAGGATTAAGAACACATTTCCCCTTCTTCCTATCGTGGTGAAAGCCTACCTAGAATGGCTGTTTTCCCCTCAGGAAGTTCCATCAGCTAAGAGCTAAAGTTTTCTTTGGCTATGTCATTATTAATCTTTTTAATAAATATGTTGTGTAAGAGTCCTCATTAAGCAGTGGTATGTGAGATGGTCATGGTTCAAGTAAACAAGCTTTGGATGTGCCAAATTAGATATGTTTTTTTTTTTAATTCATCTTTCTGCTTATGTAGTAAAGTCTGGAAAGGTACTTTCTGGAAGAGTGTCTCAAGTTCTGAAAAGCTAATATAATCACAAAGTATTGTTTTGTTTAGGGTTCCCATATAATAGTGCCTAAGTGGGGTGGCTTGTTTTTTTTATTTATTTTGAAAGTTTATTGACTTTTTTGATTGTACATATTCACAAATGTAGTACATATTGATAGGGTATTTTTTGTCATATTCTTTAAAATTTATAAA
>NC_045030.1:153815055-153830317 GCF_008632895.1 Mastomys coucha
TTTTCATTGTAATAAGGCTGTATTTCAATGACCCTCACATCACCAAAGGATTTTACCTCCATCGTAGGCCTTGTTCCCACCCAACTTAAGGGATGGAGTGTTGGAAGACTCTGTGGCTTTGCCACAGCTTTAAGACAGACATTTCACATTTAGCGAACACTTCAGCAGCACCCAGATATGGCCTCTCATGGTTTGGGTTCAGGTTTATTTATAAAATAGTATTAGGGAGCAGAGAGGGGGCATTAAGCAAAGAGGAATAATCAATTGTGATGCTTTATTGAGGTTACCACTCTAGGCAGTTGGGGCTCATAATTGTGGACTTTTAACACTGTTGGGGGGCATGAATTTGGATGGACAGTTCAGCACACACTTGTAAGATCCATTACACGAACTCTTTGTTGTGATTGTTAGACATAACTACTACTACACACATCACATTCTGAGTAATAGTTATCTGAGAAGTATTCTCAAGTTTTTACAGACTCTACCTAGATCACTTTCCCCCATTCTCAGATTCATTCTCCATCCTCCCGCCTCTGACCCTTTGCAACTGCCTTCCAGCTGGTTTAGCCAATGTGTGTTAATGTTAAAAAAAAAAAACTGGAATATAAAAGGGAAAGAAAAAGTGTGTTTGTGTGGTATGTGTAGTATGTGTGTGCATGTGTGTGTGCATGCATGCATGTTCGCTTCCTTCTCTAATTGACTTACCCATATCTCTGATAGTGACTGTACCTTCTGCACTATTCCCTTGTCACTGGAGAACCTCCATCTCTATATGGTTTCAGTTTCTGCTTCATATCTCACTTCCAATCCTAGAAGATTGTTCTAGACCTCTACTTTTCCGTTGTTTCTCTGAGTTAATTTTCTCCTCTTGATCTACCTGTCACAAGTTCAAAACTTTATTTCTCAACTGATAAAGATTTACTTTGCAGTTATGTATGTATGTATGTTTGCTTTTAAGTATTTTGGTGCTAAGAATCAAACCTGGGGCCTTGAACATGGTAGTTAAGTACTCTATTATGATAAAGAATTCTTAATGATTTTGTCAGTCAAGACAAAGGTTTCTTTGAATAGTTATAAGATCTATGACACTGGCCTGGAGGATAATAAATAAAACATCAAGTTGGTTAGCATCTCATTGGGAAAATAAGAGATATCCTATGTGATGGTTAGAATCTGCATCCCCCCCTCCAAAAAAAAAAAACCCTCGTGTTGACATTTACCTGCCTTTGTGATATTATTGAGAGGTGGAGCATTTGAAAGCTGGTTAAGTCATGAGGGTCCCACCCTCTTTAATATATCAATGTCATTCTCACAGGAGTTAAAAATACTTATGCATTTTATTCTATGTATGGGTGTTTTGCTTCTATATATGTATATGCACCATGTGTATACTTGGTATCCACAGAAGATAGGCACAATACTATCGAATCTCCTAGAACTGGAGTTCATGAACATTCAGCACACCGGGGACTAGAAGTTGAACCCAGGTCCTCTGCAAGAGCAACAAATGCTCTTAATCACTGAGCCTGAATCAATTCAACATTCATTGTTTATAATTTTTCCAACCTCAGACACAGTGAAAATGTTTATGAACATGTCCAAATGTCAAGTTGCATGATGTAGCCAATAAATGTTTTAAGATATAAAGAGGAGCCAGCCATCTCTATCATCTTCTGTAGCCAATGATTATTTTAGAAAGCCAGAGAGTTGACAGAAAGGTGGAACATCCTAAAACTTCCAGTTTTAAAAGGCAGGGTTCAAATGACATTGCAAATAGAATTAGCATTGAAGACTGAGAGACGTGGAGATTATTATAGATTGCTGGATAAACCCAGTTAAATCCTGTGAGATTTTAAGCAACACAATGATGGCAGATGAGAGTTTCCACACTCTATCCTATCATCACTGGCTTTGTAGACAAATGAGCCAAGAGCCAGGAAACATGACTCTGAGTCTTAGAATGGCCCTTAGTCTATAGCCAATAAGAAAATGAGGACTTCAGTCCTACAACCACAAGGAACCACAGTTTGCCAAGAACTCAAATAAGCAGGAAATGGATTTGCCTCTAGAGCTTCCAGATAGGACTAGGTTGTCATGACTTGATGTTCATCTGGCAAGCTCTGTAGGGGATTTCCAGCCTATAGAAGTCTAGGATAATGAGAGTCATACTAAGTAAATTTTATAGACAGATTCCAATAATTTTGTTTATGGTTTTAAATCAATACTTTAACAAATTAGTAATAGTTTAAGATTTGTTTTGGAGGTTTCCAAAGAAAAAATCTGAAAAAAAAAAACAATATTTTCCTTTATTTGCTTATGAATCCTTATAACAATGGAAATATCTTATCTCCTATGAATGGCTTGGAGTTCAAATATATGACTCATTAAGAGTGACAACCTTGCCGTTTTTGCGAGTGGGAAGCAAATGGGGCAAACCCTCAAAGAACCCCAGGCTAGTATTTAGAAGGCAAAAGGCATGTGTGGAGTTGGCTATGTTCCACTACGAAGGATAGTATGGAACATCATATTGAGAGTTCAAGACTAGAAAAAGTCAGCCAATATCCAAAGGGAAAACCATGCCAAAAGAAAAAAGGAAAGAATAACACATTTCTTTTTCTTTTTTATTGGATATTTTCTTTATTTACATTTCAAATGTTATCTCCTTTCCTGGTTCCCCCTCTCCTGGAAACCCCCTATTCTATCCCCTCCCCCTGCTTCTACGAGGGTGTTCCTCCACCCACCCACCCATCCACTCCCACCTCCCTGCCCTCGATTCCCCTACACTGGGGCATCTATTGAGCCTTCATAGGACCAAGGACCTCTCCTCCCATTGCTGCATGACTTAAGTACAGGCTGGAGAGATGGCTGCTCTTCCAAAAGTCATGGGTTTAATTCCTAGAAGCCATATGTGTGCTCATAACCATCTGTAACTCCAGTTCAGAGCATCTGACACCCTTTTCTTGCCTCCATCGGCTCACAGTTTTGGCTAAGCTGGCAGGCTAGTGAGCTTCCAGGATTTATCTACCTGTCTCTGCCCTGCAACAACACTGGGGTTACAGGCATTTATGACTATGCTGGAGCTTTATATAGGTGCTGGGAATTGAATCTGGGTCCTGTAGAACAGCAAGTGCTGTTAACCAGTGAGCCATTTCTCTAGCCTCAAGCATGTATTATTTTCCTGAACAGGAAAAAAAGTGTTTTTTTTTTTAAAGGGATCTGAGCATTTTCCCCCAAATAACTCAACAGTTCTTATAATGTATTCGCCCTAAAGTGGCTGATCTAGTTCAACTCAGAAGGAGGTGGCATAATAGGTCAAATGTTTGTGTTAAAGAAAAATAAGCAAAGTTAGTGAAATATAATTTGTGGAGATATGCACATTTTTAATGAACATTAATCAACAGCTTAAAGTCTTAGCTATCTCCTTAGTTTGAAGTGTACATTGCACATTTATACAACACCACATATAGAGCACCATTATTAGTTAAAAATTGAAGACCTGGGGAAATGGCTCAGTGTTTAATAGTACTTGCTGTGAAAGCAAGAGGACCTGAGTTCAAATTCCCAGAACCCACATAAAAATCATGCATGGTTGCATGTGCCTGTAAGCCCAGCATTGGAGAGCAAAGACAAATAGATCCCAGGATCTCACTGCCTAGTCAGCCTAGCCCAAACAATGAGTTTCAGATTCAGTGAAGGACCCTGTCTCAAAACAAAACAAAACAAAAAAGGTAAACTGGAATGAAATAGAGGATGACACCTGATCATCTGATATTCTCCTCTGGCTTCTATATACACATGCATGGGCACTTACATGTACATTCAACACACACACACACATACACATACACATACACATACACACACACACACACACACACACACACACACACACACACGAACGAACGAAAAGGAGTTAGAAACTGGAAGGCTTGCTCCACTAAGAAGCTGTCCTTTTAGAGAACTGAAAAGGAACACTGATCAGGGTACGGAAAACAGCAGTGAAATCGCATGCTGCCCTCTTTTGGTAACCATTTGCAGCTCAATTTACATTGATTGCCATTAAAAATGTTAATGTCCTACAAATATGTGAACAAACCAAACTAATGCTAAATCACCTTTTTCCTTGACAGAAAACGCTGGTAATTCCAGTTTGTTATCACCATCTGGTAAGAGTTATTTTATGATTTGGGGGAATCGCACGAAAGCATTACTCTGAATATGACATAGGGTCAGATACAGCAAAACTATTTTCCTCTAAGAAGCTTGGTTAAGTTAATTGTCATTAAATATGTATCTACAAAACCAATAACAGAAGTCATATTCATCTTTCCATATTGCCTGGCAAAGCTGGGGAATAACTCTCTAGAGACTAGACTGTGGACATCGTTGGATAGCTTCTTAAGTGCTTCAGCTGTGTTTCTTATTCTTTCGGCTTACAAGTCTAAACAACTTCAGGAACTTAAACATGACAAGATTTATTGTATTTACAAAGTTAGCTGTTCTCTTAAATACACACCTTCAGTACCTTCACTTACAGGATATCTTCATAGGTGCTTCTACGAGCTAAGCACACATGACAATGAGAAGGCAAATAAACTAAAGAGAGCATTAGAACTAGAACCTATAGGAACTGAGAACAGTACCCTAACATGAGTCTAACAGCTGGACACTAGCATCCTAGCATCTTATGGTGAGAAACCAAAGCCTAAGGCTATTGAATAACTTGTATAAGATCTCACAACTTCTTGTCCCACATCACGTAAAGGCAGCACATGGTTTCTTTGTGTCCAACCTGTCTTCTTTTTGATATACCGCATATCCTAGAAAGGTTGTGAGTCAGTTGGTATGTTAGCCTTAGAATTGTGAAAATGAACTTTCTCTGTTATTCACTCAATGATTTAAATCGAACAAACAAAAACAGCAGCCATCTCTTATGCATGTACTATTGTTCCCGGAAGTCTTCAGACATCCAATTTCTCTCAATCTTGCAGAATAGAAATCCTTAAGTTTAGGCTATAGATGTGGAAACAGTCTCAATGGGGGAAACCTTAATCACATTAACACATTGTCTGGAGCCAATCTGTCTCCTGGGGTTTGAACTAAGCCACCACCCTCCCACCTCCACTACTAGCTCAGATTTAGAGCAAGTTCCTTAACTTTTCTGTGCCTCAGTTTCTTCCTTTGTAAACTGAGAACAATAGTATCTGCTTCATGGGATATTTGAAGATGAAATAAGACGCCACATGTGCCTGCTATAGGATAAATAAATGATGTCATCGGCATGAGATGGGGTGAAAATTCAAACCCTGAACTTCAAGCCATCAGAGTACAACCTCTTTTGTCCATGACTGTTTGCCCCCTAGCTTTTGAGCTTCTAGGGTTCAGCATGCTAGTGTATTTTTCTTCTAGTACAGTGTTTCTCAAACTGTGGGTTGTGACCCTTTAAGGGTCAAATGACTCTTTCATAGGGGTTGCCTACTACTATCAAAAAAAATAGATTACCTTATAATTCATAACAGTAGCAAACTTACAGTTATGAAATAGAAATGAAAATAATTTTATGGAGAGGGGTCACCACAACATAAGGAACTGTATTAAAAGGTCACTGCATTAGGAAGGTTGAGAACCACTACTCTAGTAGAACAGCTTTTGCCAAACTTAATCATAATAAAGTCTGCAAAACTCTGTTTTTAAAGAATGGAGAGCAGTGTTTTTGTAGTTCTAGTCATAACCTGGCTTCTGGGTACCCTGAGGGTAGGGCTGCACAAACCAGATGATGGTAAGACCCAGTGTAGTGTCAAGGGAGGAAGACAGCTATGCCCACAGACCTCTTCTTTGAATTGTGTCACCATTCATCAACATCCAAAAGAATTAATAGTCATTCATTTAAAACTGGCTGCAGCCAATTATTTTGCCTCACCCCATAAGCACACTTTGACTTGAATTGCTTAGAACCAGTCTTATTCCTCAAGAAAGATCTTGGCAATTGTTTAAAAGAGTAAATATAGTAAATGACAAAATATGAAAGCAATAATGTGGGACAGACAGGGTGTGTGTGTGTGTTTAGCCAACCCATGAGCAGTCTGAAAAAGGCCAGACAAGTGCTCTGACACACCCAGATTTTGTCTATACCAGCTGAAATATCAAGCTCTGTTGTGAAGCATTTGTGACTTCTCATGTGTTTAGGTAGAGATCAAACCACTAAATCTCTTAAATATTTAAACATGTGAAATGTGTGCAGTAGATTGACTTCCTAGGATAAGTGGAGTCATTCTACAAGAAATCTATAACTTGGTTAACTGTCTTTCTTAATAGCAGCTATATTTTCAAATGGACTACCAAGAAATGGGATAGATAATATAATATTGAATGGTATGTAATATTGAATGGTATAATATATATGATATATGTAAATTTATATGATATACTCTAAATTTATATGCATATAGTGTCATGTGGATATAATATGAATATATTATATATGTATGTATGTATATATATATATATCCTAAATTTACCATGGGAAGAATTGGCAGTTGGCAGGCATTGTTATAACAGAATGGAGTCAATGTGTCAATATATTCATGACTACAGTTTAATGAGTGATTTTAAATGTTTTCCAAAACACTTTTGGCTGGAAAAAATAGTGAAACTATCATTTACTTTATTCCAATGTGGTTCCTAACTTATTGCCATGATATTATCCAGGTGCAGGAGACTGTATGATTATGAGTCTCATAGCATTTTTCTACTTTATATAATTGTATCACCAGAGTTCTGACTTCTTAAAATTTCATAATAACTGTTTCAAACCAGAGCTATATGTTGAGACCTTGGCTCTAAAGAAGTATAATTGTTTGAAAGTATTCACTTTTTTTCTCTCTGCAGCTGAATCATCTCTTGTCAGTCTTGTCCCCTACTCCAATGGTACACCAGGCAAGATTTTGAAAATATTTAAGTCCAGATGTAGTCCAATTTGTTAAGTTTCTCTTTTAATTATACCTTTGTCTTCCTCTCCTTGGGAAAAAAGAGGTAGAAACCACAAGCCTCAATTGTAAGAATGTTTCTGATGCAAGTGAAAATTCATAACCCCTCATAAGAATAGAAGTATAACGAGTCACGGCAATGAAGATTTCTATCTCTAAATTATATCTGTATACACTGAGTGATTCCATATAGTTCAATACTCTAAAACTTAAAATATGTGGGAGTAACCATTCTAGTTAATTGATATGGTTTCTGTGATCATAGAAGAAGAAGAAGAAATTCCCTCTACCACTGTAAATATTTCAGAAAATACTGGAAACATCAATCACACTTTAAAGTACTGTATTTCACTATTCTCTAAGACCTTGCCAGCATACTTGACATGACAGATTATTTAACTGTGGGAAGCACATCTAGTGACTTCAATATGATTCAGCTCGAATTTGGAGGTACAGAGTGTTCAAAGACAGTCTCTTTTATTTCTCTTTATTATTAATAATAATATTATTATTTGCTTCAAGGACAGTCTCTTTATGGGTGATTTTTATCAGTTTTTAAATAGCATGAAATGGGGAGGGGGGAACCTGGCTTCTCATCATGTTAGAGAAACGGACAAAGAACTTCATGATGTCCCAGGGAGGTAGGTGGGGCAGCACATTCTGTTCTCTCCCCTCTGAGGGGATCCAGTTTTTATTAAAATAATCTTATTTTAATCAAACCCCACCACTTCTCAGACTCTTGGTTAAAATAAAATGAAATAAATGTGGGTGGTGGTTGAGGTAAATAATCAAAAATGTATCTTATACTGATTGAAACTGATTAAATTAATAAATGGTCTAATGGGAAGAACCAACGGTCATTTTTGTGTGTAATTACTCTGTACATTGAAAAAGATTATCTTCAGTTTAGCTCTGGTAGCAATGCTTTTTAATTCTGTTGTGTATTGCGTGGGATATATGTGGGTGCATTTTAAGCATGACATTGCATTGTGCTTATTTAGATGTTTGTTTGCTTGTTTGTTTTTTGAGATGGGGTCTCAAACTCACACTTGTTTGGCCTTGGACTCCCAATTGTTAAGATTACAGGCATGTGCCACTATAGCTGCATTATTCTATTTTTCCTAAAATTTCTTCTCTAGTAATAGATTCTAGAAGTCTTTTATTTGAAGAAATACCTGTAGGAACAATTCTAGTGGGATTTTACATCAAATAGGATTGAAACAAACATTTCCTAAATTGATAATGCTTAAGAACTTTAAACTTAAATTAGCATTATTTGACTTAAACTGTGACTTAACGTGAAAGCTGCTAAAGCACCTCCAGACCTATTAAAGTTGTTATTCATGTTGTAAATTTCACATCCAGGAAGGACTTCTCATTAACATAGAGAGTAAAGGACTTTTTTTTTCTTTTTTAACACTGTTATTGTTCTTGCTTTGGAACAGGGTTCCTTTGTGTAACCAAGACAGCCCTGGCTCTCCTGGACCTCGCTTTGTAGACCAGGCTGGCCTCAAACTCATAGAGATTCACTGTCCTCTACCTCCAGAATGCTGGGATTAAAAGCATGCACCACCACTGCCTGGCCAGTTTTATAAATTTTGGGAGAATTTCATACAATGTTTTTGTTCAGAGTCAGCCTCCACTCTTCTTGCTAACTCCTTCTGGGTCCACCCTTACCTCTCTACCCACCCCCAACTTCTTGTCATTTAAAAAAATAATTAATAACCCACCGACTCTAATTTGTACCACACACTTGAGGGTGGAGACATCTGCTGTAGAGTGGTCAGCCCTTAAAGAATGTTGACTCTCTCTCCCCCAGAAGCATCAGCTGTCCATAGCTCCTATGGGTAGGAGGAGCTCATGGACCCCTCCTCACTTCATGCTAGAATGTTGACTGGGCTGATCTTGTGCAGGCAACCACAGCTCTTGTGAGTTCTTGAGTGCAGGAGTCCTGTCATGTCAGAAGATACTGGCTCACTCCTGTCATCCTCAATATCTG
The DNA here is from genome assembly GCF_008632895.1 of Mastomys coucha. Classification (NCBI taxonomy): domain Eukaryota; kingdom Metazoa; phylum Chordata; class Mammalia; order Rodentia; family Muridae; genus Mastomys; species Mastomys coucha. The sequence continues at coordinate 153,824,044 of NC_045030.1, forward strand.
ACTATTACAATCTTTCTATCCCCTTTCCTGAAATGCGACAAACTATTAAATGACATAAATGTTATGTCCAATAAATATTGGTGTTATATGTTTCACACATGATAGGCATTCAGAAAATCACATTCTGATAGAAGGAATGTGTACTCAAGTTCACCTTGGGGCCGAATAATAGAGAATGGGATTATGCGTTTGCTAGTACTAGTTAGATTTTGCAAGACTCTAAACTCTAGATTTAGGGGCAATTGAAGTGTTTAAGGGATGTGGGGAGAATGACATCTCTTAACTAATGCAGTCATTGCACTGTTGGTTATTATTTCAGACGCTGCTTCAGAAGTATTGTCGACTTTAAACAAAACAGGTAATTTCAAATTATTTCTGAAAGTCAGAGCTTGTCTTCTGTGGCTTCTTGAGTTTTTCATAGATAAGGTCTAATGGACTGGCAAAGGAACACGTTTCTGTTGTTCCTTTCTTTATTTCCATAGGAGTTCAACCTTTGCTGCTCTTTGACTCTGTCATTGAGCTATCATTTCTGTTGTCACTACACTCCTAAATGTCCTATTACAGCCATAGCACTCTGCTTAAAGATAACATTTGTTATGTTTGAGTATTATAGCAATACAGATTAGCTCATAAAATGGAGAATATAAGGAGATATGGAGAAGAAAATTTAATCTTCTTTACTGTTACTCTACTAAAACTATTATTGTTAATAATTTGGTACAATTTCATTTGTGATCATATATATGTGTGTATGTATATATATATATATATATATATATAGCTTTTGCAAAATACTCATAATTTACACATATTTTATGTTTCTCTTTTAATTTAATATTAAGTTGTAAACATTCCCCATTGTCTCTTGCTATTAATGACTTGATAGTCCATTGTGTGCCACATGTTAAACATTAAAGTTGTTTATATTTTTAATAGAAGTTATTGCAGTGAACTTCCTGATGGCACCATCTTTGCATTCATCCCCGATTTCTATAGGATATGTTCCAAGAATTGGACATAATGGGTCAGCAGTATGAATATTTTAAGGCCCTTGAGGACTATTGCCTAATTTCGTTCTAGAAAAATTGTACCCCACAATATTCTCATAGTAGATGAGAATGGCTTTGTTGCTCACTGCACCTTTGCTAAGACTACATTATATATTATTAAATCTTGTTTTATATTTTTAGGTTATTTCAATTTTGATTATTAGTGAAGATGAATATTTTTATGAATTTAGTTACAAAAATACAAGCTCATTTTACAGTTGTATTTCACTTGCTATGGAGAGAAAATTAGCAAGGCAAACAAAATAATATATAAAGGATTATTAATGACAGCACAAAATGGTATCCACTTCTAAAATTACCACCAACCATTGTCCATGAATCACACACCCAGGTGATTCAGTAACATCATCATCATACCTACAAAGTAACATCAGTAACATACCTACAAAGGTTTCTGAAATCGTATAATACCATTACTCTTCAGTTTATCTCCGAGCTCTCAGCTTAGTCTTTCCTTCAAATTTGCCTATCTACTCTAAGAGACAGATTTTTTTCTGCAAATTTGTGCCCTGAATGCAGCCTCTTATAATTGGCAATCCTCCTTATACAAAGCTTTTTGAAACCAGATTCTCCATCATCTGGGGGATGATCCAGGGACTTTGTCTCCAAATGTCTTTGGAAAGATAATCCCAAGGCTTGTCTTTTCAGAGCACATTAATACTTGCCCATGAATCTCTAACTTAAGTAGTCGTGGTTCTACTGTGAGATTGTTATGCAATAGTTGTTGGCTGGTCTTTACTTCTCTCAGAACAATTTTACCTCCCAGTACAATGAGGACAGTATCCTATTAACCTTACAGAAGAGAGCAGTATTCTTGATTGTAAATTATAGTAGCAATATTTTTGATTCAGTATGCCCTGATTCACACTGACTTTCCTTCTGAATCACATGTTCTTTATAACCTGTCATCTGAAGGCACTGTTTATAACTTAGTTCTACCCACCTGCATTGTAAATTCATATTTATGGGTCTAGCATTAGTGTCTGGAAACTGAAGTGGAATTACACAAGCAGAGGGATGTGTAATGGGTGTGATCTAACTGGGTAAACATGTGACTCCAATTCTCAGACCCACCCTGGGCCAATGATGAGTGTTCTGTGAATGAGAGTCCCATTCATTCTGCTGCTAAGATGACCAATGGTATCTTCAAGATCTCAACAGCTTTTCTTAGCACTTCACTTAAAAAAAAAAAAAACAATACTCATGGCAAATTGTTTTTTAAGCAACAAATTCTGCTCTAATATTTAAATTGCTTCTTTGCAGAAAAATCTAAAATCACTATAGTAAAAACCTTCAATGCATCAGGTATGACTTATTATCAATATCAAGACTTTCTTTTTATAACTAAAGTAAACCTAAAGAAATGGCTGGTATTTATGATATCTTTGTCTTTTTTTCCTACTTTTTAAAAATGAAAATCTGTTCTTAATGAATAGATATATAAATTTATCGGCTACCTGAAATTGTACTAGGTGTTTTGGTCTCTGTAATAGTAATCAGCCTGTGCTTGCCCTTATGAATCTTTTAGTTTAAGGGGAGATGGAGTAAATAGTTAACTGACATCAGTATGCCTGCAGGAGGATTCTACCAGTTTGTTTCTTTGTTTGTTTGTTTAGGTGCTGAGAATTGAACACAGGCCCTGTCACATGTGAAGTGTGCACCACCCTATCATCAAAACTAAACCCTCATATCCAAAGATATTTCTAACATGATTAAGACACAGGACAACACAGGGCTGGTAGTAAATGAGTAAGAATGTAATTTTACTCTGCCTGTTTACTGCCTGTTTCTGTAAATACAATTTATTGAAACACTGCCCTGTCTATTTGTTTAAATTGTTTTCTGTGACTACTTTTGTGCTACATAAAATTGAATCATTGCAGCAGAAAACACCTAACTTACAAAATCTAAAATATTATCTGACCACTCTCAACTAAACTTGTTCTTAGTCAGGATTTAAAGAATTGTCTATGGTCACATACTCAGGGAGGGGTGGGAATTATAGATATTAGTCCTAGAAATAGAAAAGAAAATCCTCATTGTGAAAGAGCTGCAAAAGATACACTTCCCTGGAAATTGAGGTGCATGTGAAATTTAGAGGAGAATAGCAAGCTTAGCAAGCAAGAGACCAGTGCTTTATAGGCCATTGTAAGCATTACTACCTATCACTTATACATATTATAGATGCATGGCATTTTGCATAGTGTGAAATTCAGTTTGTTCACAAAATCTAAATTTAGCTGACACATGACACTCATACACCAGTAAATCATTCTGACAAAAATCAGATTATGTGCACCAAGTCAAATTATAATTTTCTTTTACATTCAAACTAATTTCTCACAGGAAAAACTTGTAATGTCCAATGGACATAAACTTGCCTTTTAGACATTACATATACAATTCTGTCAAAGACAACATATCAAGGAGACTAAATGTTGGTTAATATAATAGTCTTTTGAATTATCTTTTTCCTTTATTAGTTTATGTAGTACCTCGTCAGCCCTTCCCACCCTCCTGCTTTCTATGTATTTCTTACATGTCAACAACTGAATGGAACATTGAGCTTTTTTTCAAATAAAAAAAGATGCACTTCTTTCACAAAGGAGAAAATGTTTCTCAGGTTGAACCGCATTCAATTTGTTTTGTTTTGTTTAACAGGGATCATTTAATCTTCCATTCATCTCTTCCTCCTTTGTGTGTTTGCATGACCTGATGTCCTGTCCATCACTGAACCATTTTATTTCTTTGCTAGTATCATCCACTAGATTGTAAGCACTATCACACAACCCTTTTATTTCCTGACTGGTATCACCCACCAGAGTGTAAGCTCTTTAAGGACAGGGTCTGTATGTGGGACCTCTCACGACCCAGAAATTATAGTGAGTACTCAGCAAATATGCTTAAATTTTGTAACGTTTGTTTATGGGGTGAAATTGTGACATTACTATTATTTTGAATGTGCATTCGTTGAGTACTCTATGTGAGCTTAGAACAACGTTAGAGTCTTCTGGGATTTTCCTACCTTGGAAGGAAAGGATGGTCTGAGATTCAGGACTAGACCACTTAAATTCTCCATACATGATTCCCTTGTTATCTATTTATATCAGACAGGAGAAGGATTAATTAGGAAGGGGACAAAGACATTTCCGAGAAGAATTGAAGGTCAGACAGTGATATGGCAAGGAGTTGTACAGTCAAATTCCATAGCTGCTCATCTAAGTATTCCTTTATTCTTTGTGAAATTTATCCAGCCAATTCTGTTCAACTTTTTAATATTGTTGGTTTACATTTGGTGCCTTCATTTGCAAATTTGCTTGACAGTGCAGTACTTATGTATATAATATACATATATTTTATATATAATGATAAGCAAGTTATTATCATGCTTAACCAGCTGGGTTTCTTTTCTTTCAGGAGTCAAATCCCAGACAAATATCTGCAATTTGTCATCTATTTGCAGTGACTCAGGTTAGTCTAATGAACTACATAACTACACATTCCCAGATAAGTTTACTCCACAGAAAGAATTGGTTTGTTTTCCTCCTGTTGTGTCTGTCTGTGGCTTTCTGTACATGGCTTTCTGATCTACCCCCTTCTCATACAACCTGGCTACTACAAAGTCCCTAATAAAAACAAAAGCAAATTTTAGACCTGACTGAAATTACCTTTCCATTTTCTAGTCAGAGAAGATAAATAAGCTTCCACGACAAGGATTTTCACTTGAGCATTACATCCACACTAATTCTAGTAGCCTTAGAACTAATGCATGAATAAAGTTAATAATAAAATTATTATTGATTGTTGGAAGTTACTCCTTATAAGTAAATCCCTCAAGCTTTTTCATAGGACCTTATGTATTATGACTCAAAAACAAAGTATTGTCCTTTGCTAAGAGAAAAACAAACCAGACTTTTAGAATGTTTCATATATACTTAGTTTAATTAAATACTGATTCCATTACTGTCTGTAATGTTTCGCTATCTCTAACACTGTCCATGGTGTTTTTAAAATTGAGATGGAAATCTTTTGAGAACATGCTGTTTTTGAAATAGGAATAGTTTTTCCTCCTGCCATGGGCCAGAGGCATGAAACAACCTCTTTGCTCCCATTGATTTGGCTCTCTGGGCTTTCTTCCTTATTAAGACGAATGAAAGCAAATGTGAAAAACAGAAAAATATGCTGTGGCAGGTCAGAACTGGACTGGAGATCATGGGTAGAGGGAAGAGGAAAACAACAATGTATTTTATTACATAAAGTCTTGCTATCAATTCCAGTAATAGTCAAGAGAAGAATTTTATTTTTTATGCTTTGTTCCTATTTATAGTGTTTTACTTCATCTGAGAAATATAGGTAACATTTTAAGTAAGAATACAATTGGGTAGATTAAAAAACAAGTTTTCCTACTTAAACACTTCAGGTCTGGAGAGATATCTCAGGGTTTAAGGGAACATATTGCTCTTGCAGAGGACTGAAGTTTGGTTCCTAGCAACTATGGGACAACTCACAACTACTTATAACTCCAGTTACAGGGGAAGCCTACACCCTCTTTTGGTCTCCATAGTTACTAGATTCACACGCACACCCCACATGCATATACACACAATTAATAATCAAATCTAAATAATTAATATTTTACAAATACTTCCTACTGTGTGAGTATGAGAGTTGCTGATGTGTGTTTTCTGCTGGTATGTTCCAGGAACACTATAAGAGGCTTGTTTTTTTTTTAAATGGGCTAAGGGTGTGGCTCAATGGTAGTGCATTTGCCTATTCTGTTGAGTCTCTGGGCTCAATCCCTACCACCACAAAAAAAATGTATACATTTTATTTTCACATATTTGTATAACTTTCTCTTATTTTTCTTCCATTTTCCCTCTACCTTCTCTTACCCTTCTCTTTACTATATCCTTAGAATATCGCTATTTGGCAGCATCACGTATGTTTGGGGCTGGGACTAATGTCTAGTTCTGTTTTATGTCTAAACCACATTTGATAACTGAAAATCAAAATGTGTTTTAAAATGGTCATCTTGAATAACAGATGCCAGAAAGCTGGTTGGAGTAATGTTTTCCCCAATTAAGTGACTGGATTGACCATTTGTCGTAGTGACTGGTGAAAACAACTTCATCAAGGAACCCACTCTCCTGGCACCAGAAATCCCACGATATCCTGCCAAAAACTAGAAACCTCTGCTTCTTTCA
>NC_045030.1:153830685-153843916 GCF_008632895.1 Mastomys coucha
TGTGTGTGTGTGTGTGTGTGTGTGTGTGTGCGCGCGCGCGCGCACGCATTTTACTTTCATGCACACCAGAAGAGGGCATCAGATCCCATTACAGATGGCTGTGAGCCACCATGTGGTTGCACAGAATTCAACTCAGGTCCATCTCTCTAATCTCCTTGATATTTTTTAAAAAGTGTATAATTTTATACAGATTTGAAGTGTCTTTGTTTTTAATAATTATAAATTATATTATTTGAAATTTCTGTGTCAATATAAACTTTTATTAAATGAATTCAGCAGACTATATTTCTAAATTCATGTGTGTGTGTAACAGTAAGAAAGAATAAGAGGCCATGAATTTAAGATCAGGTAGAGATTTAGGAGGAGAGGGAGGATGTAAATGATGTAAATAAAATAGTGGTATATGAAATTCTTAAAAAGCAAATTTAAAAACTGATTGACTTCCATAAGGCTACTTAGCTGCTAAGGACATCTATGCCACTGTAACTCCAACTCTAAAAGATGTAATTTGAAAGGTCACATTGGAACCATAGTCCCCAGTTATCCTAAGTGAAGAAGTTTCAGCTGGAAGAAACGAAAACCATCTTGGACAGCAGGTGGCATTCTCTCTTATTGAATTCCTACATTAACGTTGTAGCTCCTATCTTCTGAAAATTCTATTGACAAGCAATGAATAGCCATCGATAGAGGAGCAGGACTCAAAACAAAGAATATGATTAAACTGTTTATAAAACAATTTAATAACCTTGTAATGTGTTATATCAACCCTCAAGCTGTAAGAACACAAAAGTCTCAAATTTCTTTCTGAAAATTTATGTTTAGTGTTTTTTAGAGGCGAGATAGTGTTTCAACATGATGATGACCACAATGTTACCCAGGTAGGCTTTCAAGATTTTCTTTAACTGCAATCTTTCAAAGTATACTTTCATGTATCTAAAGATTTTTTTTTCAAGACAGGGTTTCTCTGTGTAGCCCTGGCTGTTCTGGAACTCACTCTGTAGACCAGGCTGGCCTCGAACACAGAAATCCGCCTGCCTCTGCCTCCCAAGTGCTGGGATTAAAGGCGTGTGCCACCATGGCCAGGCATATCTAAAGATTTACCAAAGATTCAGATTATTTGTGATACTTGCTATATTTGATTTATGAACAAATTTAAGTAAAATATGTCTCCTGGACTTTCTAGCTGTGTCCTTAAGGGCTTGAATTCATAGTATTCATGTTATTATTCTAATAGTTCTATTTTAGTTTTTACTGGGTTTGTTTCTGAATAAGAATGGTTCTATCGTGCAGTCCTATTACCAGTTAAAAGTATCAAATTGCTTTAGAAATTCCTAGCAACAAAAAAATATGTTTATTGAGTCTAATAAGAACCTTTTAAATGTGGTTGTGTTCCACACTTGGGGAATTCAAATACACTAATATTGACCTTCCTGGCACCTAGACAATCTAGAGCAAATGTGATTCTTTTTTTTTTTTAAGTAATTTATTATATGTAAGTACACTGTAGCTGTCTTCAGACACCCCAGAGGAGGGCATCAGATCTCATGACAGATGGTTGTGAGCCATCATGTGGTTGCTGGGATTTGAACTCAGAACCTTTGGAAGAACAGTCAGTGCTCTTAACCATTGAGCCATCTCTCCAGCCCGCAAATGTGATTCTTGATTCATTGACTATCTCCTAAATGCCTACTACATGCCAGGCCATGATCTGAGTGCTAGAAATACAGCAATGGTACTGTCAAACTTCTCTCTTTACACAGATGTACCTTAACTCTGAAACCTGCCATGAGGAGAGTTTTAATAGCACTGTTTTGGGAGAACCCTTGAATGGAAGAAATACAGAACTGACTAAATCTGATACTTTAAAAATAAATAAAGCCAAATTACCTCATCCAATATTGATTTACTCTTGGGTACCCCATCATCTGTGTATCTAAACTCTGGTTATCTGTAGTTTATGGAGTTTTGATTCACTCTTTAGGGAATAATTCTTTAGATGGCTAAAAATGAAAATTCTTGTCAGAGAATGTGTTTAAACATGTTTTGCTGTTTTCTTAATGAGTTCTCGCCTCCAACAGAATCAAGATATAGCTAATGGCACCTTTGCTGGAGTCCTGTCTCTAAGCGAACTAAAGTAAGTAGTCTGGCATTTTCTTTAAAGTTTTATATATACCATGTGAAAAGATATACCCCTAGCTATTTTTGCTTTTGGAGACCAAGAATGCAACACGGAGACACAAGGGATACAGAACAAATTAGTTCTTGCCTTCTTTGCAAACTACGATTATCTGTCCTCAATTAACAGTCTCCTGATGTTCCCTCTGGTGTACTGAAATTAAACAACAGTTTCATCTGAGCTGGTATTTGAATTTTAATACAATTCATTATCTAGTATTATTGTTAGACAAGCTGAAGTCCCACTTCTTGAAAGAGTGTTCAACCTATGGTTAGCAAGCCAAATGCAGCCGAGAAGAGATATAAAAGAGGCCCAACACGAAATTGGAAACAGCTTTAAGACATTATTAAGTGTTTTTTGGAGGGAAGATAACTCAGTTGCATGGGTTCTCAATATGAACTTTTCACATGAAACATTGTGTCACAATGTCAAAGGATGGGACACACTTTACTATATACCATATGTTTATGTTGTTATGAAACACCAATGATTTAAAAGTCAGAGAGGGAGCACTGGGCATTGCAGCACATGCCTTTAATCCCAGCATTTGGAAGGCAAAGGTAGGTGAATCTCTTGATTTTAAGGCTAGCCTTGTGTATGTAGCAAGTTATGGAACAGCTAGCACTACATAGAAAGACCCTGTCCAAAAAAAATAAATTAAAAAAAAAATCAAAGGTCAGAAAGGGAAATCTTGGTTCACTACATGTCAGCTTACAAGAACTTCCAAAGACGAGATGCATTATAAATGTCCCCAGTTAGACCAAAGGTTCTCTACTGTTGCTGAAAGGAATAACTTCATGAATATGGCATGGATCAGCTACTAAAAACAATCTAAGGATATAAATATAGAGCAGAAGGAGTGTCTAGGACCATGGAAACCAACAGAAAGAAGGAATCCTCTGAGCAAAGTCACCTAGAACTGTTGCCCATTCCTCGGAGCAGGACATCCTCAACCTCAGCATTGTTGCACTCTGGGGACCAATAGTTCACTGTCATGGGAACCTGTTCTATACATTGTAGGCTATTTAGCAGCATCCCTAGCCTCACCCCACCAGATACCAGCAGCAGCCTCCTCAGTGTAACAATGAGAAATGGTTCCAGACAGACGTCTCCTGGAGGGCAGTCACCTCTCTTGAGAGGAGTGACTTCTTTAGCTAGAATTCTTTCATCTGAACTTCAGTGAAGGTCTGTCAAATTGAAGAAATGGAAATATTGTAGAAGCAGAAATGGAGGCGAGAAATGAGAGAAATTCCCCTGGGGATGTAGGAAGAGAGGAAGACAGGGCTGGAATCATAGAGAGAGAGAGAGAGAAAGCTGTGTCCATTGAAGGTAGATGAGGTATTAATCAGAAGCCCAGGATGAGTGGCTTACCTTTCTCAGAAATCTTTGCCCTGGGCCAGCTATTCCTTTGGCTGTCTGCCAGAAGAAGTTGCCTTGGGGTTTGCAGTAGCCTAATGAATAACACAATTGCTCAACCATAATTTATATTTTGCTCTAAGCCAGGACTGATCCATCTCCCATCTGGTTAGTTTTCCTTGTTTTATAAATAATTTATTTTCCCCATAGAGCAATCTCTTATTATGCCCCATGTCTCTTCAGAATGAACACTGTAAGCAGTACATGCCACATGCCTGATCTAATTGCTTAAAAAGGTACCTTGTTTTGAATTTCACATCACTAATGGTCTCTTTCATGTTAATTTCTCTTATTCTATTCACAGGCGATCAGAACTCAACAAAACTCTACAGACATTAAGTGAGGTAACCATAGAATACACTATACCTTGCTTATCATTATTATTATTCAGGGGAAGTGTTTGGAATTCTGCATTCTTGGGCAATACATATTCAGATTCTCCCAAGTCTGTCATGCTAAAAGAGTGAATGAACCTGTGGCATTGTTCCAAAACTCAGAAGTAGGAGCTATAGGTGGACACTGTGAGGAGTTAGAATTGCTGTTGTGTAAGACCAAAATTTTCTTCAAATAAAACCTCTGGGAGATTGAGCTACCTTGTGTATAAGTGAGCTGTCTGACACTGGGGTCCTCCAAACAATGCTTTTATGGCCTGAATGTCTTTTGTGCTGTGTTGAGAACTCAAGAGACTGTACAGAATATCTCTAGAGGTTCTTGTCATTTTGAAATTCTGTGATTAGTCCTGCATTGCCTTTTCTGACATTTTTAACTGTTAAGATAATGTATATATTTGTTTATTTATTTCAGACTTACTTTATAGTATGTGCTACAGCAGAGGCCCAAAGGTAAGCCATGTTTAATTTTTATAGATATCACTTTTCCATTTACGGAAATAAAGTATCATGAAAGCTTAGTTAAATTGTCAGTTCAAAGGCTTTTCTCTAAGGTAAAGAAATATTGGTGGAATTTTATATTTTTATATTTTTATAACTAAAAATCATTCTGTTAACATCTTTTTTCTCAGTTCTTTGGACCATCAGTATCCTTAACTCTGAAATGGTTCACATTAGGCCAGGCAAGGTAAACGCCAGATAGAAAGGAAGACCTACAAAAAGGAGCTTGGGAAATGAGATAAAGGGACAGAAACACATAGAATCGAAAAGAAAAGACAAAAATGTATTTGCAGGAGCAAAGCAATTCTTGGGAGCTGTACAGATAATTATTTTAAGTTCTGTCCTGGGGTGGCCCTGGTTGCCAAGTCAGTGGCTTATAAAGTGGCAAACTCTCTACAAGAACCATGAGCATTTGAAGCCAGTCTGAATAACAATTTTTACTCATTAACTTTTCACTGATGCAAATCATGAAAAGTCTTGATGGCAAGTTTTACATGAAATTTTACATTGGGTCCCCACACACTATTGATATCTACTTCATTTTTACTCTCTCTCTCTCTCCAATATTTGCAGCATTAATTTCTTTCCACCTACATCATTAGTAATGGAGAAAACAACTTAAAATATTAGTCATCTTATATCTAGATTGAATTTTGGGGAGATTTGGGATTTACGAGACCTTTACATTTAGCTAAGCTAGTTTATAGAAAAGTTTCTATGTTGGAATTTAAAACGACACCAGGCAAATAGGTTTTTTTTTCTCTTTGAGAGGGGGTAAAAATTTTAAATGTAGATGCTAGTCTTTTCAGGCAAGTTGTATGCCTGCAAAACAAACCAGGAGCCAAGTGTGGACAGAAGGTCTCTGGTATGAAGCACCTGTAATTGTGAACATGATGTCTTTTATAGTAAAGTTTTGAGGGTGAAATACAGACCACATGTGTTAGGGTTCTCTAGAGAAACATAATTTATAGAATTATACATATGTTCACATATTTATAAATCCCCATGTGTATATATATATATACACATATATATATACACATATATATATATACATACATGTGTGTGTATGTATTTGTATCTATACCTATAACAAGGGGGTTTATTAGAATAACTTGTGGGCTGTGGTCCAACTAATCCAACAATGGTTGTCTACCAAAAGAAAGGCCAAGTATCTAGTGAGTTGTTCAGTTTACAATGCTGGATGTCTCAGCTGGTCTCCATTATACTCTAGAATCCCAAATAAGTATACTTTAATGCCAGCAAAGGAATGGATTTGCTATCAAGAGTGAGAGCAAGCAGGCAAACAGAGAGCAAGCTTCCTACTTCCATGTCAGTAGTGGCCTACATTAAAAGTAGATCTTCCTACCTCAAAAGATCTGGATGTGTATCTTCTCATTTCAAATGAAGAAAACCTCCCTCAAAGGCATTTGGCTTTTAATTCCAGATGTAGTCAAGTTGGCAACCAAAAATAGCTATGAGACCCTAGAAGGTATTTGTAAGGCTAGTGGGGTAATACTGCAAAGCAAACATTATCAGTGTCCCTTTCCTCACTCTTGAGTTTGATAAAGTAATTACAAACTATAGGCAGATTTCTAATATTTACTGTCCATACATTCTGACATCCTGGCTGTGTGTGTTTCTCTTTGCAGCACGGTAAACTGTACATTCACAATAAAACTGAATGAGACCGTGAATGTGTGTGCCATGATGGTTACGTTCCAAAGTGTACAGATTCGGCCAATGGGTAAGATGTCTCTGTGGCTGCATTCTTTTTCACATGAATTTTGGTGGAGGCATCAGTGTAAAGTATTCATTCACTGGAGTGTTGCTAGGCCTTGTCTGATTCATTTTATTTGACAAGTAAGCTATGTGTATTCATGTGTACTCAGATGTCTTGGTCTACATTGTAGAGTGTCTAGGGCATTACCTCACATACTTACATTTTTTGTTTTTGTGATGAGAACACTTAAATTTTACTCTCAATAATTTTTGAGTATATAATATATTAACTATAGTCACCATGTCACAAAATAGGTCTCTTGAAGTCTAGCTGAATTTTGTGTCCTTTAGCCATAAATTCTCCAGTTCTCTCCCTTTGTTTCATCTGGTAACTCCCATTTCGTTCTCTGTTTCTATGAGTTAGACCTTTGTATATTCCACAAGTGAGTAAGATCATGTGGTGTTTGTATTCTATACCTGGTCTATTTCACTTAAGCTAATTTTCTCCATGATACATTTACTTCTTAATCCTTCCTTGGAGTTTCTAAAAAGAGATTGATCTTGTAAGCACATAACCAAGCAGAAAAAAACTCAATAAATGATTTAGCAAATATATATATATATATATATATATATATATATATATATATACCAATATCAAACACAGTCAATACATTTTGCCACTGATTCTAAACAATTACTCTTTAAAAATCACAGCCTGTCAATCTGGGCTTCTATTTTTCTTTATTCTTGACCATGAATTTTCTTCTTCTTTTTCTTTTTGTCTTCTTTAGAACAGTGCTGCTGTTCCCCCAGGACTCCCTGCCCTTCCTCACCGGAAGAGTTAGAAAAACTACAGTGGTATGTAAAATTTTGCTGAGCTTCTCATAAATAAATAAATAGCAAAAAATGAATCAATAAATCAAAGCAAATGTGGAAATAAAATGATATATACATATAACACTTAATCCTCATGCTAGCCAAGGATAGTCAGAATTTTCAGTCTTTCAGGCTTAGAGAAAATGGTTTTATGTTCTGTGGAGCTTCCATTCGGAATGCTGTCTTCAAACTGTTTCTGAATCTTTGCTACACACTGGGTGAGTCTTACAGATTTATATAGCTGGGTATGGTACATTTTTGTGGTGTGCTAAATGTTGATAGGCATTTTGGGTTTCATTCTGGATGTCCCAAGTGAACACTGGAAGAAGCTGAATGAAGGACATGTGGAACTCTGTTGTTTTGCTGCCTTTCTGTAAGCCATAAATTAGCTCAAATTTTAGTTTTTAGAAACCCTGTTCCAGAGATCTGGGGCAGAATCATCTGAGATATACTCTAAGTATTCCATGTTTTAATGCCCTTTTCTCAAAAGGCTGAGGCAGGGGGCTCACCTTGAAATCGAGGCCAGTCTGAGCTACATAATGTAATTGAATTTCAGCCTGAGCTTCATAGAGTAATACTCTGTCTCAAAAAAACCAAAGTAAAGGTGGTAAAGATACTTTGGATTGTTTTAACAATTAAAATTGAAAATCACAGGCTGGGTGGTAGTGGCACATGTTTTTAATCCCAGCACTCAGGAGGCATGAGGCAGGAGGATATCTGTGAGTTCAAGGCCAACCTGCTCTCCAAATAAGTTTTAGGGCTTCACAGAGAAACCTTGTTTCAATAAAAACAAGAGAGAGAGGTAGTTGATTTACAAATCAGGGATTATCTCTTTGGACCCAGTTTGATTCATGTTTTCATCCAACCAATTTCTTGATACTTATTCTAGTGACCACTATACCTGGATGTAATGGTATAAAGTTGTTTAAGACAGATTGCTAGTGTGATGAAACCAGATGAGTTATGGGATATTAAGTATGTCTTTCCTCCAGGAACACAGAGAATGTCGCAAGATCCTAGATTACATGTTGCATAGAGCTCTAGAGCGTTGATAAGTCACTGAACCAGAACTGGGCTTTGTAAAATAGTGCTAATATGTCTCCCTGGAAGTATGAAGGGGGCAGAGGCAGAAGCCAGTGCCAGAAGCACACAGAATGTAAAGTGAACAGTCTTTTAGAGTGAAAAATCTGTTAAGCTGGTGGTACCAGACAGCTGCTGGGCTTGAGGAATCAGTCCTCTGTACCTTACTTATTGGTGTCTCATATATATCTCTCTGCTTTTTCCTTTAGTGATCTGCAGGATCCCATTGTCTGTCTTGCTGATCAACCACATGGTCCACCGTTATCTTCCTCCAGCAAGCCTGTACCAGTTGTACCTCAAGCCACCATTTTTTCCGATGTTGCTAGTGACTTCTCTTTGGCTGAACCCCTTGGTCATGCCCTTATGACCCCAAGCACACCCTCTCTGGCACAAGAGAGTCCATCTCTCCAGCCTACAATCCCACTGGCTTCCAGTCCTGCCATTGACTTGCCTGCTCAACCTGTAGTGGCCTCTTCCTCTTTGCCTCAAACTGATCTTTCCCACACCCTGTCACCTGCACAGTCCACCATTCCCTCTCCTACCACACCAGCCCCATCTGTCCCTGAAAAAGTGGTCACCATCAGCATACCTCCTGGTGAGACAGGTAAATATGAGAAGCCATGCTGATCAAGGAGGCTGTTGGAATTTGGGCTTCCTAAAAAGCTTGCAAATCAAAGATACACAATAAGACTTCATTAAGCCATTCTTCTGAACCATTTGGAAGATCCAGACTTAATCTCACATCCAGCAAAAGCTAAAAAAAAAATTTAGCACCTCCTGACCTATTCCACATGGGAATGGATAAGTCACACTGGAACTCTGTTGTTTTGCTGCCTTTCTGTAAGCCATAAATTAGCTCAAATTTTAGTTTTTAGAAACCCTGTTCCAGAGATCTGGGGCAGAATCATCTGAGATATACTCTAAGTATTTCATGTTTTAATGCCCTTTTCTCAAAAGGCTGAGGCAGGGGGCTCACCTTGAAATCGAGGCCAGCCTGAGCTACATAATGTAATTGAATTTCATCCTGGGCTTCATAGAGTAATACTCTGTCTCAAAAGAAACCAAAGTAAAGGTGGTAAAGATACTTTGGGTTGTTTTTAACAATTAAAATTGAAAATCACAGGCTGGGTGGTGGTGGCTTGAGGACTCAGTCCTCTGTACCTTATTGGTGTCTCATATATATCTCTCTGCTTTTTCCTTTAGTGATCTGCAGGATCCCATTGTCTGTCACACTGGGTTTACTTGGCTAGGAATAGTAAAAATGGGAAAGCCGTGGAAACTGCAAAGTGTTCCCAGGAGCTTAGTGGTATAGAAATATAGGACAGAGGGAAAGGAACAGAGAGTTTTCCAGATTGTCTGGAACTTTAGTTCTGTGGGTATGAAACAAGCTTTCCTTTAGAAACTAGAGGATGGGAGACAAAGCCCAGCTTGATATATTAGTAGTTTGGAGCTCAGGTTATAGCTTTGCTTCCTCTGCCATCATGCCAGCATCCCCAGGGAGATTTGGAGCTTCTTCTAAGTGACTTACTATTTTTTCTAATAAGCATTGCTCTCAAATTTTCTTAAATAAATGTATAAATTTTAGGCAGACTTATGGATCATAATATAAAAGATGGTTTAATAACTGGATAAAAATTATTATTAGAATTCATTGCCCTGGGCCTACAATGATTATTTTCCCATAGTTATTCCCATTGACCCTTAGAAGCAATCTTAAAGGCTACCCCAAAATCTATCAAGAAGACCCCAAACCTAGGTTTCTACTCTTAGGGCAACAGAAGTGAAGCAATGCATACAAGATGCACATCAGAGCATAACCTAGTAACTAAAAAGTAGATGAAGCTTTTTGGCTCTGTAAAGAGGAGTGATTATGTAAAGCATGTTACCTCAACACAATTTCTTTTTTATTTTTTGGGCTTTTTTTTTCAAAAACATACTTCATATTTCCTCTTTTATTATATAAATATCAGTTTAACCTTTTACTGTAAGAATATAAACGTTTTAAGAGGATCTTTGTTATCATTTATACAAATTCACAAACAGTACAATTAATTGATAAAGGTCTCTGGGTTTCTCCATGGTCTCTCATGTTGCTGTGGAGGACTCTAAAAAAATAAACAAACAAAATATCCAACAAAAATATACATCCTACTCAAAAGTGATTTGTTTTAAAGCCACAGTCCCAACCCCCCACCAAAATAAAGTCATCTATTCCTCCGTTTAGAAACAAAAGTTTTTCAAACCCACAAGCTCCCATTTCTAGACCAGACACAGTTAGAGGAGAAGTTCAGTCCCCTCCCTTTCACACAGCCTCAGGCTCTCTGCCAGCTCTGAGCTCCTAGACAGGACAGGAAGCCTCACTATCTAACCTCTTGGTGGGAAAACTTGCAAGAGTCAACACAATTTCTTTTGCTCAATGATATGGGCCATTAGAATAGCTGTACAAAAATCTGGGGATACTTTCACATCTTGATGTGAAGAGGTATAGGCCCAACAACAGCTAGTTAAAAATATTCCATTTTCATGAATATAGACCAGAAAGGAATATGTAAAATAAGAAATCAGATATTAGTAATAAGATTAAGAGGCACTTTTATATTTTAAAACTGGGTGTGTCACTGATATATTATGCATTTCCCTGTAGTTTCAACATCCCAAATATGTCATATGAAGAGAATCATATAGGATGTGTCCTTTTGAGTTTGGATTGTTTTCACTTAACATAATGTATTGGACAACTGGAGAGCCACCCTGTTGTAGAAAGCATTTGATAGCTAATTTCTTTTTGTCACTAAATAATTTTCCACTATGGACACACCACAGTTTATCCATCCATTTTCCAGTTCATGGACATTTGGATTATTTCTCATTTACAACTATTATGAAAAAGGATACTATTAAAAATCACAACTCAGTCTTCTAAATACATATACCTTCTTCATTTAGATGAATACCCAAGAGTGAGCTGACCACATCATGCAGCCTGTTGATCTTCAGAAGTGACTTTTGCATCATGCATTGCATAACATGACTTATTTGTTCGTTTGTTTGTTTTTGATATAGTTGTCAACACTAGCAGTGTTCCTGATCTGGAAGCCCAAGTATCCCAGATGGAGAAAGTTTTATCTTTGGGCAGCTTAGAGCCTAATCTTGCAGGAGAAATGGTAAACCGTGTCAGCAAACTCCTTCACTCTCCACCTGCCTTGCTAGCCCCTCTAGCTCAAAGGTATGACTCCGCAAACACAAGGGTGTGTTCTGTGTGCTTCAGAGATGAGCTATGCTACCTGAGCTTTTCCGTTTTGAATGAGTGACTTTATTAAGGATACAAATAGCAAAAGTAAGAATAAGTGTTGAGTAGCAGATAGAAGCAACAGACAACAAAACGTTATTAAATTGGGGGCTCAGAACATCCATCAGAGACAACTGACTGAAGTACCCCAATTAAGAAGGCAAGCAAAAGATGACATTTTCAAATTGGGGGCTTACAAACAAACAAACAACTGAGTCCAAGCAGAAAACAACTGAGGCAGCCAACTAGATTTCTCAATTGAGGGGATCAGGGAAAACAGTCCTCTTTGTCTTCTCCATAGATGAACTTCCAGCCTCCAGTTCTCACTATAGGCATTTTTATATTATGGGATAAGCAATGGGAACCTGGATTGGAAGTAGTTCACCTTTGAGCTCTTCTCAAGGACACGATTAAGGTTACCCTTATCTAAATACTTTTCCTTTTCTCCCTGTTATAGCATTAGAGAGGAAGCCTATCCCAGGGCTACATAACATTTTAGAGAACACTTGAAATAAACATACTGGAGTCAAGAACAGGAGGGCTCTCTTGCTCCAAGAGTTCCCTTTCAACAATGTTTAATTAACACCTGGCAACTTACCTATATAATGTATATTACAGGATGCTAGGAGGAGCCTCTGGAATGTTAAAGATACTTGCTTATGTAACTAGTGATAGCCAAGTATGATGAGTATTATGAGTCCCCACGGACTAGATTCATAATGACATCCAGTTAATATTCTATATTAGAATGGGGGAAAGAGAACAAGAGGACTAAATTTAAAATGCCATCTGTCTTTACAGGTTGCTAAAAGTGGTAGATGCCATTGGCTTACAGCTGAATTTTTCATCTACAACTATCAGTCTAACTTCACCTTCTTTGGCTCTTGCTGTGATCAGAGTAAATGTCAGTAATTTCAATACAACAACCTTTGCAGCCCAAGACCCAGCAAGTCTCCAGGTACAACAATCTAATTTCTTATAGAAACAACATTTTCTTGTGCATGATTGGAGCCCCTGCTGTGCTTCCTGATGTAGGGAATTACTGTTGATTATAAGGAGTGATATTTACTATTCAACAGATTTAATATCTGACTCCTTTAAATCTAGGAGGTGATGGCAGGTGGAATTCTATGAGTTCAAAGTCAGCCTGGTATACAGAGTATCAAGTGAGGCACCACAGAATGAAAAATGACATGGTTTTTAGGAGCTGAGATAGGACTCAGTGGTATAGGGTATGTTTTGTCTGCATGAGGCCCTGGATTCAACCCCCAGCATTCAGAAAAATATATAATTTGATTAGAGATTCTTGTGCCCATGTTAATTAACCCTTTAGTAACTGGATAGTGGTGTGTGTGTGTGTGTGTGAGAGAGAGAGGGGGGGAGGGAGAAAGGGGGAGAGAGGGAGAGAGGGAGAGAGAATGAAAGTAAAAGTTTGTGTGTGTGTATGTGTGTTTGGTATATGGCAGGGAATGGTATTTTCATGAAGGAATACTAGGCAGTTGGGAACCTATACATGGAGATGAATTTCAACATTTTCAATTTTTATAACTACACTATGTATATAATAATGCTGAAAATCAATCCTGCTTCTAGTGCTTTCTATCCACCAAGTAGCAGTGGTTTGTAACCTTCCAAATGCTGCAACCCTTTAATACAGTTCCTCATGTTGTGGTGACCCCAACCATAAAATTATTTTCATTGCTATTTTGTAACTGTAATTTTGCTACTGTTAGGAATTGTAATTTTTTATTATTATTTTTTTTGATATTTTCTTTATTT
>NC_045030.1:153845256-153851054 GCF_008632895.1 Mastomys coucha
CCTGAGTTTTTTATCCTAGCCAGTCTGACTGGTGTGAGGTGGAATCTCAGGGTTGTTTTGATTTGCATAGGAATCGTGATGTTAATATCTGATGTGCAAATGTGTAGTATATGTGAAATGCAACCCCTAAAGAGGTCAAGGCCAACAGGTTGAGCACGGTGCTTTAGAGGAACTTGGGGATAGAAACACTAAAGTCAAACAAAGTCTTGCTTTTTCCAGTCTTCATTGATTAAGCACACTGCACAGACTCTCATGATAACTGCCCTAGCACTTGCTTACTGACTTGGTGTGGGAACTGCTGTGGTCTCCTGAACCCTGCAAGTATCTCACTCTTTGACTATTTCTATGTGTCCTTAAAATGTTTCCTTTCCTGCTTGAAGGCATCACCCAACCAGAGACATAGAGGCAGAGTTGTTTTCTAGAGAAATCTAGATCAAGGCCCTTCAGGGCCCTCCACATTGAGCTGTGTTTTGATCGCCTCACTGTATCAACTCAGACACATTTACTTTCTCTTACTTGATCTCTAGGTTTCTCTGGAAACCCCAGCTCCTGAGAATAGTATTGGTGCCATTACTCTTCCCTCATCACTGATGAATAATTTGCCAGCTAATGAGGTAGAATTGGCTTCGAAGGTTCAGTTCAATTTCTTTGAAACACCCGCCCTGTTTCAGGTAAAGCTGCTACTTACTGGTTTTGATTTGGGTTTCATTTGGAGGTGGGTGACTGAATTCTGCTTAATCATCGTGTATACTTAAGCCTGCCACAAATCAAATGGAGTATTGAAACTCTGTAGTTAATCTCTATCCACATCCTACTCTTCCTAATGATAACTCGCTGTTACCAACACATTCATAGTACTCATAAATGGCTATGCTCTGCCCTACGAACTCACAAGTGTTGACTCTAATCTGTATCCTGGGAGGAAAGAACCTACTCTTACTCCATTTTACTGATTAGGTAATGGAGACACAGGGAGATTCAGTAGCTTGCTCAAGGACACAGGATTTAAATCATTCATGTTGTGTCCCCCTTTAAGAATTCATGAGGTCCTATTGTGTCAGCTGTACACTTCAACTTAGTATCTAGAGCCCTGAGGTGGAATAAGCCCTGCTTCTGGTTGTTGTCTCTTGGAAAAGTAATTTTACTACATCACAATTTCTGACCTACATTGTAAGCAATGTGAAGTCAAATAGTTCTTGGTGTCCTTCTAGTCATAAATCAGACTCATCATATTTCATGTCCATTTTCATCTTGCTGCTTCTTTGTGGTGCTAGGACCCCTCCCTGGAGAACCTCACTCTGATAAGCTATGTCATATCATCAAGTGTCATGAACATGACCATCAAGAACTTGACAAGAAATGTGACAGTTGCACTGAAGCACAGAAGCCCAAGTCAGGTGAGGAGATGCATATCAGCTTGTATAGACTGTGCTGGTAGGGCAAGGCTGGAGACAGGCGATGTGTGTAAGACCACCACAAATTACTTGTTGCTCTACAGAATTTTGAACTCCCAAATCATTTCATTTTTGACCATGTAGCTTCTGAGGCAGACCAATGCAAAAGCAAGTTCATAGCCACTACTGAGTTTCACTGTGGGAAGATCTGTGCAGATTTGCCTCCCACTTCCAGACATCTCATCTCATATGGAGTTTCAACTACAACCTCACTTCTCAGAGTGTGCTCTTCAGACTTGCAACATCAGTGTCAGCTGAGAGTTGACTAGACTTGCAAAGGCTCAGGTCCCACCCCAGACCCACTGAGCAGAATGTATTCCCTGCCCCCTGAGCTGGGGATTGAACTCATGCCCTCACCAACTAGGCAAGTGCTCTCCACAAAGTGGAGTGTATGTATATATTTTTTAAACAAGTCCCTAAGGTGATGTCCATGCATAATTGATATTTTAAGAAGCACTGACCTATCCAGGGCTCATTTGCCTCTTAAGAATTACATAAAATAAGTCTCCAAAACTCAAGCATGAGATTATGAAGTTAAAAATACCACTGATTTTCCCAATTGCTTTTCAGTTCAGCAAATTAATTAGCTATGACTTATCTTTCTGCTTCAGGATGACTTAACTGTGAAATGTGTATTCTGGGACTTGGGCAGAAATGGTAGGTTCCAATTTTAAACCTTTTCAAGGTCTTAGTGAGGGAGTGGGGAAGTTGGTAAGTCACTGTGCCTTGCTGATGGGACAGATACTGCTCTTGATGCCAACAGGTGGCAGAGGAGGTTGGTCATCTGATGGCTGTTCTGTCAAAGACAAGAGGATGAATGAAACTATCTGTACCTGCAGCCACCTTACAAGTTTTGGCATCCTATTGGTAACATACCCATACTCTGTGACCTTAGATTCTGGGTTTAAGGGCTAGCTAGACATTATATCAGAATATCTACTCTACTTGATGACTAGACAAATAAGCAGAAAACATAATAATATTGAGGCATAGTTATTCACCAAAGAAACCACTCTTTTAATAACCAGTATTTGAATGTAGAATACAAGTATTTCTTCACATTCTATTTTCACATTTACATTTTTCTTCTCTATATAGCAAGGGATTCCTATTAGAATGAGCAACACAAATTATTTGCCTTTCGATGCATTTAAAATGTTTATAAAATACTCTGGCATAAATTATTGTTATTATTATTTTGTTCATGCTATGCAAGTGCTCTACCACTTAACCACACCCCCATCCTTAAATGATCTCATTTAATCGTCCCAGCA
This sequence comes from Mastomys coucha, assembly GCF_008632895.1. Lineage (NCBI taxonomy): Eukaryota > Metazoa > Chordata > Mammalia > Rodentia > Muridae > Mastomys > Mastomys coucha. Next base: position 153,847,985 of record NC_045030.1, read on the forward strand.
TTCCTTTAACACAGGTCATTTTATTGCAATTAGAATTAAGCCTCATGGTAATTGTTCATAGTCATAGGACTAAGGAATATAAGAGCTAGGAGCCAAACATCAGTCTTTAGGCTCCTAATCCAGGGATTCCCTAGTGCACTATGATGCAGGGAGCTCTGGAGTTGGGCAAACCTGAATATGAATTCTGCTTCCTCCACTTTCTAGCTAGGATCTCAGGCAGGTTACCTGACAGTGATTATGCCTATCTTATAGATTGGTTGAACAGACTGTGAAACTATTAATGGATATTTAATATGTTCAACAAACAAATAGTGATTCTTATGTATTTAAAATTGTTTGATCACTGAAAGCAATATTTTATTTCCCAGGACCTATCTCGGACATCCTTACCACCAAACCAAATGATGGCTCTGACATTTATCACATATATTGGCTGTGGGCTTTCATCAATATTTCTGTCAGTTACTCTTGTAACATACATAGCCTTTGAGTAAGTATCTACAACTGGAAATTTGGTTTATAAGATGCAGCTCTCACCTTCAGCATCAAAATGTATTATTTTAAAACCCTTTCTTCATCCAGCCCTGACCTTTAGAATGTTCAGGTATGAAATGTTATGAGAGGTTTTGGTATATATGCTTCTGCCTTCTACTAGTTGATGAGCTCACTAGGGACTGTGCCATGATCATCTTTGTACCCCAAATGGGTACCTAGTACATCACTAGCAATTAGTGAAGGAAAAAAAGGACAGTGACTGAGATCCAAGTGGTTACAGTTTGAAAGGGATCATAGCACTATGCACAGAAAAAAAAATTCATAAATTAAGTTTATAAATAATACTGAACAAATATGAAAGATTAACTATTATATTAACTGGTATAGGAATGAAGAAGATGAGTATTAAATTGAACTGAAAAAAATTCACTGAGTAATTTCACTGACTTTGTAAGTGAAAGCAAAGAATGACAATTTAAATGACATCGCTTCCTTCTTGGCTCACCCGAAGGGCTCCTCTTACCATTTTTAGGGGGGAATTCTAGCAGATAAATTAGCTGCATTTCCCTGTGACATTTCCTTGAGCAATAATTTGAACTCTTCTTTCCATGATCTCAGTTTAAGTAATAGCATAAGATCATATGAGAATCTAACCATATATTTGAAGATCTGAATGTAGCAGCCTATCATGTGAGATGAACAAGGGACATTTCTAGAAGTTGTTCAGGAGAAATGAGGTGGCTCCTCCTTAGTGTCGATTACACACTGTTTAAAACTATGTGTCTATAGTCCAAGTGTAAAAGATCCTACAGAAATCGAGACACATTTTTCCATATGCTTGTCTCCTTAGTTACTTCTCCTGTTGCGGCTATTTAACACCTGACAAAGACAACATATGGAAGGAAAGGTTTATTTTGGCTTGTAGTTTGAAGGTTCTGTCCATCATGACAGGGACATAGGGATGTCAGAGCAGCAGGAACTGAGAGTGTTGAATGTGGGTACTCAGACCACTTTCTCCTTTTTATTCAATCTAAGGCCCACCTCATGGAATAGTGCCACCCACATTCAAGGTGGATCTTCCCACCTTTAAGCTAATCTACTCCTGCCCTCACAGCTGTGTCCAAATGCTCATCTCTTAGGTGATTTTAGGGTTTTGTTTTTGAAGTTGGCGATCAATATTAATTCTCACAATTTTTTCAGTTTAGATTTTTCCTTTGTTGTTGGTCTTAATGTCCCTTGTACACCCACCCACTCTGAGAGGAAATCTATGCATATCAGCATATGCTAATGAATAACTCAACTTAAAACTCTGAGACAGCTGAGGAGTATTCTTATACAAAGTTTGGCAGGCTATAACGCTAACTGGTTTTTATCCCTTCATTTTAGAAAGATCCGGAGGGATTACCCTTCCAAAATCCTCATCCAGCTGTGTGCTGCCCTGCTTCTGCTCAACCTGGTCTTCCTCCTAGACTCCTGGATTGCGCTGTATAATACCCGAAGTTTCTGCATCGCCGTGGCTGTATTTCTTCACTACTTTCTCTTGGTCTCATTCACATGGATGGGCTTAGAAGCATTCCACATGTACCTAGCACTGGTCAAGGTGTTTAATACTTACATCCGAAAGTACATCCTTAAATTCTGCATTGTTGGCTGGGGTATGTATAAGTTTGCTTGAATGTTACCTGGATTTTCCTCCCAGTCTTCTGCCCTTTAATCATGTAGAGACTTGGATCGCACTTGGCAACTCTCTAAAGGAGCTCTGGACTCCTCACAGGCTGCACTGTCTCCAGAAGAATCTCTCTGAGTCAGCAACCAGATCCTTTCCAAAATTCTACATTCTCCTTTCCATTAAGTTCATGGCTCTTGATGGCACTTACCAATGAATTTGGTTCTGGTCCCTTCAGTGAAAAAGAGTAAGCTGGTACCTCATCCTCCTAAGAGTCCTCTAGATAATCCACAAGTATGTAGTGTCCTATTTTTTTATGTAGTTTCACACTTCACTGAAGACAAGCCAATGAGGCTAGCAAGGCAGTTATCAGCAGCACCCAGGCAAAGACCCTGGCTCTAAGTCATGGTGTAGCATACCTCCATTTTTGCAAGGCTAGAAAACAGCCCAGCCTGACTGTCTCACTCCTTATGGGTATCCTTTTCACTGGATTGCAACCCTCAACACTCCCAAATTCCCTCTTCTTCAGTCTAAGCAGTCCCTCCTGCACCACAGGACTGTAAGCCTTTCCTTCCTTCCTTGTCTGTCTGTCTGTCATTACTCTTTATGAAGAATAACAAAACAGACAATTCCTTCATTTGTTCCCAAAAGGAAGTTATAGCTCCAGGGACTTGGGCAGGAATTTTATCTTCTTTAGAGAAAGCTGAAATGCAAGGTATCCTGGCCCTGGCATTCTCCTACACTGGGGCATGGAACCTTCACAGGGCCAAGGGCCTCTCCCATTGATGACCGACTAGGCCATCCTCTGCTATATACATGCTGCTGGAGCCATGAGTCCTCTCATGTGTACTCTTTGGTTGGTGGTTTAGTCCCTGGGAGCTCTGAGGGTACTACTTAGTTCATATTGTT
>NC_045030.1:153851815-153885489 GCF_008632895.1 Mastomys coucha
AAAAAAAAAAAAAAAAAAAAAGAATAGAAACTGATTTGGTGACTAGTTAATCAGTCTCTGTCATGCCACAGGAGGGAAAATAAAATGATCTCCAGGTGTGTTTTTTTTTTAACTTCTTTTGTAGTCAGAACTGTGTGACTGATGTTTCCTGTGTTCTAGGGATACCAGCTGTGGTTGTGTCCATCGTCCTGACTATATCCCCAGATAATTATGGAATTGGATCTTATGGGAAATTCCCCAATGGCACACCAGATGACTTGTGAGTACAAATTCATCTTAGGGAATGCCCAGGGAACTAGAAAATTAAATTCCTCAAGAAAATGGAGGATCTAATCAGTCTGTGGGGCTACATCTATCATCTTAATAAAATTTTAAGTCATTTTTAACAGGAGCTGTCATCATCATGTGTAATGAGATTAGCTAGTTAAAAATACCACACTACTATTAAGTAACAAATTAGGAGGAATTATTCTGAAGAAGTATACAAATTAGGGTGAAATATATGAAGACTCTTAACCGCTGATAAAAATGAAATGCTCATGACATTATATTAACAAATACATATAGTTTGGGATAACTATAATTTACATAGGTGAAGGTCTGAATGTTTTAAAAATGGTTTTAAGCCAGGTAGTGGTGGCACACTCCTTTAATCTCAGAACTCAAGAAGCAGAATAAGGCAGATCTCTTTGAGTTCAATATCTACAGAATGAGTTCCAGGATAGCCAGGCCTACACAGAGCAACTCTGTCTGGAAACACCAAAAAATATTATTTTTAAAGATTTATTTTATTTATGTGCACATATGTGTGCCACATGTGTGTGTTTCTGTGGAGGCCAGAACAGGGTGTCAGATCTCTCAGAGCTGAAGTTACGGGTAATTGTGAGTTGGAGCTTGAGTCCTCTAGAAAAGTACCAATTGCTCTTAACCACCATCTCTCCAGCTTCAAAAACATTCTCAATTAACAAGTGTCCTAAGATAAACTCCCAGATTCTGTTCCCCAGAGATATAAATGATTGTGGAGAAACAAAGTTTATCTTTGTTTTATTTATTTTTTATATTTTTACTTAAAAGGGAAAACCGTTTTCATTAAAACATTACAGATTCAGCTTATCACCTGGAGAAAGCATATTTTCACCATTATGTTTTCCTCCTCTCTTCTTCCTCATCCAGTTGCTGGATCAACAGCAATGTGGTGTTCTATATCACGGTTGTGGGATATTTCTGTGTGATATTTCTACTGAACGTCAGCATGTTCATTGTGGTCTTGGTTCAGCTCTGTCGCATTAAAAAGAAGAAGCAACTGGGAGCCCAGCGTAAAACTAGCATTCAAGACCTCAGGAGTATTGCTGGCCTCACATTTTTACTGGGAATTACTTGGGGCTTTGCCTTCTTTGCCTGGGGACCAGTTAATGTCACCTTCATGTATCTCTTTGCCATCTTTAACACCTTACAAGGTAAGCTCCACAACATTAAATATGAACCTGAAGAGCCCAGTGGAAAATAAAAATATCACTACTAAGAAAGTACCTGCAAAGTGCCCTATTTAGTGGCTTTAGGTATTCTCCTTTCTGAACCAATTTAATGCTGAGAATAGGAGCTTTAAGGTCCTTAAAAGAAAGGCATTTTACTAATTTTGAGCATGGTGATTTTTCCTTTTATCCATCTTCATCTCCTTGGAGAAAGTGTATTAAGAGAATCTGCCAATTACTCAGCCTTTTCTTGCTCCTTTCCTTTTTATTTTTTAAAACTAATTTATGAAATCAGAACATGAATACAGCAAAAACCCAGATACAATGTTGCTATGAGAGTTCACTACTTGGACCTTGGATTTAGGTTTGGGGTTTTGGTTTAGAAACATAAAATGATAATGGGAAGATAATCAACAAACCCAAGTGGCAGTGATCTTGGCCATGGGCTAATCCCTAGAAGTTACAAGCTGCCCTGAGCACACCTGGGACAGGCTTGGAGGGTCTCCTTGACTTCTGAGCTTCTTATAACGTATAAAAGCCCAGCCACTCTCATTTTGGGACCCTAACAGTTGTGTTCTTTAGAAGGGCCAAATGACTAATTCCTTTTGGAGCAATGTCATAAAAGTCTTGTCAGCTGTTAATTTTTAATGGAAGTGCTTTGGCATTAAAAGCCCAGCAGGCTAATAGGTTTACATTACAGAAACAATAAAGAATTGTCCCTTGGCTTCCTCTTCTTCCAACTCCCTTTCCATTACATTCTTCTCTGCTTAGTTTCACATTGCTTTTGGCTCTCCTACTGCCCTCCTGCCGTTCCATCAGGAAATAGATGATTTTGCTGGTTTTCAATGAAATCCCTCCCAGAAGTGTAATTCTAATACTTAACTTGGCCATAGGTTCTTATTTTATTTGAACACACACACACACACACACACACACACACACACGCCTAAATATGGCTGGTATTTTTATCTACAACATACCGGTCCCTAAATTGTTTTAACCAGGTGTTATTCTATGTAGTATTAAATATAAAACAAAAGAAGATAAGAAAATTATGTCAAGGGTCTTTGTTTTGTTTTGGGTTTTGTTGAGGAGGTACTTTTCAGGCAGAGTGTATCCTGCATGAATATATGTAGCCATGGCTGGTATGGGATTTACCAGATTGGCCTCAGATACATAGTGATCCTCCTATCTCTGCTAATCCAGTGCTAGAATTATATAGGCATGTGTCACAACCTTTGGCTCTAGAAAGGTTTTATATCCTAATATGGGATATGCAAATTCATAGTAATCATTAACATAAAAGCTGTGTGCCTCCCTTCATGTGGTTTAAGAATCTAGCAAACTTGCCTCTTTCTTTTCTCAATTTTCACAGAATATCTTATTAGAACATAAATGACCTAGAAGTAATTTGCTGCTTCTGTAAAAGGGAGCTAAGGCCTAAAGATGGGCTGTGTGTATTTTTTGTTCTGGTGCATATACCCATCCACCCCTCCCTCACACACGTTGTTTCTCCCTTCATACATCCAAGGGAGTCTTCCAGAGTGGTATTGAGCAAAGGTGTTCCATGTCCACCAACCCTTGAGGATTCCTCATATATACCCCATCAGAAGCAAATCTGGTGTTTTAAAATGAAGATGAGTAAGCCTTGTGCGGGTCTTATCAGTGACAGTGCTGCATAAGGATCTCTGAGAACAGTGGTAGGCAGGAAGTAACGCCAAAGGCCTGTTCACATCTGTAGCTAGCTTTCCGTACTGTAACACCCTTGGGCCTTCAAGAGAAGCAGGAAGATGGTGGATACAAAAATCCAAACACTGTGCAGACTTGATCAGAGCAGAAGGCCCCAAGGACCCAGGCAAGGACATAAGAAAGAGGTACCCGGGACTCTGTAGAAGCTTACATTTGACAGAACTTGGAATGAGGTTGCAAAACCAGGGGATCCGAGAGGTGGGAGCTGAAGTTTCAGCTAGGACCCTGAGAAGATGGCTTTTGCTACCTGGACAGGGAAGAATGAGAGCAAGACCTGGGACTAGAGACGGTGAAATTAGCTGTGGAAATGCACTTCCATTATAAGCACTCTATCTTCCAAAGATCTTCCTTTAAAACTTTGGATTTTAGATATTTTATTCAATTTATAAAATTTCACTTTGTCCATAACTGCCGAAGATGTCCTCTTTTGTACAAAATAAATCCCCAAAGATTCAGGGTTTATGTGGAATTCACTGTATAATGATTTGGATTTTTTTCTTTCCCTTTAGGGTTTTTCATTTTCATCTTTTACTGTGCAGCAAAAGAGAATGTCAGAAAACAGTGGAGGCGGTATCTTTGTTGTGGAAAATTACGGCTGGCTGAAAATTCTGGTAAAGATTTGCTTTTATTTTTTTCTTCTCTTAAATCTCAAGAAAATAAATGTGTACATTAAGATGAAAGCAAGCACTGCCAAGAAGTTGTCAGGTCTGGAAAGTGGAGGAACACAACATGCACAGCAGAAAATGCTGTTCAACATTACCGGAGAGAGAGACAGAGAGAGACAGAGAGACAGAGAGAGGAATTCTTGCTACCCGGGAATTTTGTGAGCAAGAAAGTTAGTTGACTGCTTCTTCAATGAAGCGACAGTGACATTTTTAGCCTTTGTTCCCTATTGAGTGCATGGTTTTCATTTCCCAAGGCATTTTTTAATATTTTCCTTCATAACATTTTTAAGGCTTGACTCACCCCTTTCTCCACAGGTCCAGGTTGTCAGTGGCTTTATTTGTTAGCTGGCCAGACTTTGTATAGAAGCTTTGGCATGTATTTGGTTATTTTGAAGTTCTTTTCTCATATTCCGGTTGGCTAGCAGAGCAACGAGCTCATTTCTTTTTCTTTTTCTTTTTCTTTTTTCTTTCTCTTAAAAACAACAAGAAAGTCCTATTTGAAAAGCTAGCTTCCTTCTACATGAATACAACCTTTCAGTACCTGATAGCTACTGCAGTCTTTATTTAGAAAATGGCAGTGTGTGATGATCAGTTATTTGTATGGATTCAAGAATAATTACCACAGTAGAGTTGACTTGTATTCTTGTGAGGCCAGAGGGAGAGGTCCTGGGACACTTCCTAAGTCAGTGGCTATTTCCAAACAATCCAGTTAGCTCTGCCTTTAGCTCTAGGAGGACACCAGGTCTTCTTAATGAGTCAGTCATTTGCAAGGTAAATCCTTGCAGTGGAGGGGAAGGTGCCCTTTATAAGGACAGCTTGTGAAATGTGTGAGTTCTCTACAAGATCTTGAAGTGAGAATCAATTGCTAGAACTTGTTACACTATGACCTGTCTCTTGCATTTGAGCTTCAACATACTGCCCTGTTTTTCTGTAATGCTTATTCTGCTGTAGACTGGAGTAAAACTGCTACTAATGGTTTAAAGAAGCAGACTGTAAACCAAGGAGTATCCAGCTCTTCAAATTCCTTACAGTCAAGCTGTAACTCCACTAACTCCACCACACTCCTAGTGAATAGTGATTGTTCAGTGCACGCAAGCGGGAATGGTATGTATGTTTGTCTCCATATAGTGTTTTTCAAGCCAGTGGGTTTTTTTTTTTGAGGTAGTTCTTTTTGCAGAGCAAACTGGAAGATTACTCCTATGACTAGTAAATCAAATAGAGTTTTCAGTAACAGCCAGAGCATATTTATAAATCCAAATGTATTTATTTTAGAGCAAATAACAGAATGACTTTTTTAAAAAAAATTAGTTTTGCATCATGGGAACTGATCATAACCTAAAAAAGGTTTTCTTTGTTCAAATCCTAATTTAAATATTGCCCAGAGGTTTCAGTACTGCACCATTTCTGTAAGAGCAGTACCTAAATTACCATGCAATATGATTTTCTTAAAAAAATCATATCTATTAGCCATGGATGTCTTTTAGCACTTTGAAACCTTCCTGGTTTTCTCTATTCATTTTTGTTAGCCCTTTCCCAAAATGTGGCTACCTTGTGATAGCACCCAAGTCCCCATGAATACATCCAATACTGGAAGCTGGATTGTGAGCAATATTGGCCACTATCTGTGTCACTCATACATGAACAGATGACTGCAGCTGTGCTTCTTTTACTCATTAAGTCTAGAATTTCTAGCTAAAACTTCATTACATTTCTTTCTCTCCAAGACTGGGCCGTTCATTACTCATAAAGCTTATCTTACTTATTTTTGCCTTCTTCTGCTTCTTAATATACCTTTTGCATTTTATTTAAAAAAAAAAACTTGTGTGATGTGCCAGTACATTTCTCCTTCCAATGAACAGTTGGCCTTTATCCATTGTTTTAAGATTTTAGTTCTCTCCATTACTAATACAGATCAGTTTGTGAGAAGGTTCATGACTCAACCAAATAAGTTTTTTAGTCTCATAAAGATGAAGGCTTCTGATAGTTTGAGTTTAAAGAATACAATTGGGGGTTGGCTGAGGAGATGGCTCAGGGGGTGGGTGCTGCACAAGGGTGAGGACTAGATCTCCAGAACCCACTTAAAAGCCTGATGGGTGTGGTGAGCCTGCTGCAATCCTAGCACACAAGAGGCAGATGGAGATGGGAAACAGCCAAGCAAACTGGCTAGCCAGAACAACTGAAATGGTAAGCTCCAGATTCAATGAGAAACCCTGCTTCAACATAGAGAGTGGAGAGTAATCCAGGAAGACACTTTCCAACCTCAGGCTTCCATTCCATGTGCATGCACAGGAACATTGCATGTGCATTTGTGCACTCACATGAGCTCATATATATGCTAGCATGCACATGTATACATACCACATATGAAATTTTACACAAAGGAGATACAACAGGAGTCCTTGACATCCAGACCTTTCGATCTTGGGCACAGGTGACATACGGGGCTAGATAACTCCTTTTAGAGAATTGCAAGATGTTGAATAGCATCCTTAGCTTCTCTACCAAGTAGAACCAGCAGTGTCCTGCCCCAAGTTGCAGCAAGCAAAAATGCCCCTAGACAATGTCCTCTATGGGAACAGGTAATAAATTCTTCTTCTATGCAAACCACTGCTGTAAAAGATAAGACATTGCTGCCTGGTGCTGGAGGGATGGCTCAGTGGTTAAGAGCACTGACTATCCTTCCAGAGGAAGTAGAATCAAATCCAAGCACCCACGTAGCAGCTCATAAATGTCTGTAATCCCAAGATCTGACATCCTCATACAGACATACACATTCGGACAAAACACCAATGCACATAAAATGAAACAATTAATTAATTAATGTTTAAAAAAGAAACTGCTGCCATGTGGCCTTATATCCTCACTGTCAATACCAAGATTAAAGTTCTGGGCACTTTGCCAACTTGCCATATGAGGAATGATTCATTGTAGGTCCCTGGAATAAAGACAGGGAGATGAAGGCTGGTTACTGAGAGTGAGAGAGCAAGTTGAAAGGCATGTGATTAAAGGATTGAGCTGGATCATCCAGAAGCCTTAGACTCATGTGTGTGTGTCGGGGGCTCTTGATCCATAACTAGAGTTTTCCATCTTCTGAAAAGGGCTTGGAGGTGATGCTTCACCTGGCTCGCACTACCAAAAAAATGCTGTCAATCTTCGGGGAATCATTTTGTAGAAGCAGGTCCGTTTTGGCACTGCTGTTTGACACAGCTAGTTTTGATAGCTGACAGTAAGTAAGGGGCACGTTGCAGTCAACAGAATGGCTAAGTGTTTCAAAAAAAAAAAAAAAGATAATGTGCCTGTCAGATGAACATCTCTGACATGTCAGCCCTCACCCTGGATGAGGAATGGCATGGAGAATTTCAAAAAAGAAACTGGCAGCTGAGTACTTTATTATACTGGGACAAATTGTTCCTGCAACCAAAACGTCCTCAAACCAAAATGCCTAAGTCAGAACAGCTGCCTCAGACAGGCACACGCCCTGTTTGAGCTGTGGCACAGATGGAGCTGCGTTAGCCACATCCACTGCCTTTTTTGCATAAATGTGACACATATTTCAGTTCCTAGCTGTCTTACAGCCATTAAATTTTAGTACACAGGGCCATGAGCTAACACTTTAGAAGCAACCTCAAGTGCTCCATCCATCATTTTGAGTTATAGAAGTTTAGGCAGAGCATTTAACTTCTTCCTTTGTCTTAACATCTGTGAAATGGGATCATAAATAGCACCTGTCCCTTGCCATTAGCTATAAGTGAGACTATGCATGATGTGTTCAGTGCTGTTTTCATCATTATTATGATTGTATCATGAAATACCTAATAGGCTATTATTCAGCTTTGTACATGGCCTTTCAAAGCTATAATGATCAAAAAGATGGTGCTAAGTAGCTAAAAGCTAATAGATGCTGTGTCCTGAGGTTCTGAGGCTGCTAATGATAGGGAGGTCTAGGTCTAAATCAAAGGTACTACTGAATACCCTGCTGTCCCCCTCTTAGGTTTGAATCACTGGCTCCTCATGGGAAGCTGTGCTATTGAGATTGTCAGAAGACAGATTTAGAAATGGCTATAGAGAGATGATTTCGTCTTGCCATGACTATAGCTGGTTGCTTTGAGGTTATCTTCTAATACAAATTTTCATTTAATAGGAATCATATGGAACCAGGAATCTATGTGGGTCCCTACAGGATCTCTGCTAATCTTATTTTTTAATCTTAATTATTTAAGATATTAAGATTTTTTAAATCTTAATTATTGTAGGTTATCTTTTACACAGTTTAATTCAATGTGTTCAATTGGAGTTAGGAAATGGGACCTTGAAAATAAAAAGAAAAATACCTTGCTTTGCTCTCCATTTTGACTGTTCAGCTTTTAAAAACTGTCACAGGAATTTTGTTTCTAATCAACCATCAACTTTCTGTGCTTACCATCACTGACCTTAGGGAAGAGATAAAAATAAAATATGAAAACATAGGGTGGATACTTTTGAAAGATTAATTTCTGGCATGCCTATTTAACATTACTTTGAAGATGATACTTGCTTGGTCTTGAGTATTTTCTGGGGATACTTCATGAGACCGACTTTGATATTCTCCTATCTAGGCAATGCATCTACAGAGAGGAATGGGGTTTCTTTCAGTGTTCAGAATGGAGACGTTTGCCTTCATGATCTCACTGGGAAACAGCACATGTTTAGTGACAAAGAGGACTCCTGCAATGGTAAAAGCCGGATAGCGCTCAGAAGGACTTCAAAGCGGGGAAGCTTACACTTTATTGAGCAAATGTGATTCACTTTGTCTAAATTCAAAAGATGATGTTGATGGTATGAAGTGTCCAGTTTTCCTTTTACACAATGTGAGATGTATGAAAATCGCTGGTTTTCTACTCATCAACCTCGAAAGGAACATAAGCTAATTGAGGGCAAGTTACTATCAGAAGAAGCCACGGCACGATTATGGTTTCTAGACATTTGCAGTTTAGTTTCTTATCTCTCATTTGCGAGGGGATTAGTGTTAAAACCACAAAATAAGATCCAGGAAAAGGAAAATGAGAGTTTGTTTCCAGTCACATTTTAAAGAGCCTGTTATCCTTGATAACATCCTAAAAAGAAAGGAAGGAAGGAAGGAAGGAAGGGAGGGAGGGAGGGAGGGAGGGAGGGAGGGAGGGAGAGAGAGAGAGAGAGAGAGAGAGAGAGAGAGAGAGAGAGAGAGAGAGAGAGAGAAAGGAAAAAAGAAAGAAAGAAAGAAGGAGATGTTTACTTCAGTCTGTGGGTGAGTTTAGTTGTGCATGCCTTTGTTGTATATAAGCTAAATTCTAGTGACCCACATGTCAAAAATCTTATCTCTACCTTTTTTATATTTATTTTCTACTGTGTAAATTTATTCTTTTGTAGAATCATGGTTGCATCGTCTTCTCTAATGTGATACTTTACCAGTGACTTCTAAACCTCCTTTCGGAGATCATATAGTATGTGAAATTCAGAAACGTCACTGAAATCAAGAAATAATGATAAAGGCAGACTGAACAATTATAAATAGTGCCACAATTAGCTCAGAAAGTGCCTTTGAGAAATCAAGAAAAGGTGCCTCCACTGGGCAGACATAGCCTTATGAGCTTATGGTTTGGGAAACAGTGGGGCCACATTTTAGCCCTGATGATCGTCTTGGGTACCTTATGCAGGGTCCGTATGCAGGGAATGACTTGTATGACTATATTTGACATTAAATAGTGATACCAATTGCCAGACTTCATCCCCAATGATCAGATTATAGAATCTCTACACCATGGTTCTTAGAGGATAAAACTGTAATCTAAACCATGTTGGGAAGATTGTGAAATGTGGAAAAGATATACACTGCCACTTCTCAAATACCTAGAGCCTTTCAAAAGAGGGGATCAGAGTAGGATTACTTTTCCAGAGTGTATATATGGCAAACAAATTAGGTTTTTAAAAGACAGCTGCATGGTACGTTATTGTTGCAGCTGTTACATTCTGGTCTAGTTGTAGTTGTATGTATTTTTAAAAACATGTCAAACCTTGAAGACATGTATAGTGACAAGGGGGAGCAGCTACTGGGAAGAGTGAACTATCCTGTGATATTGTTGTCTGTATGTAATAATATATATCCAACTCTGATTGTTCCTAATTCTAGAGGGCCTATCCTATTTTTCCCCTATACCCGCTTGAGTGGTACCTCAAGCAGTGTGTTTATTAGGAACATTTCAAAATCCTATATTTAGGTCTTTCACTAAGGCTCCCGTGCATATATTTCAAGTAAATGTTGTATCCCAGACTAACCACAGTAGTAACATCTGTTTCTGTGTGTGCTCATTTGTCTTTGCAAAATTTCTTCCTCAAATTATTTAATTATTTTGTATCTATATGTTACAATTGACAAAACTGTTCAAAATCAATAAAATCAATTTGCAGTTAAGTCCTTTAAGTTTGGTATGCATTCTCTTCCCCCAACCCTACCCCCTGGCATTGTGGCATGGAAGGGTGGGACATACCTTCTGAAGATTTGGACTGGCATTAGAAAATGACTTGTCCTGCTTAATGAGAGTGGTTTCCAAGGGCTATTGTCTATCTTACCTTACTCTTTCAGGAGCTACTTTTTAACATGTGTTGTCACTGATCTGTGGGAAATGTATGAAACTCAGTTCAGACCCCATCCAAATGTCTGCTTCCTCAGTCTCCAGCAGTGGGATTTCAGGAGCGTGAAAACAAGATCCAAGGAGCTTTGCACATAATAACATATATCCAACTCTGATTGTTTCTAGTCCTAGAGGGTCTATACTGTTTCTCGTGGTGCCTCAAGCACAGTATGTTTATTAGGAACATTTCGAAAACGAACATTTCAACACAAAGACGCCATTGATTGTGAAGGTGATGAGACATTCTAAGACTTGAGGGTGGGGGAAGGGGGGAGGGATGAGACCTTGGAAATCAATCTCCCAAAGTAATGTACATACCAGAGTATACCTGAAAAGCACAAAATCAAATGTCCTTCAGTTCCCACCATCCTTATTTTTTGTGTTATGTTCCATGTCTGGTCCTTAAGCTAAATTCTCTTGGTTGTTTGTTGGTTTGCAAACTCAGAGAAATAACATGATGAGACAGAGACAGAACGTTCCTGAGGAGTAGCCTCCTCTAGTTTTAAAATTGGAGACTGTTTTAAGGGAGGCAGAGGACCTACTATTCTTCAGGGAATGTCAAAGAGGTGCCTGATATCTGAAGTGTTTCTTCAATGCACTGGAGAACTTTCCCCCAGAATTCACTGGAATCATTGATGCTACCTAGGAACTCTGCTGCCTGTAGTGAGCTGTGCCTTTAATGAGTTGTGCCTTTAATGAGCAGTGCCTTTAATGAAATGGTACAAACTATTCCACTCAGCGAACTGGCATGTATTGAACAAGGTCTCCTTGGAGGAAGGTGTGTTATTTGAAGGATATTTCAATGGAGAGTTAGTTAATTTACTGAATGGCATACTTACCAAACACACTTGTTTGGTGTGACTTTTGTCTTCATAATAGCAATAAAAGATGATTCAGTTTATCTCTATCTCATCTCCTTCTTGGAGTCTGAGGGACAGAAACCAGGAAAAGCTGAGTGAGTTCAATGAAAACATACTATTGGGACAGGAGAGATGGCTTAGAAGTTAAGAGCACTTGTTGCTCTTGCAGAGGACCTAGATTTGGTTTCTAGGACCCACATGGTAGCTCACAATCATCTATAGCTCAAATTCCAGGGGATCTGAAAACCTCTTATGATTTTCACAGGCACCAGACACAAACATAGTAGACATACATACATGCAGGCAAAATACTCATGTACATAAAAAAATGAATATTTTTTTAAAAAGGAACAAAATTGGGTCAAGAGTTCTTAGGAATATATTCATTTATTTCTCACCTCAGTTTCCAGATACAACACCAAGAAATCAGAACATAAAAAAATTAAATATATATTAATATGGAATATATAGCCCTTAAAAATAATATTTTTATTAATTATTTGAGAATTTCATACAGTGTCTTTTTTTATCATGTTTACCTATATAGCCATATAGCCTTGTAACTCTGGCTGGCTTGCCTCAAATTCAGGACCTTCCTGATTCAGTATCCATAAAGCTGGGATTACAAGTGTATCGCCATTCCTGGCTTTACAATACAAGCTTTTAAAATGTATTTAATAGATATGTTCTTCACTGTGAAGAAACCCTTATAGTCCCTGGTGTATCCTCTCCTTAACTATCAATCTTATATAGCTGCAAGAAGCTGGAACAGAGGCAAACTTAACATTCTTTTACACTATTGTAATGGGAAAGTAAAATGATTCCAGGTCAGCTAAACTAAATTGTTACAGAAATAGTTTAATTTGGTCAATTGGTTCATTTCCGCAAGTTGAACAAGAATGGGCCTTTTTTTTCAGAGACGGGGTACTTTACTCTAGGGTCAAAAGACATGATATCTCCACTTTGGATGCTGCCTTCTAAGACAGTCTTAAGCTTCCAATGAGAACATGAGCTATCCTCAAAACAAGCAATGATGTCAGCTTTTACATACAGAAGAATATATGAACTCTCCAGTAAAGGTACATATACAGGTTACTAAAGGGATTCAATTACAATAATTGAATGTTTAATCTTACTTTCTCCCTAGACCGCAGCAAATCCTACATGGAAGTACATTGTGCACTGCTTCATAACTCAAGTGCCATTATTAAAACAAATAAGAGTTGAGAAAAGAACAGTAAGAAGATATGAGGGGAACTGCCCAATGTAAAACATATGCATATATACCAAAGCTTGAAAAGAATGTTTAAAAGTACATGAGCTGGGTGTGGTGGCACATACTCAGAATCCCAACACTTTGGATGCCGAGGAAAGAAGTATTGCTATGAGTTTGAGGAACAGTCTTGGATACATAATATAGTTACTTTGTTGTTGTTTGTTTTTGTTGTTGTTGTTTCGAGACAGGGTTTCTCTGGATAGCCCTGGCTATCCTGGAACTCACTCTGTAGACCAGGCTGGCCTTGAACTCAGAAATCTGCCTGCCTCTGCCTCCCAAGTGCTGCCCAGCCATAATATAGTTGAGACCAGCCTAGGGTACATGACAAGACTACTGACAAGACTCTGTCTCAGAGAAAAAGTATGTGAGCTGATAAGAGGTTGGGTGCTTTAGTTAAAGACTAATTATAAGGGGATTCAAATAAGCAGGAGGAATTTTCATTCAATCAACATTGAGCCCTAAACACATCATGTACAATCAACTCTGTGCCAGGCATAGTGGGAGATACCAAGCTATTTCAGTAAGCAACTCATAATCCAGTTAGGAAAATATGCCTCAGCCAAGTAGTGGTGGTGGCACATGCCTTTAATTCCAGCACTTGGGAAGCGACAGTGGGATTTCTGGGTTCGAGGCCAGCCTGGTCTACAGAGTGAGTTCTAGGACTGCCAGGGCTATGCAGAGAAACCCTGTCTCGAAAAAAAAATGCAAAGAAAAATATGCTTCAGTTAAAATGTAAATAATACACCATTTCCAAATGGTGTTGAAAATAGCTATGATTTAAGTGCCATTTTGAGTCAAGTATGTGCTAAATGCTCTTGACCTCGCCACATTACAAAGTATGAGGTTTATCCCAACCAATAAAAACAGTAAAAGTGAAACAACTGAAACAGAAACACAAATGTCTATATAAATCAGAAATGGAATAAAATGCAGTTTGAACTGACTCATTGTCCCATCTTTACTGAAGAAATTGCTATAGGAATCCAGAAAATGGGAAAAGCTAATAAGAGAGTGAGCTGACCTAGTCTTTAAGGCAAAGGTAAGTTTCAGACAATCAAATGGGTCAAAGTGGAGAATAACAAAGTGCTTGTGTGAACAATTACATTAGAACAGCTGCCCAGTCAAATTTATTTGTGAGCCAGATTTTGATGGACAATGAAGACTAGATCAAAGAATGCGGCCTGTAGTTAGCAACCTTGACAACTAATGGATGCCACATTTCAACATATACTACCATAAATGAACTGCACAACTCTCCCAGGGGCTAAGGCCAGGAGCCACGGGTGCCAGGAGTGTATGTGGGGGACATTATTCAGGCCTCCCTTTCTGGCTTTCAGTGCTGAGCTCCACTTTGGGGATTCTGTCCTCAGTTGAGGCCCGGGACAGGGCGGGGCTATGACGGCGGGTCATCTGAAGGATGCCCAGGCGGCCCAGCCTCTCTCTAATCTCCGGTGGGTTTGGCGGCTCCGCCCAGGAGTCCTTGTCATTGCCAACCCAGAAAGCCGACTCGTTCTCTGCTTAGACCCAAGCTCTCCATCCTCCTTAGGTTTGCCCCATTTTCCTTCCTGGTCAGGCAGCGACTAGGAGGGCTCCAACCCCTGGTGGAGGCGGACCCGGGGCGGAGCTGCGACCAGATCGGTACCGCCCCCCAACGCGCGCCTTCCGGGACCGCACGGGTTCCGCTTCGTGGTGCAAGCCGGCCTGAGGGGTGGCCTCCGCACCCTGGGGGCCGCGACCGAAGGACTCTGCTCCTTTAGCCTCAGCTGTGGTTGGAGGCAGGTTGAGGTAGGAGCAAACTCGATGAGAAAAACTGAATTTCCGTTCAGAGCCCAGCTCCCCGCCGCTCCCGCGGGCCTTCCTCTTTAGACCCGCTCCCCTAAGGCGGAGACTTGGAGAGTTCCGCTCCACGCGTGGGGCGGAGCCTAGTAGACCTTGGGTGAGCTCCCAGGCAACCCGAAGCCACCTCCCAAAACAAAGGGGTACGGCAAAGGCCTTTCTCCAGCCGAGGGCTCCGTCTCGGTCCTGTCGTGCCATGGCGGTGGGACTAGAAACCATCGGGGCAGCTGCTAGCGTGGAAGAGGCAGGGCTGCGCTAGCGCCACCCCCTTCTCCTCCCTCGCACCGCCCAGCGGCGCGAAATTCTGGTTGGCTCGCCTTGAAAGTCACACTTTGGTTCTCTCAGTTTGAAAACTGTTCGCCTCCTCCCGCTCGGCCCCGTTTGGAGAACTCATTGAAGCTGAGTGTTTTTGAGGACCAGGCCAGCTGGAGGCGGCAACTTTGGTGAACTCTACCGGGCAGGTCCGGCTCTGTGGCCCGTGAGCTTGGGCGAGATGCGGAGCAGGAGCAATTCTGGGGTCCGTCTGGATGGATACGCGAGGCTGGTGCAGCAAACCATCCTATGTTACCAGGTAAAAAGAGACCAGCCCAGAGAACGTCCTCAACTGCCCGCTGATAAAATTCATTCTCCCCCAAGACCTCTGTCACACATGAGAGTGAAACCTGAGAGCTTGCATTCAGTTAAGAGGTTTCTGATTTAATCCAGTCCTTGCTAGCCAGTTATCACCCTCCTCTCATTATATTTTGTTCATTTTACTCACAAGCCAGGCTTTCGGGTTTTTTGAACAGCTGCTGCTGCTGCTGCTGCTGCTTTGCAAAATTCTTGGGCCTTTCTTTTCCTCCTCTCCCTCCCCATTGGAACTTACCCCTCGATGTCCTTTCTGACTGCCTCTTGGATGAAAGAAGTATGTTAGGTTGAACAGAGCTCAGTGAACTCTACTCTGGGACCAGTAGACAGGAGTGAAAAATTCCCAAGGCTTGCTTGCATCTGACTGGAGTGTGGGCAACTGTTACTGCCCCTCCCTTGTTAGAAATCCACCGGAGAGGACCCTGTGACCCACTCTGGTTGATACTTTACAGCCAACAAAACTTCTGGGCACATAGCATCAGCATCAAGGGGTCCTGAAATTGCATATAATCTCAGGTATGAATATGCCTGCTATGCTTTGTGCTTGGCAAAAGTTCTGTGTGAGTCCCCAATGTAAGACCACTGAGATATTTTTGTTCAGAGCAAAGACATCAGCTATATTGCTTGCCTTCAATCAGCAGCAGCTATTTTTAGGGCTTTCAGAGTCAGAGAAGGAAGTACCAGTTGGTGGTCTGAAGCTTGACAGACCCGTGGTCATTTCCAAACCATTAACCATTTTCTTTTTCTTCTTAGCTAATTTTTCAACCTTTGGCTCTTAAGGAAGAATTTATTGTGTATCTTCTGTGCAAGGCATCATACAAACTGTGGTGCCTACATAAAATGAGTAAATGGTGCTGCTGGTGGTGTGGCCTAGTGGTAGTAGTTTACCTGGTAATTCTCAACACCCTGGATTGAATAGCCAGCACTGTAAAAGAAAAAATAAGTTAATAGCACAGTGAATTTTATGAATAAAGTATAAGTTCAGTATTTCTTGTTCGAAACACTTTGGGGCTAAATGTGGCTTATAAGCCAGAAACGTCTGGATTTTAAAAATCATATGCATACTCTATATGCATACTCTAATAGCCACAGTAGTCCAGGTAGTATCCCTTAGTTACATCCACTATTATTTCTGCATTGGAATATGAATACTCACACTAAGCAATAAGTAAAGACTATAAAAAGTTTCACATTCGACTAGCTTATCTTTGCCACCAAAAGAAATTTCTACAAATGTAGGAGAAACATTTCCATATCTTAATGGCTTGAGGATTGCTCCTAAAGGAATGTAGTGTTTATATGAGGGAGATAGCCCCTCTCCCATGCCTCACCCCCACTGCTAAGCCATAGATGGCAAGGAAGGAGTTCTTCGGAAAAACGACATTCCAGTGGAGAGTTGAAGAGGGACTAAGCAGATAGGGAAGCTCCTCTTTGCTTTTATTCTTAGAATGTAATTACAACTATAAGACAAATCCCAGTTGAAAACGTTTCTATCCATTACTATGATAGAAAGAACAGTAAAGAGAACTGTAAAGAGTCCAAGCTGGCTTAGAACTCAACTATGTAGACCAAGCTGGCCTAGACTGACAGAGATACCTACCTGCTTTAGCCTCATGCATGTTGGGATTAAAGGTGTATACCCTCATATCCAGAGCTTTCTGTTTATCCTTTCTGAGCTAACACCTTGATCTGTAGAATGGGAATTGGTTATTATTTTAAAAAATGAATGTCTAGTGTACTCCTTGGGCACATTGTGTGCAATCAGTATGCAGGACGCAGTGAGTTCTTTTGATATAGACCACATGTTGTTACTTAGTCCTTTCATGACCATTCTGGCCCAGGATGCTCCCATTCCTGGAAGGCTTGGTACTGCTACTAATTGTTTTCTGGTCTTAGGACATTAATTATGTGTTCCATTGATGTAGTCAGATCCTAAGGACAGAGACTTTGGTGCTTCTTTCCTGTTCATCAAGCAGTGTCTCAGGCTCATTATAGTACCGTTCAATCCTTGTTGAAAAATACTTCCTATGGGTTCTGTGCCACCTTAACGGCACAGTTGTTGGTGCAGGCTTGCCTTGGCTCAGGAGCAAACAACCACCAAAGCTGGAGGGTTGGACTTTCCTCCCCAACATTTTAATGATTAAAGAGCAGTTGTCAAACCTTTTAGTTGTATTTATTTTGGGGGTAGGTAGTCAGTGAAAAGGCCCTCATATTTTTTCTCTTTTCCTCTGGGATAACCAGAATACTCCACATAATTCTACTGGGAAAAATCTGCAGGTAGACAATGGTATGCCTCCTCATCCAGCACTCCCCTGCACCTATCCTGCTGCAACAACTATTCACTTGTACAGGCCTAACTTGCTTAGGGCCTTGTCATCTTTTCTGAGTGATATTAGGTAGGTCGCTTGCATTCTGTGTTTTTTTTTTAATCATAATAAATGGATGAGCTAGGTTTCTGTAGCTTCTGCTATATTGTGCCATCTTCTTTAAGTACATGCATGTTTCTGACACATTTTTCAAGTCAATTCTCATAAGCTCTGACCTCTATTTTTAGTTGGTTTTTAAATTGAGATTAGTTTATATTGGTTTCAGAGGTTAGACATCATTTCTTAAGAATGTCAAGCTGATCATTATTCTTCCTTTTAAATCAGTAGTTTATTCACATTGTTTAGCATGTCCACTAATCTGTTCCTGTATCTGTAAAAGAGAAGAAATTTTTTTATATGTTATTTGACAAATATAACATACTTGGCTTCTATACGTTATTTGAATTTTTAAGGCAAAAATGGAAAGACCTATGTCTATAAAATAGTCACTTAGCAAGTTTCATCTTATGAATGTACATTTTGAGGAGTTTCTTCAGAAATGTATTGATGTTTAGAAAGAATTTTCTAGGTTTTTTTTAGCCTAGATTAAAATGTTGATTTTTAATATTTCTTTAGTAATGGATCTGTTTGAAGGCTTCTTAATATGTGTGAAGTATGAAATAGTGGTAAGAGAATATGAACTAGAAAATAATAGCCAACTTTATGTTCACAATAGTTAGAAATTATCGAGTATGATAATTTAGAAAAGAGACTAGGGCAAGAACTACATTGAGATTAGTAACAGTGGAATTTAAACTGAAAACAATAACATAAATAGAACATGGTATATGGAATAAATAGCAGTAGTAAAGACTAACTGTAGAAGAGTTAAAAATAATAGAATTAAGTCTAGGAAGTAGCATGACAGGAGACTGAGAAAAGTCTGGTGTTAAAGTGTTCTGAGTCTTTTATTGCCTTAGAAAAGAGGGTGAAGGTATTGTCATGTATTTTAAGTCATTGCCATTAAAATAATATAAACAAAGAATTACCATTAAAATAATATAAACAAAGGGCTGAGAACATAGCACAGTTGATAAGATGCTTGCCATGCATCATGAGGGCCCCAGTTCAGTTGTTAGCACTCATGTAAAACCAGGTGTGGTGATACATACTTATTACCCCAATACTGGGAAGGTGGAAATAGGAAGATCATGGGGGCTTGCTAGCAAAGTTATCCTAGCCTAATCTGTGAGCTTCAAGTCCCAGTGAAAGATCTTGTTTCAGAAATCAAGGTGAGCACTGGAAAGAGGCCCAGAGTTGATCTCTGTCCTTCACTTGCACCAGCACATGTGTAAATGCACACACACAAATATGTTCATGCATCTACATCAAATAATAATAATATGAATGAAATATAAACCTATGTCTGTTTGCCCACCCTATATCTTCTTTCTTTTATGTTTTGAGATTATAATTTTTCTTCCAGTCCCTCTCCTATACCCCTGTTGTTTTGGATTTAAGATTGGATTTCATGATACCTAGGCTGGTCTCAAAATCTAGGTAGTTGTTTTAGGGTTGTTATTGCTTCAACAAAATACCATGACTAAAAGGCAAGTTGGGGAGAAAATTGTTTATTTGGCTCACACTTCTGTATTACTGTTCATCATTGAAGGTAGTTTGGACAGAACCTCAAAGAGAAAAGGACCTGATGCAGAAGCGATGGAGGGTGCTGCTTACTGGCTTGCTCCTCAAGGCTTGTTCAGCCTGATTTACTTGTAGAAACCAGGACCACCAGTCCAGGGATGGTACCACCCACAGTGGGCTGGGCCCTCCCCCATCAATCACTAATCAAGAAAATGCCTTACAGCTGGGACTCATAGAAGCATTTCCTCTGATTACTCTAGACTCTGTCAAGCTGACACAAAACCAGCCAGTACTGTAGTTGAAAATAACCTTGAACTCCTGATCCTCCTATCTCTGCCTCCTAAGTGTTGGGATTACAGGCATGCACTCCACCATCCTTGACTGAAAATGAAAAGATAATGAAAATGATGGAATAACGCTGAATCACAGTAAAAAAAAACTGAATAAAAGTGTATCAGGTTCAATTAAAATGGAGTTTGAGCCATAAATAAATATTAGAAAAGTTTAAATCCTTAAATAAGTACGATAGAAAAGCAGGTAAAACTTAATCACCTCAAGATTGAGAAAAGAACAGCAAAGTATACCCAAGAAGATAGAAGAAATGATAAAGATTGAAACAAGGAAAACAGTAGGAGGCTAGTGATGTGGCTCAGTTAGTAGATTTCTTGCCTAGCATACACCAAGCTGAGGGTTCAATCCCAGTACTGCATAAACTAGGTATGGTAAATTAATAGACATAGTAAGAGTAATCTAGAAAGCACCTTTGCTTCCTTCTGTTTTCTCTTCCCACCTTCGATGGAGAACATTCTCTAATGAATGAGATGAGTGAAACATCTCAGCTCTTCTCCTGATCACTTCCCTGCTCCCCGTCTTGACCTGTGAAGGGTCATACCATGAGCTAAAAAGATGGTTCAGTGGTGAATGTACTTGGTGCACAACTGTGAGAACCAGACTTTGAATCCCCACAACACATGTGGGCATAGCAGCCTGTTCAAAATTCTTTTGTTTGGTTGGTTTTGTTTTCAGACAGGATTTCTCTGTGTAGTCCTGGAACTCACCCTAGACCAGGCTGGCCTCGAACTCATAGATATGCCTGCTTATACCTCCCAAGTGCTGCGATTAAAGGAGTTTGTCAGCACTGCCTAACATGTTTGTAATTCTCATGTTCAAAAGATAGAGTTGGGATTCTGTATTAGTCAGGATTCTAAAGTCACAAAACTTATGGAAGGTCTCTATGTATTAAGAGAAATTGTTGAAATGACTTAGAATCAACAGTCAGATTAACCCAACAATGGGCAGCTGTGAATGGGAAGTCCAGTCCCACAAGGCTAGGCATTTCAGCTGGTCTTCTGTATAAGCTGCAATCTTGAAGTAGGTTCCAACAGTTGTGCTGGCAAGTAAGTGCAAGGAGGCAAAGAAGAAGGAAGCCTTCCTTCTTCCATGGTCCTTATGTAGGTCTCCAGCAGAAGGTATGGCCCAAATTAAAGGAGTGTACCATCATTATTGTACCTAAGCTGTTCTTTTCTTGGAACTTACTGTCCCAGGCTGGCCTTAAACTCAGAAATCTGCTTGCCCCTATCTCCAGGATTAAAGGTGTGTATCACCTTGCCTGGGTCTATGCTTTTCATGGCCTCATAAGGATCCAAAATAGCATCTAGTCATATCTCTCATCTCACAGTGAAAGAACCACAGCTAACACAATCATCATCTTCCTTCTTGTGAGCTGAGAGCCATCATAAGTACTCTGGACCAAGTTTCTCAGGACCAAGCTAGGAGTGTGCAGATGAATGGTTTAAGTACATCAGATTGCTGTAAATAACAAGTGAAAACTCTGTTTCCCATGTGTGTTAAAATGTGACACTTGAATTAGTTGTTTCTTTAAATATTTCACCAAGTTTAGTTCTGCCATATTGCCCTTGTCATTTCTGCTTATATTTTAAATAATTTAAGGAATTGTAAGACTTGGGTATCACTATGTTGCTTAGGCTGGTCTGAAACTCTTAAGCTCAAGTGTTCTCCTGACTTAACCTCACTAGTAGCTGGAGTTCTGTAGGTACACACCACTATGCCTAGCTTGTCACTTATGTTTAAATGTGACTATTAATAGTAACATGACATAAAGAGATTGCCATTAATGTTCATAAAAAGCATGTAAAAAAGTGGATATAGACCCATTGAATATTTTGTGAGGGGAAAAATATCCTGTCCTCTCTTCAGAAAAATGCACACACAAAAAAATTTCAGGGGTCTCATGATCTTTTGTTTTCCTGTTTTCCCCAACAAAGTCCATTGTGGATTCCTGGAAGATCCTTTAAAGACCACAAATCAAGACCACCAAAGATGTTATGGAGGCAGAGGAGGAGGAGGGTTATGAGTTTTAGTCCAGCCAAGACTACTTAATCAACACTCTGTATGAAAAAAATAAAAATAAAAACATAGTGTCTCTGCCCATTGAATGCAAAGCTGAAATTTAAGACATTAAAAAAAAAATCCGTATTGCAAGTGCAAGGACCAAATAATGAATGGTATCTACATTGTTCCTATTCTGGTAGAACTTTGCTGGCTCTGTATGTAGTAATCCATGGATACCTGAGACTTCATGTATCAGCCACAGGGTAGTTAATATCTCCCTTGAATGTGAATGTGTCACATAAGTTAACACAACACCAAACTGAATATTGACATCTCAGTAAACCCCCCCCCCCTTACTACAGTGACTGATGAGAAAGTAGCAAAAAAATTAAAATCTCCTAAGAGAGTGATTAGTCATTTGATAGAAGTTAAAGTGACCTGGCACAGTTCCTGTACATTTGGAGGCATCTAAGATGAGTAATGGGATCTGGAATGAAGCAGCTGCCTCAAGCATGTGGCTCCTGACTCATGTTTGTAAAACTAGAGGGTGAGGAACTAAATAAGCACAAAAAGAAAAAAATGAAGATTGCATACCTCTAGTCTGTTAGGTAAAGCAAGAGGCAGCTACATGCAACAGCTCTGTCTCTGTCTGTCTGCCTGTCTGTGTCTGTCTCTGTCTCTCTCTCAGAGACACACAAATAAAAGAACCAACCAAAAACCATAATTTATTTTTAATGAATAGGAATGTTTTGTTTGAATGTTTTGTCTGTGCACTAAATGGTACCTGAGGATGCCCGAAGAGGATGTCAATCCCCTGGAGTGACAGCATGTGCTGGAAATTGAACTTGGATCCTCTGGAAGAACATCCAGTGTTCTTAATTGCTGAATCATCTCTCTGGCCCCAAGAATTTACATTTTCAGTGATGTTCCCTGACCCACTTGAAGTTTAGGTATTAAATCTTACAAAAGCTGGTATGTAGTGAGACTTTTGGCTTCTTGAAAAACACAGAAATACAAGATTTTGTTTTTTTAATTTTAGTCCCAGGTGTGGGATATGAGGCAAAGCAGCTGACTTTGATTTGCCTAATGCTCTAGCAGGGGTGTAGTTTTGCCAGCTGCAGATCTTATTTTTGAGTGTGTAATGTTTGGAATTTGGAGGACTTTTCGAAGGATATATAAATGCTAGAGCTTTAGAAGGGGCTGGTTGGCCAGTTGGTTGTTGAAAGCTGTTGGTTGCAGTTTGTTAAGTAGTAGTGTGCAAAGAGATGAAAAGAAGAAATTAGATATCCTGACTTTGAAGACCAAACTTGCCCCAAGGAACTTGACATTCCTAATCAGCAGGAAGTAGTTAAGGACATCATTGTCCCCTTTCCCCTCTATCCTTTTTTCCTCTCCTACCTAATGTTAGGGGGTTAAAAGAGTGGAGAAAGGGATGGAGAAGGGTGGAAGAAAAAGTGCCAAGGATCAGCCTCTGCTTGGAGAGGGGTTCTGAGGTAGGGGTATCTGGGAGCTGCGAAACAACTCAAAGTCAAATCGTGGGTCCAATCTGGCAGCCTATGTTCTGCTTTCCAGATTGCTTTCGCTAAGTTCTGCTCTCTCTGGAGATCTCCAGACAGTTCTCTGTGTTCTGTTTGTGCCGGTTCTCCAAGCAGTTCTTTCTTTTATTTAAAAAAAAAAAATCTCTGGATAGCTCATCTCTTGTAGATCATAAGCCCAGTCTTTCATTTTACTTATCAATCCAGTCATTTACTCTCTGTTCCCTTTTAGTTATCCTATGAATTAGCATCTCAGGATTCCAGCCCTTTGGTTCTTAGGAGACAGCAAGCACTTTTTTTTTAACATTTGCAAAAGAACTCTGAGATCTGCCTAACTCTGTTAAGCACAGACAGTAAGCTAGCTGGGTGGAACCCTGTCTTGAAATTACCATTTCTACCACACAGGGGCCTAACCTTGCTCTGTCCCAGGCCAACCCAGAACTCAGGAATCTGTCTGCCTTTGTAAGCATCATCAACAACAACAACAAAAAAACACCTTAGCTGGGTGGGGGCTCCTGCAGTCATCACTCCCTAAATCTCTTTATATCCTTTCTTACTATCTTTCTGACAAATTGGCTTGCAGTGCAGCTGCTTTTGTTCCTTTAGATTCATAAAGCCCCTCATAATTCATATTGCATCCCTATCTTTTTTTTGAGAAATTATATCTTTTTGAACCCGTGTTTTTAGAGTTCTTTTCCACAGCTTTAAGGGCCTTCCTGAAGGTCCCAGCATTTACCATTGTGCTGAGACATTAGCCACACCTTTGCCTCCTGGACTCATGCTGTCTCTGATTATTATAGAATCATTAAACCATTAACAAGGAGGACTGTTCCTTGGTACATTATTATACAAACAAGCTGTATGCCTACAGCAGCCATTGACAATCATGAAGGCTCACACCTGCTGGCCCTATCCCAGGGGTAGGAACCAAGTTATTCTGTCCCTACCAAGGCCGTGCTGGATCCAGCAGAAAAGGAACACACAAATAGTGAAAAGTCTGGTAGTCTTAATTATAGATACAATTATTTTAAATGTCATGTTAAAATATATCTAGGGGCTGACAAGATGGCTCAGTGGGTCAAGGTTGCTAGCCACCAAGCCTAACAACATGTGTTAGCTCCCCCAGACCCAAATGGTGTAAGGAGAGAACAGATTCTTTCAAGTTGTCCTCTAACTTCTGTGGGCATGCTAATGTACATGCAATCCTATGCATGCACATATACACATAATAAATACATCTTCAGTCAAAACATTGTTCCTCACCACTCCCTTTTAATATTTTTAAAGGTGGTCACTGGGATAAAATTCTAGCACAATGAATGAATTTAATGAGTTTTGAGAATTTTGTGATAGGATTCTCCGCTTGTTTTCTTTATCAGCATGTATAATAATGATACATCATGTATTTTCAGCATTTATTCTAGTCCCTTCTTAGTATTTGAACTATACTTTCCTCCCTCAGAACTGAGCAAGACAGACACCCATGCACATGCACACAGAGAGTACTAAGTCAAAGGGAAAAATGCCCAAGATAGATTTATTGAAGCCTCCAACATTCTTGGGGAAAGGGAATTGATAATTTTGCAGTCAAGGAAGTCTCCACAGAGAAGAGAGCATGAACATGTGTATAGGCCCAAAAGTTCCAGGAATACCCAAGGATCTGGGGAAAGCTAAGGAGTGAATGCCAGGTGATTGAAAGAGCTAACATGTGGCCTCCCCTTTCTCCCTGGAGGCTGGTAGCCACCAGCCTTAGGTAACAAAGGGGCAGAGGTGGAGGGCAACATTTGGATAGCAGTGAGTAGGATGGAATGACCTCCAGAGACTGTTGCAGGGAGATGAGGCTACTTTATTGATTCAGGGATAGGTTATATAGTGGCTTTGGGGGGATATGGGTAGAAAGGGCTAATTGGTCATAACATCAATCAAGTGAAAAGGGCTGATTGGCTTTAGTATAACATCTAATTATGATGCAGGTAGGGAGCCAGAGCAGTACTCGTCTGCTGAGTTATGCAGCCTTGCAAAGAGCACTGTATAAGGTCACTTTTCAGACAAGGTCATCATCCATCTGCGTTCAGGAACATTCTCCAGACAAAGACAGGCAGAGACAGGGAAGCCCCACTGAGAAAGGGAGTTCCCCATTTTGTGCCAAGCTCAGAAAGCCATCTAGTCATGGGGAACTGCTACCTTAATAATGAGGTTCCCTAACAACATCTCCTTCTGTTTTATTTTATAGTGGAGATGTGTCATCATGGACTTCAAATGTCTTATAACCTGTATCAGAGGGGTCCAGGGTCTGATAGTGGACCATAACTTGGTGGTGATTCTAGCAATGGTGGTAATCTGTTGTTAGAGAAATTGTATAAAGTAGGAAGGAACAAGCATCAGAATAAAACATGGTATAAAGGCTAATGAGGGATAATTGCCAAGAAAACAAGGGGTTATTAAAGGAACTTAATTGTTCAGTAGGTTGAAACCTTGAGAGCAGAACTTTACAGAGTTTTTTTTTTTCTTTTTTGATGGGGGTTAACATTGGTCTCAACAACATTTGATTCATTCACATAAAAGCAACATTCTTCCCCCAATATCAAGCAAGTTCCCCCATGTTCAACAGATCTAGTGCTCTCCTGTTTTAGAGCACAACCCCCCGGCAAGAGAGTTCATCTGTCACTGGCGGGATACTGTCAGTTGTAGATGCCATCATCTGATAAGCTTGTCTCAAAAGTCTCCAGCCAGGTGATGTGTCTGGACAATGGCAGCTGTTACTGCTCCAGCTAAGGGAGGTAACAAGTCCTATTCCTGCTAGCAAGAGGATGAATATCTCTTGTTTCTGTCTGATTTGTAGTAGTAGTGCTACCTTCTCTTCCTCAAAGAGATAAACCTGTGGAATAATCACAACAGGGGTGCAAAATCCTGGCAGGAGAATATTTATGCAGGGGATTTATCTTTCCCTTACACCAAGGAAGAAGGAGTGATGTACAAGTCAAACTGGTGATAGTATGAATGGCAGCACTTTGGTGGTCTGTGGGTATAGGCCTAGAAGATAGACAAAGAGGTAGTTTAGATATTTGATCAAAAGGGAAAAGTCATGAAGGTCTGGACAAGCATCCTATCTTTTGGTTGGCTTTATCACAGAAGTATTTGTGGGTACTGCAGCCAGCAAGGGGTGGGTGCTAGTGGTAAAAAGAAACGGAGGCATTTGGGTGTATGATGAACAGAAGGAAGTCAACAACATATTGAATGTATCAACTCCAGGATGCTATTGATTTTATTTGTTCCTTCCCTTTTGTTTCCTGTAGAACAGTATTATGATGAGTTCATAGGGGCTTAGCTGTGAGTACAAGCTATTGGTAGATGTGAAGGTCAGCAGAGGGGTTGGTATCAAAGGGAGCATAAAGTTTACCCATCAACCCATTTTCCATCATTCATTCCAAGGTTCTTCAATGCTTATCCAAATGTGGTTAACATCAAGATCTTTAGAGTGGTATATGTCTATAGTGTGGAATGTCCCATGCTTCCCTATTTCTAACTTACAGGACCAGTAGGGACAACCCTCATAGGTATTACCATCCTTAAAATATGATGGGTCTGATTGTTAGGAAAAAAAGCAAGCAAAGGAAGAAAAAGGAAGCAACCAGACCTCAAGTGTCTGTAGACACTGGAGAATTTTGAGTAGGGTAGCAAAGTCAAACTTTTAGGTCTTTCTGTGACTACCCTTTATGTAGGTTGGATCATAAGGAACTAGTAGTATAAGCAGGGACAATACCTAACAAAGAGCTTTTTTAGTTTTGAATGGGCAGAGAAAGAGAATGTGTATTCTCCATGCCATATCTAGTGTATAGATGTTGACATTCATCTATGTGATCTCACTGAGTGGAATGCGGACTGTTATGTTAGTATGTTGATATTACTCTCAGGCATATGTATGTTTTGCCTTACTGTTGGCTCAGTCTTGCATTGACATTGAGGCAGTTGTGCTGCTTTGTATTGAGCCCATCTTAGTGATCTCATCTTGCCTCAACATATCATCAAATAAAGCTTTTACTGTGTCTAGTTCAGTATATAGACATTTATTGCTGTGTTTGTCAGGATTTTTTCTGTTGCTCACTTCAAATAGCCTTATAACACAAATGAGAGTATATTGCTCAAATAATTAAAAAGTGCAGGAAGTTGTTCTGGTTTCAGGCATGGCTGGATTCAGTAGCTCAAGGGATAAAATTTTATATCGCATGGCTTTGTTTTACTTTGAATGAACTTTATTCTCTTATCAGTCTTAGATTAGCTATCTCTGTCACTATGACATATTGGGAAACTTAAATGTTAAAAAAAGGATTATTTTGACCCTAGTTTCAGAAATTCCAACTCTGTAGTCATAGCCCCATCACTGAGGGCCTATAACAGCATAGTGCATTATGGTAGGAACATATAGCAGTGGAGCTGTTCTCCTCATGGCTAAGAATCAGCAAAAAGGGGAGAGAGAGGTGCTCATGTCCTAATATCTCCTTCAAGGTCTTAACCTCAAGGACCTAACTTCCCTTTCATTAAGCTTCAACTTCTAAAGGTTCTTCCTTTTCACAGTATTGCCACAGATGATGGTTTTGTTTCTGTGATAAAAAACCTCTGGCAAAAAGCAACTAAGGGAGAAAACATTTTATTTTAAGTCACAAAGCCAGGTTACATACAGTCTATGATAACAGGGAAGTAAGTCAAAGTAGCAAGATGTTGGAATGCTTAGTCACATATCACATCCATGGTAAAGAGCAGGGAAAAAAATAGATGTGTTCAAGCTCACTTGTGCTTACTCAAATTTTTCGACTCTTAAAATCTGCTCAGCAGCCCCTGCCTATGGAAAGATGTATCCACAGACTAACCCAATGTAGACAGTCCCTCATTGAGATTCTCTTCCCAGGTAATTCTAGATTCTGGCCACATGACAAGTATAACTATCACAATTGGGAATTGAGCTTACCAGTGTGAGTCTCCTAACTCTGGAAGCTACTATGTGTGAGGAAGGGAATGGAAGTTGTAGGGAATCTACCCCAGGGCTGTTTCTATGCTAAGGAGGTGTTCTCCCACTGTGCCATACCCTGCCCTTCTGTTAAGATAATATTAGCTTTATGGTATTGGCACTCCCACAGTTAGTTGGTTGCTGTTAAAAGCTAACTGTTTTTCAGTTAAGTTTTCTTATATATAATTATGAGAGCAGGCTATGTCTCTGGGTCACAGGGTAGCTGCTGGATTAGGGAACAGTTTAGAAGAGAAGGGAGGCTCTGTGTAAAGATTTGTTGGGATCCTGAGGGTGGGAGTACATGTGTAAAGGGAGCTGAGTCATTTCAAATGTGGGAGTGATGGGTAATAAAATTAGTTCAGCAAGCTTTATTAAACACAGGAGCCCAATAAATAAATCCTTGTTGAATTCCATCTAGTTTGGTTTAGTCTTTGGTCCAAGTTCATATGTGTTTTGCAGTTCTAGTGTTAGCTCAGCATCCATATTACAGACCTTCCCTGCTCCTCCCTTCACTCACATACCCTCTGAGGAGCAGAGTATGCCACTATTTCAGCATCTCTCTTCTCTTATGTTGTTAAACTCTATTCCGTCCTTGGCTTTTGAGAATCATTGTGGGATTGCCAGTAGCCAACAAGATTGTATAAACATTGTTTCTTAGCTTGGGTGAAGATTTTATCCTTTGTCTTTTACCAGAACAAAATCATAGTGTTGAATATGTTTTAAGAGTATATGAACCAGTCTAGGTAGTCATATACCCTGGCTTCTCTGGTCACCCTCCAGAGAAGGGTATTGTACCCTGACCCCCAGTTAAATTTCCTGCCTCCTCAACCTCAGCTTCTGACCTGCAAAGATGCTAGTTTACTTGTCTCAACTCTGAGTTGAGCAATAAGCTGTATCTTACATTTGGAGCAGCTCCCTGCTTACCTACATTTCTATTTCTAAAGCAAAACCTAATTTTCCCAGTTGAATCATTCCCAAAGTTTACTCTCTGCATGTCTGACTGGCTTCTTCAGGGTCCTAGAAACTCAGCAGAAGAGCATGCATGCTAATGAAACAACCTCTAGTCAATGGTAAGCATCTAGTGTTAGCTGGACATATTACAGGTATTTATAGAAAAAGTATGTGTACTTTAAGTATCTTTGGAAAATATTTCATTCTATAAGTCAGTAAAGCCAGCACATTCATTCTATATTCATTCAGTATCTAAATGGGCCAGAGTTTCACTAGAGCAGTAATTTTATCTTTTGGATTCTTATAGTATGGGATTGAAGTATAAGATTGTATCAGAAAGCTAGCCAATGTGCATGGTCAGAATATTCAATATAGTTGAGTAGGCAAACTGGTCTGCCAGTATGAGATTTCAATTGAAGTCCAGTTTTGCCTGTTGTTTAAAAGGGCTTTCCCTTTTCTTATGGTCTATTTTTAGATCTTTGTCAAGATTCAGTTTGCTATATTCCCATGGTCTTATTTCACCCATCTGTGTATCTATTCCTCTACCTTTTGTTAGATGCACACATATTTAGGATTGTTATACCTTTGTGGAGAACTGACTATTGTGGGTGGTTGTCTGCCTGCGCCACTGCCATGAGACTGGAAAATATTTTAGACACAGGCTACTCAGTATCCTGGGTTCCTAGAAGAAAACAGTGAAATCATATCTGATCAAGGGTAGATACAAAGCATCTCTTAAAAAGAAATATTTGGCATTTAGAAGCCAGAGCATAGCGGGTCAAGCCCTGGACTCAAATAAATGACTTGGTGCAAGGCTGGGCCTTCTTTATGCAGGGTACACAGAGTTTGGTAGAGTAAAGCAGAAAAAGATTTCTATGAGTGAGCACAACTGCCTGTGAACACAAAGCTTGGGGGCTGGAGCTGAGGCAAGATGGTGCTGAGTTCTAGACCAGCTTCAGCTACAAAATGAGACTCTGTCTCAATTTTTTTTTTTAATTAGCAGTATTGTCAGTAATGATATAAGGGAGTACCCCTAGACCTTCTTTTTAAAATTACAATAGTGGTTACATGGTACTCACTGTGAATTCCTCTCTTGGCAATGTATCTTTATCTATTATCTCAAATTATGAGTACATAAAAAAAGAAATAACATGAATAAAGTCTGTTTCTTTCATTAACATCAAGCAGTTATTGTTCACCTATATCAGAAATATTCCAAAGTGCCTAATACATATTAATTTATTTAATCTTCACAAACAGCCTCATGAGGCAGAGGTGTTGGTTTGATCCCCACTTTACAGAGAGATATTGAAGTCATTTATTCAAGGTTACATCTGTTTTGTGGTCGAGTTTTGAACAGACTGTCTAGATCTTAGCATGATACATGGAAAGTTGTGTTAATAGTGCCTCATTGAATAGTAATGGGAAGTTAGCAAGTGGAAGAGCAAATCCAGTGCCCCTCCCAAAAGACAGAGAAATAAAATAACCCTTAGAGTGGCAGTGCAGTATGACTTTACACCCACTAAACTGACAAGTAGTTGAAAAATGTTTAAAAAAAAGTTATTTACAGAAAGAATATTTATTTAAAAAATGCATATACCTAGAACCATTATTTTTAGAGTTACTTGCAAATATTATACTGATGTTAAGATACAGAGCTGAAATTGGTTCTTTAAGATGTTAGCATGCTAGCTGTGGATTAAATTGATGCTGAAACAACCATCATTCTGAACATCAAGCAAAAGTCAATATTATGATAAGATTTGTGCTCTTCATTCTCTAAATGTTAAATGAAGGCATAACCCCAAAGTATCTATATGCATCAGTATGTAGAGTCTTTCAGAAGGTTATTCTGATTCAAGGTAAATTATGCCACAATGGTGGATCCTGATTATAGATTTGATCTGGAAAGTAACCTGTAAATTCACACATGAAATCTTTAAGAAGCACTGTTTTGTGGCTATCTTTAGATTATTAAGGTATTTCTCCTTCAAGTACCTTCACTTTTATTGTTGTTTTTCTTTGGCTATGAAGTGATGTGTATATGCTTAAACCATTATCCCCATTGTAAGGTTACTGGGGTGTAGACCTCTGGGATGTCATCAAATTGTGACGATGAAGTCTATTTGAGTAAAATTTATCATTGTGTAAAAGACAAAACCACTGTTGAAAACAACACTTGCTATAAAGACTTCACTGCTGTACTTTTGTAGTGGTAATAAAAGCCATGAACTGTAAATGGATATTATAAGGGTAGATCCCTGGATGCATTATTGAGTGTATCTACCATAAAGTAGTTTGCAGCTCCAAGCTCTTAGATTTGAGTTATTTCAGATGATTACAGGGGAATCTCATCAGGTTCTGTTGAATGAGAAATGCTGGGTGAGCAGCGATCCTATGATTCCTGTCATTAAAAACTGACACCCTCTTAAAAAAAAAGTTTGTATGTGAGCAAGAATTAATAAAGTGATACATATACATATGCTTTGGTATAAATTATTTGGTAATATTTAATATATGATAGCCAGTTTAATAGCACAAAGTTGATATAGCCATATGAATATAGCTACATATTTCTATGTTGTTATATGAGGACTGAGTTATAATGAATAGTTTTTATTTGACATTAGTTTTTATTGACATTAGATTTTTCATACAATATATTCTGATTATTCTTCCCTTTCTCTCAACTCTTCCAAGGTCCTCCCCACCTGCTCACACACCCAAATTTAACTGGAAAGTAGCATATTTAAAATGACCATATCATAAATGTAAGCCTGGCCTAGACAAATCTATCCCTCTCCTCATTGTAATGTGCATTTATCTTTGTCTGGCAGATTGATGTCAAATACCCTCACATTTGCATACCAGTGTAATACAGAGAGCCCAGACCTCTAAAGAAATGGACCCATTTGGGGTTGCTCACAGGACTCAGTGATATGGGACAGACCATCCCCAAGTAGGGAAAGAATGTAAAGACAAAACTTCTAGAACATCTTTATTAGAAAGGATGGCACATTTGTTTATTTATTTTATGTATATGAGTACACTGTAGCTGTACTGATGGTTGTGAGCCACCATGTGGTTGGGGGCTGGTGAGATGGCTTAGCGGTTAAGAGCACTGACTGCTCTTCCAGAGGTCCTGAGTTCAAACCCCAGCAACCATGTGGTGGCTCACAACCATCTGTAATGAGATCTGAACACAGCTAATGTACTTACATATGATAAGTAAATAAAATCTTTTTTAAAAAAAAAGAAAGGACAGCAGAATTTGGTACAACAGAGTTTCTACAAGTCTATGGACATCTCAGTTTTTATGGGTCACACTGAATGGAAATTCCCAAATGTTGTTACATAATGCATCATGATTTATAGATTTAAAGCAGTGAGCAAATCAGAAAATATTCTTTTTGTTGAGTGCAGTAACACCCCAATTTTCCGTGGATTCTGTGTCTAGTTTTGACTGTGAGGATCCCCTAAAACATCCAGCCTGTTTCTCTGTAGTTGAATGAGTGGCACAGACAATCTAGCCTTAGATGAAGATGAACTAAGGTGGAGATTAGCGAAGCAGAATAAAAGACATGACAGTTAACAGGACAGTGACGTTTTGTAATCTAAACCACACTTGACACTGTGTAACCTATCACTCCTTAGCATCAAGGTCAGTGGGCATGCCAGGAAGAAGTTGATTTCTTACTTAGGATCTCCTGATGCCTTCCTGTCACAAGCTTACCCCAACAGGCCTCAGAACAAATAAATCTGCATATGCTATGCATATAATGTTGGTGATTCTAACAAATACTGATTCTTTTACATTCAGTAATCCAATATTGGAATACTTTCAGCCCTTCAAGACTATTGCTATCATTGACTTTAAAGCCATTAGATTGTCAGCTGGAGAACTATTTTAGTGCATTGACTGCTGTTGCTCCTGCAGATAGTATCTGACAAGTTTTAGAAAGCCATATATTTAATTTTGGGGGTGGAACCGTGGGAAGCACTACCAATATTTTTTTTTTAACCTAACACTTAGGCAGTATCCTTTAAAAATTACCCAGTAGAATTTTTTCATGAACCTTCCTATAATGATACAGTATCCTCTGAATAATAGTTGCTGTTTTGTTTTATGCTTCAGTTGAACCCCAGACCTTGTGTGCATTCTAAGCAATGTACTTCTGAGCTGTCCGTTTTGTTTAACTTGCCACTTTATTTGCATACTGTACTGGATGGTTTTGTGTATCACCTTGACACAAGCTACAGTC
Organism: Mastomys coucha; assembly: GCF_008632895.1. Classification (NCBI taxonomy): domain Eukaryota; kingdom Metazoa; phylum Chordata; class Mammalia; order Rodentia; family Muridae; genus Mastomys; species Mastomys coucha. The sequence goes on from NC_045030.1 coordinate 153,885,003, forward strand.
ATCAGAGAGAAAGGAGCCTCAGCTGAGGAAATGCCTCCATGCTGTAAGGCATTTTCTCAATTAGTGACCAGTGGTGGAGGGCCCAGCCTATTGTGGGGTGGTGCCTGGATTCTATAAGAAAGCAGACTGAGCAAGCCATATACAGCAAGCCAGTAAGTAACACCCCTCCATGGCCTTGGCATCAGCTCCTGTCTCCAGGTTCCAGCCCTGCTTGAGTTCTTGTCCTAACTTCCTCCATTGATGGACTATGATCTGGATATGTAACTTGAATAAACCTTCCCTTCCCAACTTGTTTTTTGGCCATGGTGTTTTTGTCTAAGCAATAGAAACTCTAACTAAAACACATACCAATGTCAAACAAAGACCCCAGACCTCTAAAGACATAGATCCATTTGGGTGGCTTACAAAAACCAATGGGTAGGAGTAGAGGTAATATATTAAGCTGACAAGTAAGATTTTTTTTTTTTTTAAGAAGGAAAGGTTTTCA
>NC_045030.1:153885767-153892905 GCF_008632895.1 Mastomys coucha
GGGAGGAGATATAGGATGAGGACCTGTCTGTCAGAGGGTGGACCAAGAGTGGGGATAATGACTGGACAGTACAAAAAGATTAAAGAATAATAATTTAAAAAACTGAACTGGGCATATAGCTCAGTGATAGAATGTTTGCCTAACATGTATAATGTTCCAGGTTCAATCCCTAGTACCCCCAAATATAAATAGCTTCATTGATATATAATTTAGTTACTATACAATTTGTTTATTTAAAGTGCACAACTGGGTTTTAGTATAATCATGGGTTTGTACATCTTTTGCCACAATTAACTTTAATTTTCTTTATAAAGACAAGAGAATGGAGATCTCCAGGCTGGAGAGATGTCTTAATGGTTAAGAGCACTTGTTCTTGTAGAGGACCCAGGTTCTGTTCCTAGCACCCAAATGATTTAAAACCACTGATAACTCCAGTTCTAGGGAATTTAGCACTCTCTTCTGACCTCTGTGGGTACTAGGCATATACATACACAGGTGTATATGGATATATGCAGGCAAAATAGTCATATTCATAAAATAAAATAATTTTTTAAAAAGAAAGGGAATTGTTTTATTCATTCATTAGTTGATAGATACTTGTTTCTACTTTTTATCATTAGTGAATAATGTTGCTACAGACATTTGTGTATTAACTTTTCATGGGAAGGTCCAAACATTTTGTTGATTCTACTGCCTTTGTAGAACACATCAGTGATATCACAGTTAATGAGGGTTCCCATACACTCTACTATGTAGCCTTTTCTGTTCAGATATGTGATGTATCTGGATTACGACATGGTAGCTGAAGTCCAGACAGACTTGGTAGCTTTTCTGCACATATAGGGTTAGGAGGTGGATCAAGGCCCTGAGTACAGCTATCTTACTCCCAGGTTCAGTGCTTTACCAACATGAAGGCCAGACAGACCTAAAGCTTATAATACACATATCGGTAAAGCCTATTAGACATTTTCTGTTTGGTGGTTTTTCTCTTTTATCTATTATGACAGTGTGGTCTGGTCTGAAAGTTTAAAAAAGAGCACAAGAATTAGAAAGTTCCTTATTATATGAGTGAGCCATCTATCTGAGGTACAGAGAAGAGAGGCATAGGTCTCTCTGTGCTCTTTGCTCTCAAGTTCTCATCTACCTCCATAGATAAACACTAACTGTATGAGAGCTTTATGAAGGATGATGATAAAGCATTTTTGTTTCTCTTCTCTAATAGAACCCAGTCACTGGGCTGTTATCAGCCAGCCATGACCAGAAGGATGCCTGGGTACGGGACAACATCTATAGCATATTGGCTGTTTGGGGCCTGGGCATGGCCTACCGCAAGAATGCTGACCGTGATGAGGATAAAGCCAAGGCCTATGAGTTGGAACAGGTAATAGTGACTGGCACCAGTGTCTTATCTGCTCAGTACCTTTTCTTGAACTAGAGAACACGTGAGGAAATCATTGTATGTATAGAACAGTTAGGGTGCAGGCCCATCCTTCATTTCTGTTACAGAATGCTCTATGAAGGCATTCGGATGGTTTAAACTACACATTTATCTTTGTGTTTGAGATAACACAGTGATAAATTAATTCACCAGTCACGTTAAATGGGAAACATCCAAATTTCTACCCCTAACATGTCAATATGCCTAAGTAGTTACATTTTTCATATATATATATATATATATATATATATATATAATATTGTAAATTAATATGATTGTGTATGAAAAGTTGATGTATAGCCATCTACCACATGTACTAACTCCTCCTGCTGGGTACCAAATGGAAAAAAAGAAAGAAAACCAGCTGATGTATCAGAGCTAGATAGCCCAAAGCATGTGCTTTTCAGAGTGGTAGTGTTCCAAAGAATATTTGTCTAAATGTTGTTGCCACTGCTTAAAGCAAATCTGAAATTTCCTTTTAAAAAATGCCTTTTTATCAAATATAATCGGGTAAGGGGGTACCTGGTGGGCCAATGCTAAGATGTCCCCCTGAGAAATTACTCCATGCAAAAGATCTAGTATAAGGGGGTTTATTTAGAGAAAGGGAGGGGCGTGAGGATCTAGAAAAAGGGGTGGAGGCAGACAACCAGACAGGTAGATAGACCAGACAGGAGCAGAGCCACGGGGGCAGAAAAGAGGATGGGCACAGAGAAAGACAGAAAGGGGGAGGACACTTGTGAACAGAGAGAGAGCTGGGGTGGCAAGCAGAGCAGACCCTTTATATGCCACCTGTACCTGGTTATGGCAGGTGCCATAGCAGGTGATGACATAAGCCATTGCTAAGTCTCTGGGAGGAGCATAGTGGAATCACCTGTAACACTTTCTAGTTTGTATCATTCTATGAAATCAGTTTTATTAATTCATATTCACCCTTTAGATTTGAGCCAAATTGGTACTATTTAATTTTTGTGCCTGTGTTATTTGCCGTATAGCTCAATGAAGGTATATTATTAAGGTTTCCAAAGCCAGGGGATGGATGTAACTCAGTGGTAAAATGCTTGTCTGGCATGCTAGAGCCCCTGGGTTCAATCCCCAGTACAGGAAAAATAATTTCCAAAAATTTTTGGAAAAATCAGAAATCATGATGTCTACTAAGGCAATTACTATAGTAAATATTCTACTCTGAGCGCAGGAGATATTTTCAAATGTTTTAAATAACAGTGTTCAGGTAAGTGATGGGTTATTTCTTCGAAGCTGGTAAAATGAACCACTTCAAAACAGATTAGATTATATTAAAGGCCTGTTTATTGGGAAGCTGCTCTTGGGTGAGTTCACTGGCCCCAAGGATTGAGGCCAAAGGAGTCCATAGGGAAAGCGGGGGCAGAGAAAAGAGGGAGGCAGGGAGGGAGGGAGGGAGGAAAGGAGGGAAGGAGACAGAGAGAGAGGGGAAAGGAAGGAGGGAGGGAGACAGAGGTGGGGGGAGAAGTGGGAGAGATACCACAATGTCTGGATTATATAGGGAGGAGCCTCTCGGGGGAAGGGCAGCTCAGCCCCTGGGTTGGAAAGTTCAAGGGTCTGGACTGGGTATGCTAGTAGGGACTGAAGGATGCTGAGAGAACCTGGAGAGCAGGTCTGATTTGTATGTAAAATATACATCTGAGTCCCTTGTCCCCAGGTCTGAAAGCAAACGTTAAGGAACATTGAAACATAAAAGTATAATGACCTTGGCCTGAGAATATTTGAGATTTATCTTTATAAAGATGGAATATAGGGGATGGTAATTGGACTTACAGCCTCACACAAGATAAGCACACACTGTATCAAGTGTGCATCTTGGTCCTGAGATTTATCTTTAATCCATATATTCCTGGATAGTGTTCTTAGCTACTGCCAGGAAAAGTTCTTACAACCCAGTATTGCTTAGTTATAGTAACCAGAATGGGCATGAGTGATAAGAAGCATGCAGGAAACTTGACAGCTTTGGGAAAGCTCAGAAAGGAAGCTTATCTGTGGGAACAAAGTTTAGATTTGACCAAGGCTTGTTAACTGATGTGATAAAATCACTTAGTTTTTGAAGAATACAAAGTTTTTAAAATTGCAAATAAAAATCATTGACTGCTCATCCAGAAAGATGGATGGATAGGTGAGTGAATCAGTTGTTTGCTGGTATGATAATTTGATATCAAGTGTCTTACAGATCCCACCCCCTTGTTGGAATGGCTCACAAATATTGTATTTTCTGGGTATGAAAAAGTGTGTCCTTTTTCAATTGCCCTGTGTCAATTGCCATTTGGAACCTGCAGAGCCAGGCTAGCAGGATTTGTTAATGTCACTTTAAAAGAAAGGCAAACTGCCATGGGCAAGGTGACCTTCCCCAAGTAGACCCCAAAGCCAACTGGTTGAGTAAGCAATGTGGCTTTTTGCATAAGAGCAGGCAGCTGGAGCTGGGTCAGAAGTCCTAGCAGAAAAGCAGAAGGAGCTGGATGGAGCTGGGAAGGAAGCGGGCGAGAACCACATGGAGAGATGGAATGGGGAACAAGTCGGGTTAACTTAGAGGCTAGCTGAGAGACTGCCTCAACAGAGGGCCAACAGCCTTAAACTATACAGATGTCTCCATGTCCTAATTATTAAACCTGAAGCAGGATCGTGAAAACCCCACAATTCTCCCTCCCTTCCTCCTCCCACCACACACACACACACACACACACACACACACACACACACACACACACACACACACACACAGGTTGATGAAATTTGCTATTCCTGTACTGAAACCCAAACAGACCACAGTGTTTCATATTTAATGCCTTTTCTTATTTGATACATAGTTAACAAACTAAAAGATGGGATCAGGCATAGTGATATATACCTTTAATCCCAGAAGGCAGAGGCAGAGGCAGATATATCTCTGTGAGTTCAAAGGCAGCCTGGTCTACATAATGAGTTCTAGAACATCAAGGGCTGTATACTCTGTCACAATAAATAACAACTATTAATGGAAATATCACCCTTCTATGGAAAATAATAATCACTGGGCATCTTCAAGTAATATTCAGTTAGGGGCACTTGGGGCTTGATGAACATAGCCTTTCATTGTGTGATATTAGCTCATGCATTTGGGGACATTTAGGAACTCTGGTCCAGACCCTTAGGTTCCAATATTCTTCACCTCTGTCATTATTATGATTAGAATAATACCCATACCCCCACATTTCCAGATGTTTCCCCACTACAGGGGATTGGCAATATCAGTTCAAGTTTGAAAGCATTGCATTTCTTCTCATGGGAAATAGTTTTTTTTTTTCTGTTTGAGGGGAAGTCAGTTGACAATTACGTACATTGTCTACACTGTAAGAATTATAACAGTGGCTAAGTTTATGTTTTCTCCCTTAACATAATTTATAACAAAAATTGGAATTATATCTGAGAATCCTAGTACTTTAGAGGAGGAAGGGTCTAACTTGCAGACTTTTCACTGACCAAGAACTTTCAGGCCCATTACTCTGCTGTCCCCTAGAAGTCATGGTATGTGCCCTGATACGCCCATGCCTGTAAGTAGAAACTTTCAGTCCATGATGTCTGCTTATCTAGACTCTGTTTTTCTCTGCCCCTTGTCATCACGGAAAGTTAAGAAATGTTACTTCATCTCCCTCAGGCTCAGTTTCCTCATCTAGAGACTGGGGTAAAAATACTACCCAACTCATAAGGCTGGTGATGGAATTCAAAATAATGGACGTTAAGTGTTTTTCACAGTATCTGGATGTGATGGCTAATTAATTAATGTAGTATTATTATGCTTAATAATGATGATGGTGTTGATAGTAATCAGTTGCCATATTATTAATAATCACATCATTAAAAAACCTTGGATACCACTTGTATTTTGTAAGAACTTTGCTCGATGGTCCAATAATGGTGTCACAAATGGCTCTTTTGGCAAAATAACATTACTTTTGGACAGAGGTAGTAGGCTTAATTGGTCCTTAGTATAACAAAAATAAATTACTAAGAATTGTAACATAGAGTTCCAGAATACTAAGTTTATAAGAATGTCATTTGGGAGTTACTGAATTCCAGAACCCAAAGATGCATCTGATCCAACCCTTTTATTTGAGATAAATCATTTTTTTAAAATACTTATTTTGTGATGGAGTAGAAAAGTCTCAATAATGTGAACAATCAGAATATTTATATAGAGTTGGGATCTATCTTTTGTAGAACATTGTCAGACAACACTGGCTTATTGGCCATGTAGGAGTAGTTGGATTTTTTTGAAGCAAGAAACCTACACCTTGTTACTGATGCCATCTTGTTTCTACAGAATGTAGTGAAGCTGATGCGAGGTCTTCTCCAGTGTATGATGAGGCAGGTAGGTGAAATTGACAAACTTGGACCTACAGAACATTAAAGTATATATTTGTGACATTTTAATTGGGATAGCATGCATGTTACATTTGGAATTTTCTCAAGAAGAAAACCAGAAATATTTTGCTTACTTTCTCTTTTTAAAATTATCCTCAATAATTTTTTATGCTATAGAACCATAATCTCAAAGGACAATTTCTTTCAAAGACCCTCTTTCAAAGATTTATGTATATAAAAGAGACTATGTCTTTTTTAAAAAATAAGAAAAACAATATTAAAACCACTCAGAAAGCCTGTACTACTTCTTATTTATTCTTTGTGTTTTTACTTCAGATTGAGATCTTGAGCTTCTAAAGAATATCATTATTGGGAACGAGTTAGTGGGTAATGGGACCCATTACCAAGCCTTAAGGCCAGAGTTCAGTGCTAAGACCCACATGCTCAACAGAGAGAAACAGTTTCTATAAGTTGTTCTCTAGCTTCACATGTATGCCCACACACATACATGTAGACACAAAAAGATAAATGTAAATCATTTTTTAAAATTTGCTGATCATTTGCTGATATCTTTATCATTTGCTGATATCTTTAGTGTAGGGTAAATGAAACATTTCATTGCAGTATTATACATAGAACCTTATACTAGACCCTGCACTTGTTCAGAGATGCATGTGATGCCATCCCATCCTTAGTTAGAATATCCAAAGACATTGTGTGCTCTTTTCTTTAGCCTGTTAAGAAAAGAGAGGTTGAAATTTAAATGGGTTCATTCTTTTTTCTTTTTTCCTTTTTCTTTTTCTTTATTGGATATTTTCTTTATTTACTTGTCATATGATAACTCCTTTCCCAATTTCCCCTCTTAAAAAAAGAAATAAAATAAAAAGAAAAGAAAAAAAGAAAAAATAAAATAAAAACAAACAAAAACAAAAGCCCTGTTCCTTCCCTCCCCCTGCTCACCAACCTACCCTCTCCTGCTTACTGGCCCTGGCATTCCCCTACACTGGGGCACAGAACCTTCACAGGGCCAAGGACCTCTCCTCCCACTGATGACCGATTTGGCAATCCTCTGCTATACACATGCTGCTGGAGCCATGAGTCCCACCATGTATACTCTTTGGTTGGTGGTTTAGTCCCTGGGAGCTCTGAGGGTACTAGTTAGTTCATATTGTTGTTTGTCCTAAGGGGCTGCAAACCCTTCAGCTCCTTGGGTCCTTTCTCTAGCTTCTTCAATGAGGACCCTGTACTCAGTCCAATGGATGGCAGCGAGCCTCTACTTCTGTATTAGTCAGGTACTGTCAGAGCCTCTCAGGAGACAGCTATATCAGGCTCCTG
>NC_045030.1:153893074-153893748 GCF_008632895.1 Mastomys coucha
AATAGTGTCTGGATTTGATGATTGAATATGGGAAGGATTCCCAGGTGGAACAGTCTCTGGATTGTCCTACCTTCAGTCTCGGCTCCATAGTTTGTCTCTGCAACTCCTTTCATGGGTACTTTGTTCCCCCTTTTAAGAAGGAATGAAGTATTCACACTTTGGTCTTCCTTCTTCTTGAGTTTCTTGTGGTTTGTGGATGGTACTTTGTGTATTCTGATCTCCTGGGCTAATATCCACTTATCAGATAGTGCATACCATGTGTGTTCTTTTGTGATTGGCTTACCTCACTCAGGATGATATTCTCCAGATCCAAACATTTCCCTAAGAATTTCATAAATTAATTGTTTTTAATAGCTGAGTAGTACTCTATTGTGTAGATGTACCACATTTTCTGTATCCACTCCTCTGTTGAGGGACATCTGAGTTGTTTCCAGTTTCTGGCTGTTATAAATAAGGCTGCTATGAACATGGTGGAGCATGTGTCCTTATTACATGTTGGAGCATCTTCTGGGTATATGCCCAGGAGTGGGACAGCTGGGTCCTCCGATAGTACTATGTCCAATTTCTGGAGGAACCGCCAAACTGATTTTCAGAGTGGTTGTACGTGTTTGCAATCCCACCAGCAATGAAGGAGTGTTCCTCTTTCTCCACAACCTCTCCAGCATCTGCTGTCA
>NC_045030.1:153894071-153896231 GCF_008632895.1 Mastomys coucha
TTAATAGGGTTATTTGGCTCTCTGGAGTCTAACTTCTTGAGTTCTTTGTATATATTGGATATTAGCCTCTATCAAATATAGGATTGGTAAAGATATTTTCCCAACTTGTTGGTTGCCGTTTTGTCCTATTGACGGTACCCCTTCTGGGAGTCTGTAGACAAGGATCCCTTTTGACCTCACCTTGGATACCACTTGTATTGTGAGTTTTTAGAGCTTTCTAAAAACTCTGTGGGCTGAGATATTTCCATTAAATAAGTAGGAAGAATCTCAATCATGGCCCCTGTGTATAGTGATTATTAGCAGCTACTTCCCATCCTTCTGGCTCCTAGAAATCGCAGGTAAGAGGTCTAGTAGACCCAGTGATTATCCCTAAATATGACTTCTGCTAGCTGTGAACCTGTATACCATGTGGCACCAGTTTTCCTTCTTCCTCAGGTGGACAAAGTGGAGAAGTTCAAGCACACTCAGAGTACCAAGGACAGTCTACATGCCAAGTACAACACTGCCACATGCAGTACTGTGGTGGGTGATGACCAGTGGGGCCACCTCCAGGTGGATGCCACCTCTCTCTTCCTCCTGTTCTTGGCCCAGATGACCGCCTCAGGTGAGCCAGGGCCATTTGAGTGACAAATGAGAAAGTCAAAGGGGAAATGTGCATCGTAATGTGATAACAAATACCAAGACTGGGAAATGTAAGCCGTATAGAAATTTTTTTTCTCATAACTCTAGAGGCTGAAAAGTCCAAGATCCCAAGTTCAACTGTCTGGTAAGAGCTGCCCCCTCTGAAGAAGTAGAAAGCCATGTTTTTGCATGGCAGATGAATGGAGAACTGAATGCTCTGTGAAGCCTCTTTCATAAGGGTCAGGAGACATCCATGAGGGAGGACCATCAGGGCCTAAACTCATATAGGCCCCCACACCTTGCACATTAGCAACACTGAACTTCAGAGAGACACATTTGGAACACACCAAGTAGCATTAGGTTACTAGAGATATAGAATTAGTAGTAGGCTATGCAGAGGAAAAGCATGCTTCCCTATGTGTATCTGTGTATGTGATACAGCAGGAAATGCAGGGGACCAGTCTGAGACCTGCAGACGAAATTGGCCTCTACCTGGGCATATCTGCAGTTTTTGCTTTGGCTTGCCCAAGGCTGGGGACAGTGCTACTGACACTTCTGAGTTAAAAATCTTTGCTCTGTTAGTATCTTCTCTGCATAAACATAACATGTTCCAGAGGCGAATGCCTTATCTCTGATTCTTCTTTTAGGCAGACCTGCAGTGGAGCTACCCCTCCCCCCACTTCCTGTCTTTCCTTTTACTTCCTTCTTCCTGAGATTAGACATCAACCATAAGACTTACTGCAGAGTTAACTGTTGATGCCCAATAAGTAAAGATGTGATTTAAAAAAAAGACTTACTTGTTAGCAAAATAATTGTTGTATGTAACTGACAACTGTCTTTATAGTATAGCTTCATGACCTCATTGCTTTTCTTTATTAGGTTTGCGTATTATTTTCACCCTCGACGAAGTGGCCTTCATACAGAATCTTGTCTTCTACATAGAAGCTGCATATAAAGTTGCTGTAAGTTTCCCTGCTGAAGACTGGTAATTTTGCCATCAACTCTGTTCTTTTTTTTTTTTTTAAGTTGAGATTATACTATAATTACATCATTTCCTCCATACCTTTTCTTCCTTCAAACCTTCCCATATACCACCTTTCTTTCTTTCAAATTCATGGCCTCTTTTCTTTAATTGTTCACACACACAAACACACACACACATTCACATACACACACTTAATATATAAATATTATATACAGACCTGCCCAGTCTGTATAATCTTACTTGTATGTATATTTTCAGGACTGACCATTTCGTATTGGATAACCACTTGATGTTCTCTTCACTGGGGAAGACTATTTCTTCCACTGTCAGTATTCCTTAGTTGTCTATAGTTCTTTGTGGTTGAGGCTTCATGAGCCTCTTCCACTTCCATGTTAGCATGTCTATTTGTGTCTGTTGGTGCCTTATTTTCTCAAATCATGTTTAGGGAGCCATATTGGTTCTTGTTGCATTTTGCTCTTTCAGTTATATATGTAGCATTTTTGAAACAATATGTGACACTTTTTTTTTTATTTTAGATATTTTCTTTATTTACA
>NC_045030.1:153903516-153914072 GCF_008632895.1 Mastomys coucha
GGGAGTCGTGGGGCCTGTGGCTCCCGGCTGGCTGCTCAGGTCTCAGAAACTCACCCGAGAGAAAAATCGACACTTTTTTTTAATAAAAAGGTGAATCACTGAAATTTAGATATACATGTATTGAGTCTTCTGTGTGACAATATTCTGAAATAATTCATATGAACGGCTCTTTAATTCTATGTGTGTTCAGTGTGTCATTTTGACCTTGGTCTCAGCTAAACATTTTTTTTACATAAGAGGTAATGCTAAAAATAGTTTTTGAAATTATTGTAAATAAGTCCAAAGGCATTGGCCAACTAAAGGGGTAGCCCTTGTGATTTTAAGATAAGGAATATATTTTGTTCACTGTAAACTGAGTTTGTTACAAATTAGTGCTATTTATAAATGAGCCTTCAGAGTGTTTTTGTGTGTTTTATTCCACTTGAATGTTTTCTTCTAAAATTCAGTACAAAGGCTACCTAAGCTGAAATTGAGCAAGAACATAATGTGAATATAGAAAGCTATGAAGTTGAGAGCCTTTCAGAAGCCACATTCATGTTTCGTTGCCTGTATGCTAACATAAAGAAACTGCCTTTGCATAGTATTTCTCAAGTTCTCCCCCACATCTGATAGCTGCCCTTTTCTCCTGCAGGATTATGGAATGTGGGAACGTGGAGACAAGACTAATCAGGGCATTCCAGAACTGAATGCAAGCTCAGTGGGAATGGCCAAGGTGACAGTCCTGTTTGCTCTCCTCTGTGTGTTTACTGCTTTGCCTGTTTCTCCTCTTTAGGAATTTAGATTTAGTAGGATTAGTACTTCCTTTTTCAAAAGTCAGCAGCAAGCATGTGAAATCAAAGTGGCACCTGTATCCCAGCCAAGTGAAATTATAGGTCAAGAAAATAAGTTTCCAAGTCGCATGTGACAGAAAACTAAGTGTGTTTTACCCTTACTATTTGAGTGTCCCATGGGTCCAAGCTGTGCTAGTGATGGGCAGTCTCCTTTCTGAGTCATAATTGAATGTTAAAGAATATGAGCATTTTGTAGGGAAGATGCATATCTTCAAGTCTGCAAGGTCAGGTAAGTAACAATAATCAGTGAAGCTAGCCAGATAGAAAACTAGCAGGCAAAAGGGAGATACTGAGAACCCTGCGTACCTTCCCTGAAAGTATTTCAGCTCAAAATCATGTAGAAAAATGATCTTCTAGCCAGCATTGTAATATGTGACTCTGATCACAGCTTCCAGAGTACTGAGGCAGGATGGTGACTTGAACTGAACCCAGGAGTCTGGGGCCAACCTGAACAGAATAATGAGTCCCTGCTCCAAAAAGGAAAAAGAGAATGGAAAAGATGAGACAAGGCAGGACAGTACTGAAGATAAGATAGAAATAAAAAGAAAAAGGAAGGAGAGGGACAAGAGAAGATTCTTAAAGCCAAACACAGTATACCTATGTGCACATCCAGCCTGTAAGCCATTGGTGCGAACCTCTTGCTATGGACGTTTAGTTTACCTCCTCTCACTTCCTTCTCAAAATGGGCATGAACTGGTTAGACAGCATGAAGGCTCCAGAACCACAATTTTAAAAGGAACAATGAATATGTTCTGTCATAGCAAACTGACAGAACATATACTTTTTACAAAAACCAAACTAACATTCTCAATTAACCATGCAGTAAATTAGCTGCTAAAATATGTGAAATAAAAGTCAATTCTGAATTAATTTTAGTGCCCTACACATACTGTTATAAACTTGTTAATATTCCTTCTGTTGGTAGAATATTAATTTCATATGAGGAAATGTTTTCCTTCTTATTCATAGAATGGGTAGTGTTCTACTGGGAAGATCTGAACTACTGAAAATGAAGAGAGGCCATGACAATAGGACTCTAGCTAGATCTTAAAGACATTCTTCATTGCCAGTAGGAGAAATTTGTATGTTAGATTGCTTAATGAAAATGAGTGCCACATTGGTATGCATGTGTGTTTATTAAAAAGAAAATAATTCTTACCTATTTTTATAGGCAGCACTTGAGGCGATTGATGAACTAGATCTCTTTGGAGCTCATGGAGGACGCAAATCGGTGATCCACGTCCTGCCTGACGAAGTTGAACACTGCCAGGTAACCAGTCAGAGCTTCAGAAAGTAAGGAAGAAGAATCCTGGCCAAGAAAGAGTTGGGCTCCACTTCTAGTTACTGGTTCGACTTCTATGTGACTCAGCTCCCTCATTCATAAAATGGACATTTACATAGGCACCTTCTCTCCTGCCTTACAGCGTAACTGTAAGGATTAGAGTAAATGAACCTGGGCAACTCGTCCAACTACTTTGTAGCCAGAAAGTACTATTCAGACATAAGCCATAATGATTCTCTGTGTGTGGAGCTAACAGCCAGAGCATCTTGGTTTTGCTAGTAGCAAAATCTGTCATCTTTTGTTGTTGTTGCTGCTGTTTTTAGTACATAAATGGATTTCTCACAGATTAATTTTTTGGGAGCTCACTCATTCATTGGGAGCACTGCTCCCAAATAGAGTGGCTCACTAGTGGTATTTCACTTGAAGTGAAGAGGAATGGTGTGCAGAGTGAGTGGGAGGAGAGATGACATGAGAATGAGAGAGATGGCAAATTCATAGAGCTTCTTTGAAATATAGATCACAGAGAAGAATAATTGGGACAGTGTAGGGGATGCCATTAAGCAGAGTCCTTAACTGGTAGCATATGATCAAACTTAGTGTGGACATACTATACACTGGAAGTAAAGTGAGTCAGATTATAGCTTGTAAATAACAAACCATGTATGATGGTGCATGCCTATAATCCTAGCCAGGGGTGGCAGGAGGACCAGAAGTTCAAGCTTATCTTCATCTACATAGAGAATTACTAAATTCAAGGGCAGCTTAAGCCACATGAGACCTTGTCTGCAAACTAAACCCAAAACACTTGTAAATAGCTTCAAGTAGGAATTTGTGTTTTGAGGCTGAGAAACCCTGAAAAGGAGTGATTATAGCCATGTACTTTATAGTTGCACTTTGTCCAATGAGGAATGGTATATACTATGGTATCAGAATGTATGTTGTCTCTCATTAACCAAAATGTACCATACAAGCATATGTGTATAGTAGGTTATAAGTGTTTGTAAGTGATATTTATACAACAATGAGGTCACCTCATATTTTATTTCTCAGACTATACCACTCATTATTAAGTGATTCATGACTATAGTTAAAGAACTGAGGCAAGAATCGGTTGACTCTAAAAAGGTTTTATTCTGAAGCTGAAGGGTTCCACTTAGCTTAACTATACCTTCCAGCTCGTTCCATCTCTCCTACTAAGCATAGTCCTTAATGAGGTATCTGATGTTTTCTTAGAGTTTACATGAATAAAGGAATACTGATATGTGTCTTAATAGATGTATAGTGTAGTGGAAAAGAATACGCTGGCTTAGAATCCTAGCTTGATCACTTATTGACTGCATGACCTTGGGCATGAATCCTGTATCTCAGAGTCCTTGTGTATTAATTTGGCATAATATTGTATCTCTGTCTTCATATGGAAGATTTAATGAGCTTGTGTTTGCAGGTGTCTAGCCCATGTCTGTACACCTACTGGATATAAACATTAGCTCCTTTACTCTCCCCAGTGTTTCTTTATAATTCTAACCTCCTTCTAATTTTATAGTTCTTGATCTAGATGTTGTTGAAGCCATTATGGTAGTACCTTTGATAACCTTAAAAAGATTCTGGGACTAAACTAATTTTCAGCATTCTGCCTGACCACTCATAAAATCTTCTGAATTTTACTCCTCCTTAAAGCACTACCTTACCTAATTCATCTGGACCCATTCCTTTGTCCTGGTTCTGAATGAGTGTCCCTGTCTACTTTCTGTCTTCATTGCCAAAACACCTTGACTGCTGATACAGATAGCACGAGTTCCTCCCCATCAGTGGACATGGAAAGAAGGGAGATAAGCAGTTCTTAGTGAGACTATATCATGCTCTCTTCAACTCCTCTCCTGCTTTTCTAAGGAAGAGGGAACATTGGCTGGGTGACTGGGTTAGCAAAGGTGGCCAACAAATGTCATGTTGTTAAGACCAAATAGACAAACTCATTTGAATGTTTTCTTGAGGCAAAGGTGATGATCCCAAGATACTATATCTAAGTAGTCATGTCTCTCTAGCTTAAACCACCTCTTTGTTTTTTATTCAGTCAATTCTTTTCTCCATGTTGCCAAGAGCATCAACATCTAAAGAAATCGATGCTGGACTTCTTTCTATTATTTCTTTCCCGGCCTTTGCAATAGAAGATGTGAACCTTGTGAACGTGACCAAAAATGAAATTATTTCTAAGCTTCAGGTAAGCATTGGTGGTGTTAGTGCCCTCTGTTCAGCATTAAATGCCACATTCATGTAATGACATGGAGCAGCTCATTCTAGAATGACTCACAGAATGTGTCCAAAGTAGAGTCTACAGGCAAAACAAAACAAAACAAAAAACAAAACCAGAGTCTGAGTGATTAAATAATTTGATTTTCTTCTAAAATAGCAGCACTTGCAACCAAGCAGCTTGGAACACCAGTCCTTATCCTTGCCTTATCTCTAAGACAGGGCTGTACTTGGGTAATTAACCCTTTAGAGGTTATAGGAAGACTCTTTGAGAATCTCCTGAAAGCTCTACAGACCCTGCCAGAACACAATGGCATATCCAAGTGCTTGCTGTGCAAGCAGGAGGACATGAGGTCAGATTCCCAGCACCCATTTAAAAATCCAGACACAGCAGGACACATCCATAATTCCAGCAGTAGGGAAGAAGAGATGGGTGGATCCCTAATGTTTGCTGTCCAGCCTGACTAGTGGAATTGGTCAGCTCCGGGTCAGTTACAGAATCTATGTCAAAAAAAAATAATAATAATAAGGTAGACAAGGATTGAGGAAAACAGCTGACATCAAACTCTAGTCTGCACACACACACAGATGCACATGCATATACTTGAATACATACGCATAGGCATGCACACAAAAGAATAATATAGAAATCCCTGTTCTGATTAATGGGTAAAGAAAATATGATGCGTACACACACACACACATTGGAGTATTATTAATCTATAAGAAGAGTAAGTATGTCATATACAGGAATATGGATAGAGCTGAAGATCATTGTGTTAGGAAAAACATGTCCAAAACCAGCAAAGGGAGAGAGGAATAAGTTAACAAGTAGAAGAAAGATGAGTATTTCATGTTTTTTGATAACATGGAATACACTCACATCACATAAAAGGACAAAGGTTTACTTTGAAGAAAAGAAGCCAATGGATAGAAGAAGGGAGATAGAAAGGAATAATAGGTAAATAAGAATGAAGTATTACGACAAATGTCATAAAAATATAAAATATTTTGAAATATTTTTATTATAAGATATAATGAAACATTTTTGTATGCTAATAAAAAATTGAATGGTGAAAATCTATTACTATATTCAGTAAAATGAAGTAACAAATCACTAAGCTGAGGTAATATTATATTCTCAGCAATAGAAATCTATAAAATTATCCAGTAATTTAATTTTCCTAAGTCAAGCTTACATGCTGATTGGCCCACATATATTCTATAAGAAATGCCTTTGTCCCTTGGGAACCAAGCAATTGGAGAGTCTCTGATCATATTCTCAAAAGAAAGCAACTGGGAGAGTCAGGGTCTGTGGAGAAAAGGAAATGATTTAGGTAGCTACAGTTGAAAGGGCAGCTGTAATGTGCTTAAAGGACATTGCATCTGCATTGAGTCTCCTGGGATGATTCCGAGAACCACACAGAACTTGGACAGGCCCCCAGGACAAGTTATAGCCAAGCCTGCCAGGACAGCACCCCCCCCCCCAAGAAACTTGAGAAATAGGCATCCAAAACTGCCATCCAGGGATTAGGACATCAGATAAGACACCATTGCACTCAGCCTCCTTTCTTGGCAACAAGGAAGCTGGAGAGGAACCCTGGCTTATGCAGCCAGTTAACCAGCTACCATATAATGAGTGCAGGAAGCTCTTCTTCCACACCTCCACCTCATAACCCCTTCCCCTTCTTCCCCCTCCTCCAAGCCTTGCCAGGCCTCTGAAATAGACTTTCTTCAATATGAACATCTCATGTGCAGTGAGTCTACAGAGTATCCTTTTAGCTTCCCAGGTATACACATAGGAGTTAGCCATTCCAAATGGCTTCTTCATTCAGTGGCTTCTTCACCTAGTGAGGATATCTTCACATCTCTGGCTGATACTGTAATCCATATGGAAAGAATGGCCATTCATTGAATTCTTGATAATCATACTTGAAGCTCCTCCCCCAACTCTTGGAATGCTTCTTTATTCTCTTCTGAGTGTTATCAAGTCTGAATTTGCTTTGCTTGGTATTTAAAAAAGATCTCTTTACATTAAAGCAAAGAGCACTGGTTCATATTTTCTCCTTGAAAGACTCATGGGTTGAAAGAGGTTGAAGGACTGATTTTAGTTGAAATAAAAAGGCAAAGAAAATTCTTTTGATTTCATCAGCTCTACTATTTTTCTTCACCTTTACCAGGGGCGTTATGGATGCTGTCGCTTCCTTCGGGATGGTTATAAAACCCCAAGAGAGGTTGTATTTAAATATTGTTTCTTATGTTCCTTACCTGCTCTATATCTGCTTGACATAGTGTCATTCTCCCTCTACTGATTATAATTATATGTTGAACGTTGGAAAGGAAAGTATTAATTTTAGAGTCGGAAAGTCTGAAATTATATAGAAAAGAATGATCATCAGGTCAAGCAGTAATGTAAAACCAGCTTGTAAATCAAGGACAAGTAAGTGTAGCCTACATGTTATTTTTTAAAAACTATCTGTAGCCTTCTCCTTGTGTTTTATTCATTTATGATATAAATGAAACAGCTGGATCATCTGCCAAGCTTTGTGATAGGCAAATTGCTATTTCTTAGAGAGATAGGGTACTTTAATATAATAAACTACAGAGGAATCCTGTGTGTATTTCTAATTTAGTTTCTAAAATTTTTCTCAAAGTAGCATTTCCCCATGATAGTAGACTCCTAATCATATCAGCCGGTAAGCTGTATTGACGAGACAGGCAAGGGAAACCCAGTGAGGCACAGTGGCATTATGTATGAGATCTAGCATTCTTTTCTAAAAGTTTGATGTACTTGGTTCTAGGACCCACACCGATTGCATTATGACCCTGCTGAACTTAAGCTCTTTGAAAACATTGAATGTGAATGGCCTGTGTTCTGGACTTATTTAATCATAGATGGAATCTTCAATGGTGATGCTGTTCAGGTGAGAAAATGCTGGGCATTTTAGTCATAAGCCTTTTCATCCCACTGGTAGGCTGATCACTATTAGCATAGAGTCATTCAAGAATTCATTTCATTGTTTCAGTTACCTGTTGCTATTTTCAAACCTTTCCAAAGCCTGGTGAATTAAAGCAACAGATGTTTTATTGATTTGTTCCTAATCTGTTATTTGGATAGAACCACTAAGGACAGATTGTCTCTGCTTCTCCCCTTGTCACCTGGGATAATTCATAGAGCTAGAGGACATCCTATTAATAAAATAGCCCCACTCACATGGCTGGTGAGTGAAATCTGGCCACCAGCTAAGGCCACATGCTCAGCTGAACTGTGGTGGTAGTTTGATTCTTCTCTATGTGCCTCACTTGGGCTTCTCACAGCTTCTCTGGCTTATTAGACTTCATGCTGTAGTTTCCCCCAAGAATGTAAAAGCACAGGCTAACAAGTTTTCTTAAGTCTATTACAGAACTGGCAAAGTCTCTTCTTCACATGGTCAGTTAAATAGCTGTCAGATATTCAAGAGTCGGGGTCAGGGGAACTGAACAAGGACATAAGTGCTAGGAGGCATACATAGTTCCTGTCCATCTGAGACAGGTATTCTTTTCATTCCTTTCAGATCAGTCAGGTACTTTCCTGTTGTTAGTGATACTCTCAGATAACATCTTGTTTAATATATCAACCACCTAACTGTCTCCCAAGCTCTAGCTTTACTCCCTGTTCTTCCCATTCTCTATACCTGAGCTATAGGGATTTCATTAAAAGACAAAGTTAGATTAGGTGCTGCCCTGTAGTCACCTTTCTATTGCTGTGACAAAGTATCTGAGATAAACAAGCTAAAAGGAGGAAGAATTCCTTTTGGCTCACTGTTTCAGAGGTTTCAGCTCCTGGTTGGTTTTGGCCTCATTTCTTTTGGTCCTTTACTGTGGTATTATATTATGGTAGGTATCCTATAGCAGAAGAAAACTATTTCATGTCAGCCAAAAAAAAAAAACCCAGGGCGTGTGCTGGGGAAGAAGCTAGGGTTCTAGTACTTTCCCAAGGGTATAACCCCAATCAATGACTTACTTTCTCCAGATAGGCTCTCTCTGCTAGTCTCCACTCCCACTCAATAGTGCCACTGTTACCAGGAGTTCAGTCTGGCTTCTTAGAGTCCATTCTGATCACATCCCAGATCTGGAGGAGAAGTCTGCCTCATGCATTTTGGCTTTTGAAAGCCAGTTCTCAGGAGCATAGACAATAAGCATAAAAGGTTAAGGTCTTTTATTTGTTCTTATGTTAGAGTTTACCTTGGGCTTTCTTGTCTTTTATTCTCAATATTGGAAGCTCTCTGAATGACTGACTTTGAATTTCACTGAAAACCAAACTCAGCAATGATCAAGGGGATAGGGAGAAGCTAAGGAGATTAAAATTATTATACATTGTATTTTTTAAGGAAATAAGAGAGTTTATTCTGTAACCATTTTAGGTGTCCATGATCCAAGAACACAGATTTAGGTTACCCCAATTTCCATATTCCAACATGGAAACAGTTTCATTAAGTTTTTTATGTTTTTATAGAAGAAACAAAGTCATAAATGAAGGCAAGCTTAAAATACATCGATGGCATAGCTACACCACAGAGGTAGGTGTAGGAAGAGAAGGGAATTTTTTTTTATAGACCCCAGACTGCCATTTAAGATTTTGGAAGCCAGTGGTCATGTTAATAATACAAAGTTTTTGTCATTTGTCACAGGATATTAGTTCTAACAGAGAAGTAGGCAAAGAATGGCTGTACTATAGTGCTAGACTCACTCCAAGATAAGGTCTCTAGAATTTGGACCTGCAACATTCCAATCTCTCCGTAGTACTGAAATTCTAATCAGCTAATCATCTCTGCAGACACAGATTCCTTTCAAGAGCTTTTCCTTCACAGTTCCCCCTGTTGGCCAAGCATCATATTTTGTGCATTCAGGGGCCACATAGTATATATCCAATATTAAAAGATCCTTATAGCTAGGAAGGCCCTTTTTGAGGATCTAGTACAGATGAAGCAGAAGGGAGAGAGGAGTACCTGGTAAAGACCGTCAGGAAACCCCTGGATCATATGAAAACTATTCACATCACAATGTAGATCTGAACTGATTTCTAACCCCTCTGTATGAGCTATAAATTACTATATCTAAAATTAAGCAATCAAGAATACAGTTTGACCTAATGGAGTGAACATTATGGATGAAACAGACATGTCTAAAATAACTAGAGTTTACATATTTTTCATGAGACTGATTATATATTTCCCCTTCCCTATATTTATAGTTATGTAGTTATTTTTACTCAATGAACTATCTTACTTATATTTAAGAGTTAGAAATGAGGCTTTGGAAGAAGTCACTATAGAATTCTCTCCCTTTTTATTGGTAAAATTCAAATATTGTTTTCATTTTTAATACCAGCTAATCATACTATATGACATTTTAGATACTAAATCAAGAAACATTAATACTTATGGCATAAGACATCACCAATGTTCTTGTTAGACATTGCTGTTTTTTGTATAACTTATATAAGAAAAAATAACATAAATCTTTATGTGCTTTTAGCTAGAGTAAATGAAATTAAAGTTTAATTTAAAAGCTATGGTTGTGTTTTTGTGTTTTTTTCTTTCATTTACTTGTTTGTTTAGTTTTTAGTTTTTCGAGGTAGGGTTTCTCTTTGTGTAGACCTGACTATCCTGAAACTCACTATGTAGACCAGGCTAGCCCGAAACTCAGAGATCTGCCTGCCTCTACCTCCCAAGGGCTAGGATTAAAGGTGTGTGCCACCACACCAAGCTTGCTCTCCTTTGCCTGCATGTTCTCTCTCTCTCTCTCTCTCTCTCTCTCTCTCTCTCTCTAAATTATACTGAATAATGAGTGTATGTATGTGTACGTGTGTGTGTGTATATATATATATATATATATCATATATATATATATGATATGTATATATTTATAAAGACAATGGAAAAATTTGAATCTTTTAATACTAGTTTTGAGTAAGGTAAGGGTAAGCAGTCAAAACAAAAAAGGATGCTCAAATGAAAGGATACAGTATCTTTTATTACTTCATTACTATATCTTGTTTTATAATGCTCCCCACTTATGCTCTCTCTTCTAGTTGTCATACTATTTAGAATTTTTTGGCACTATAAGGGATCAAACCCAAATCCTGGGTTTGTATGCAAGGCAAATACTTTACCACTTATCTACATCTTTAGCCCTTGCTGGTGTGTGTGTGTGTG
>NC_045030.1:153914082-153920261 GCF_008632895.1 Mastomys coucha
GAGTTGACAGTGCTCCCCACAAGAACCATAGACTAAAGAAAACCCCAGTACTAGAGATGAAAAACCTCCTTTCAAATGATTAGCCAGAGTCCAAGCAGTTCTCAGTGCAACATAGACTATTTATTGATGGAGCCCTTGCTTTCCTCTCAGAAGTTGAGGGCAAGCCTCTGTCGTTGAAGACACGTCACACTTAGGACACAGAACTTGGATGACTTGAGCTGGATCTGACCTAAAAGCCTTTATGTGCAATCTTGCTTCCTTGTTGACATTTTAAAATGTTATAATTGTGGTCATACTTTGCCATCCATAAATTTAAAATGATCAGAAAGTGATATCTGGAAGTATAATTGACTGAGCTCTTCAAAAAGCCATACTTAAATAGCTAGTGGCTGGTGATGTTTTCTGTTCTACTTCTTTCCCTTTTGTAATGTTGGTTTATCACTGCTTTTTCAGTGTAATAGGAATGTTTGCTTCAAAAGCTGTCATTATAATGAGTGTTGCATCCTTACAATTGGTGTAGATGGAGGATAGTACATGGATTTCCTTTTTCCCTTTTTGTCTCACAATCTTTCTTGTTCCCCAACCCGTGTGTGTGTGTGTGTGTGTGTGTGTGTGTGTGTCTGTGTGTGTGTCTGTGTGTGTGTCTGTGTCTGTGTGTCTGAGGATAAAACTCAAGACCTTGCATTATAGGCAGCCACTACCACCAAACCATAATATCAATCCCAGTAAATATTTCCTAATCAATAAACATTGCATGTATATGTTATCTGTATGTATGTATAGTATGTACACAATCATGATTGTGTGGAGAGGATGCTCACATTGAAAACCAGAGGTTGATGTTTGGTATCTTCTTCAGTTGCTTTCTGCCTCTCTTTACCTTATTTTCTGAGTTAGGGTCTTTCACTAATAGAACTCATCATTTTAGGTGAACTGGCTGGCCGATGAGTTTTAGGGATCCAATGGGGTCATAAATGTGCCACCAGGCCTTTTGTGTGGACTCTAGGGATCCAGACTCAGGTACTCACAGTTGCACTTTGCTGACTTGAGCCATCTGCCCAGGCCCTTGAGCCAAAAAAGGAAAAAAGGGGCGGGGCTACTACTTAGGCAGAAACAGAATATGTTGCCCAACATCCCAAGATGTTTAAAACTTGTTTGGTAAGGCAAATTTCAGATATGAGAAAACTTATGAATAAATTATTGAAATGAGAATGGCATGGGAATGATGTACATGTACATAGTATAAACGACAGTACTGTGGAAAATTTGAAGACCAAACAGCTACTTTCTCGGAAGCTGCCCTTGCCCTTTCCCTTTCCCTGGGAACAAGGCAAGTGTTGCTTGGCTCAGGGGGAAAAAAAGCAATGGTGTCTCCCTTCTTATAACATCAGTGTCAGCCAGAGTCACTCTGTTCTTCTACAGCCAAGCATTGTAGCCCAGAGCCCTGTTTTGTTACTGTTTTCTAAGCTATAATGCTATTGCATAATTAACTGCTAGACCTCTGTCACACTAAAGATGCTGGGACTGTTTTCCAGGTCCAAGAATACCGAGAAGCCCTGGAGGGAATATTAATCAGAGGCAAAGATGGGATCCACTTGGTGCCCGAACTCTATGCCATCCCACCAGACAAGGTAACCAGATGGCACCAAGCCCTGTGGGGCTCATCTAGACTGAGTTAGGGCTTGGCATTTTTGGTATTCTCTACCTACCTTTTAGGACACATGACTTCTTTTTCTCTTTTAGAAGTGGTTTCTAAAAGCTAGCTTTCCTATTTATCATAAGGTATTATAGCTTTGAGGAACATATGGAACATATTTGACCTTAGATGCCCTAGGGAGGCAGCAGCTAAAGACCTTTGGAGCATACCTGTCCCTGATCTGTGTTTGACAGGCCCATGCATACATGGCCAAAGGAAATGAAACCTCTTGGAACCTGTCCAAGTTAGGATTCCACCTAGGGACTAGACCCCAGGTTCTGGGCCTTCACACTAAGCCACACCACTTCCTAATGGGTAGTATACTTTACAGTTAGTAGAAGTGTCTACACATTGGATGCCCTATTGGACCTTTGAAAGTAGTGATGTAGTACATTTTTCTTCTAATTTCATGTAGAACATACATTTTGATGAGCAATGACACATGTAATTTCATCCTCCAAATATGTGAAGCAGAATGATCACTAATTCAAGGCTACTTTGTATGACCCTCTCCCAAAGGAATATTTTAAAATATACATTTTAAATGAGTCTGAGACTTGATCCTTATATGGCATAAAAGTTCTGAGTATTACTCTGGGCCCTGATCTAGAACAGTGGTTCTCAATCTCCCTAATACTGTCACCCATTAATATCCTCATGTTGTGGTGACCCCCAGCCATAAAATTATTTTCATTGGTACTTTAAAACTGTAATTTTGTTTTGAATCATAATGTAAATATCTGATATTTCCAATGGACTTAGACAAACCCTGTGAATGGGCTGTTTGAGTCCCCAAAGGAGTCACAAAACACAGGTTGAGAACCATGATCTAGAATGAACTATTAAATGTTACATGAATGACTACTTAGATCAAGACAAAATGAAAGAGTTGAGTTTCTATAAGAAATAGAATATTCTATTCTGGAAGCATTGATAATAGCCCACCTGGTCAGCTGGTTTACTTCTGGATTCACTGGGGCGGGTGGGGACAGGGGGACAGTTCCTTGCAATGGCTCTATCCACTCAGTCCTACCTAGACTGTTTGGTCTGAGCTTCCAGAAACTCCATGTTTCCATCAGAGCAGGTTTAAATCATCCAAGTGTTCTTAGGACAAATTAAAGATAAAGACTTCTGTTGTGCCGTACCATACAGATTAAGTTAGGAAGTCTTTCAGGGATGTTTTTTGTGTGTCATAAAGTCTGCAAATTTCTTCACTTTACATTTTTATCTGTATGCTATGGATGGTGTGAATGTTGATGAGGGTAAGGGGTGTCTAGGTCACTTTCCATAGCTACATTTTCATATCCCATGTTCAGATTGCTCATATTCTAGTACTGTGGCATCAATGGGAGGAAGCTGGAAACCAAGCAAGGGAGAATGCATATCTTCAAGGATATGCACCTACTTTATGGTAGAGACTAGCCATCCATTTCTGCTTTCCCGAAAGGCTCTGACCATAGTAAAAGCTTGGTGTCAGGGCTGCACTTCGCTTCCTGATGGATAATGCTGGTTGTACATCACAAAAATGTTACTCTACAACTCTCTCCTCAAGACCACAGTGACTTTTAGGTTTCTACTTGTCATTAAGTGTCCTCTTTATTCAGTGTACTTAGCTTATATTACATGCAAGGCACCAGCATTGGACAGTATTTTACCTTAACCTCATTTTGTGTTAGCTTTGCAGGTGAGAGTTGGCAAGGTCCCTCAGTCACATCAATAACATATAGAGAGCACTGGGAAAAAATCCTGAAAGGCACCACAAACCTATATGGCACCTTTGTGCAAATTAGAAAAAGTCAGGGACTACAGTGGCATGCAGCCTGTATGCTTGGGCAAGGTGCCACCATCTATGGACCCTCCACTGCACAGCTGGGAACTAGAGAAAGTATGTCCAACAAAACTGTAGTGAGCAGCTAGCCATGCCTGGCACAGTAGGGACTAGTACACAAGATGGTTCCATATCTGAGTGTTGTAAAAGCAAAACTAGGTTGTGAGACAGATGCACATGAAAGATGGAAGCAAAGATGTGGTGCAAGTTCACCTGTAAGTAATACTTCAGAAGGACAAGAACAGAATTAAACTCTAGTGGGAAAGTCCAGAACAAGAACATCTTTTGTTCTTTGCATTAGATAGTTCTCATTCTAAATCATTGCAGTCTTTCTCAACAGTTGTGTTTCAATGTGTTTCATGTGTATTTAGGATGCCAGTCAATTGTAAAAGTAATCCTATGCATTGTAAAATATATAGGGTACTGTAAAAAGAAGAAAATATTTATTATCCCTAATGCTACCACTTAATAATAACCACTATTTTATTTTGGATACTCTCCTTCCACATCAGTATTTCTTTCAATGTATGCAAAACTTAAATTTTTAAAATATTTAGTACCAAGAAATATAAATCTTTAGTAAGTATTTTAATGATTTCACTGATCAATCCACAATACTAAAAATGAACTCCCCTTACACACATATGTGTGCATACATGCACACACACACACATAAACTTGTGATGTTTCCATTTTCTTTAAGTGACTGGTGTTTTCTTGGGGGGGCGGTGAACAGAAATATTACCTTAATCAAGGTTTCAGTGACTAAAACCTTAAAAGGGGGCATGGGATTTGGAAGGAGAGTGCCCCATATGTAGCTGGCACTATCCTCAGAACAAGCAAGCGTAGAAGCTTACATTGTTGGGACCAAAAGAAAGAAAGGCACAAAACTTAGATTGAGAAGATAAAGCTCCCAGGAAATTATGCTTTCTAAAGGAGGTGGGCTGGGAATGGTAACACTATAGGTCTGCCTCATTGCACAGTGCCACCTTCTGGTAATTTTCTTCCATGGGCACACATTTTTAAGGGATGGTGTAAGCCAGAGGAAGAAGCCAGGGTTGACATCTAGCTATGCGCTGTCTCTATACAGGCTGCCATGGGGCGTTTGTTTTGTTTTATTTGTTCATTTTTTTATGAGAACAACCATCCATAAGAATGAGCTGTGGAGCTTCCTGCTGCCCAGAGCTCTGGGTATAGAGCAGGCACAGAATTGGTCTGGAAGTTGAGGACTGTTTTATGACTCTTTAATGTGTTCCTCAAGTGTAAGATATTGCTGGCCTTTGTATCCTCTGACATTCTGACCTTGAACATTTCATTTTCTTTGCCAGGTGGATGAAGAGTATAAGAATCCACACACAGTAGACCGAATTCCACTGGGGAAGCTGCCCCATCTTTGGGGACAGTCCTTGTACATCCTCAGCTCACTGCTAGCAGAGGTAGGCTTTCTGATTAGAGGTAGGCCCATCTGATTAGAGGTACAGGAAACCAGGAAGAGCAGCTTCATTATCTTCAAGGTTACCTGGGCTATATTGGGCCCATTTTAAAGCTGTTGAAAAAGCTTTAAAATGAATCTCCCAGTGTTAAGTGAGAAACTTCAGCTCAAATTTTGGTGTGGGAAAGGAACTTAAAGAAGAAAAGGACTGCCCCAGGCTTTTCTCAGGCCTTGCATATCTGTATTTACAGTTTGCCAGTCAGATCAGCTACATGAGCTACTCCCTGCCTTCCTCTCGCCAGAATATCTGGTATGTAGTTGAATCTGCTTGCATTTGTTGCTCAGCAGACATGGGAAACATCTCAGCCAAGATTAGCACAGCTGATTCTGGAAGAGAAAGGCATTAGGAGGTTATTAGATAGGCTAGAAACTCTCCCAGCCCAAGACACAGGAAGCAGAGTAGCTCTTCAGATCTCTCCATAGAAAGAGGCAGCAGGTAATCCTTCAGACACCAAAGCCCATACCAACCCGCTTCCTGACCCATTCCCTCTTGCTCCCAGGCTTCTGTTGAAAAAGCTTTAAAATGAATCTCCCAGTGTTAAGTGAGAAACTTCAGCTCAAATTTTGGTGTGGGAAAGGAGCCTAAAGAAGAAAGGGACTGCCCTCCAGAGGCTGGCTGGCCAGCCTTGTGTGCTTTGCCACCTCTAAAACTAGGGAAGAGAACAGTGCATCAAAATATTACTGGGTTACTAGCGTGGTAAAGACTGATGAGAGATAGCACAGTGGCCACTTCACCTGGAAGCATTGCTTGCTGAAGTGATTGCCAGGTATGTTTCATCTCCCAAGTTTCATGATCACATCTTCATATATCTTTTTGAAAGTCCTATACCCAGCTAGCTCAGGGACTTTTGGCAGGTCTCTTAATCTCACTGAGTTTCAGTTGCTTCACCTATAAAGTGAAATAACTGGGCTTAATTGTCCAGTGCATTTCAGCTACTATTTCAGTAAATATGAGGTGGGAAATAACTAACTCCACTCCTCTGAAACCTCCTCTCCAATATACAAAAGCCTTCCTTTGGGCCCAGCAATAGGGCCTTCCTCTCTTTCAGATCACCTTCATTCCCTTGGGAAGCTTGGATCATTTATAGAAAGTAAAAGAAGATGCTTTTTGTTTTGATTTGGTTTGTTGTTTTGTTTTGTTTTGTTTTTTGTTTTTGTTTTTT
>NC_045030.1:153920379-153921795 GCF_008632895.1 Mastomys coucha
AGGCAGCCCTGGACCAGAGTCTCTTGGCCTCTTTCTATAAGCACTTTCACCTCAGCTTCCCCACACGCAGAATGGTGATAGACATAGGAGACTCCAGTGTGACAGTGCACATGCAGGGACTCAGCTAGCACTAGTGATAGCTTTCTTTTCACTCATACACTGTGGGTTGCATTTGAGTAACCCTCAGAGCTAAGCACCAAACAGGTCATACAGTTCTCAGTAGCATTCTGAGTAGCATTGGGTTACAGAGAAAGACTCAACAAATAAGAGTAAAAGGCTTTTGAGTATTTGAGCCCCCAAATATACCACTTTCAAGTGTAGGAGCAAGGTGAAATGTTCCTTAAAGCAGTGTTTCATAGTTATCAATGCTCCTCTCTTCTTAGGGATTCCTTGCCACTGGTGAAATTGATCCCTTAAATAGAAGATTTTCTACTTCAGTCAAACCTGATGTTGTAGTACAAGGTTTGTGAGCATGTTTACTTTCCATCTCTAATGGGTAAAATCAATGTTATTTTTTCGTTCACATTGTTCCTTACTTCCTTATTGACATTTTTTTAAAAAATGTAGTTAGCCAGGTTCTAGCAGTGCAAACTTGTATTCCTAGTACTTAGGAGCCTGAGGCAGGAAGCTCAAGAGTTCAAAACCAGGCAGAGGAGGTAACTCAGTTGGTAAAGTACTTAACTAGTATGCATGAGACCCTGGGCTCAATTTTCAGCACTGTATAAACTGGGCATGGTGACCTACATCTGTAACTCCAGAGTAAGAAAAGTAAGAGCAATGGGATCAGAAATGCAAGGTCTCCTTTGGCTTCATAGAGAGCTTGAGGCCAGTCTAGCTTACATAGTAAGACCTTGACACAGAGCAAAGGGTAGACAGGGTATATGTGTTTGGGAGTCATTGTGCAATAAGATGGAGGTATCTATGTGAAACCTTGCATAACTAAGGCAGGCTCCCAAAGCAACAGGATTCCTTCTACTCACAAATTTACTTCCTACAAAGTAACTGTTTTCTGGAATCTAAACCTTGATTGTCACTGACGCACACATAACTGTCACTCTGAAAAGTGGAGTCTGAGCTTGTGAAAACAGAACCCAAGTTAAGTTCATGTGTCCCATGGAGGTCTTAGGTCTCACCACCTGCTTCAACTACCCCTTCCTTCCTCTTTAGCCAGCTTCTCTTCCAAAAAGGTAAGAAGCCCAATGGGACTGCCTCTCCCGGGATACCCGCACAGGCCATGTCTTAGGGCTGCTAGGACTTTTATTCTTCTCCAAGAGGTCCTGAAAACAATGGAGGTAGCTTCAGAGGAAGCTGTTTATCTAGGTCTAGCCTATTATATGCACTTAGAACAACAGTCCCTCCTGTTCCTCCCTTCCTGGTTTAAAGTGTACACTTCTTTTTTTTTCTTTTTTTTTTTTT
>NC_045030.1:153921889-153934041 GCF_008632895.1 Mastomys coucha
CCAGGCTGGCCTTGAACTCAGAAATCCACCTGCCTCTGCCTCCCAAGTGCTGGGATTAAAGGTGTGCTGCTACGCACACTTGTCTACTCTAGTCACATTCAAAATATCGGGGATTAAATCCTGATAAAGGATACGAGGCGATAAGACCCCAAAAGGAGTTCTGTGCCTCCTGGATTTCAGACAGTCGCTGGTATCCCCTAACTCAGACGCGTTCCAGATTAGTCTTTCCAATCGTCAACACGGCCTCATAATTAGGCATAAAGGTACCCCAAGATATGATTCGTAAATAGTTAAGATTGGGCATTTGTCTCCTGGCCAACACAATGTTCCTAACCTATCCCAGTTTATCACCTAGCTTCCCATAGTGTAATCTCTCTCTAGGATACTGCCTTCCCAGAGCTAGCAATAGAGCTCGAGTACATCCCTTAGGGCAATAGATAGTTTATGGTCTTACGTACTAGAGAGTAATCGAAGGGCTTCCACTCAAGGGCATTAGCTAGAAGTGTTAGGTCAGGTCAGAACTCCCCACTGCCTGCCCTGAGCTAGAACCAGAGAATTAGCAGGAAATGCTAAATTGAAATTTCCTGGTCACTGCTTCCAGTAGAACCAGAGAATTAGCCTAGGAATATCAAAATACTTCAACAGAGAGGGCTCCACTCCTCTTCCTCCTGCTTCACACCTAGCTACCAGACCCTGCTGACCTTGGTGTGGGTGTCACTTGCATATGTGACTTCAGTCTTGCGTCCCCTGCTGTAACCCCCATCTGCCTACGTGACTCTTGACATTTGCCCTGCTTACTGTATGCTACTTAAACCTGCTTTTCACTAGCACGAGGACTGGGAGAAGAAGAAGGACTTGGACTTGGACGAGGACAAGGAGAAGGACTAGCACTTGGACTTACATGCAGGACTAGCACTAGAACTTAGTGGGCTAGGACTCAGATTCATGCAATCTGCAGTCCCCCCGCCCCAGAGCGCTTGGGTCCAGGGGATGCAGCACCAGTTCAGAGGAGATAGCTGCTGCTTTAGACCCAGTTTGTTTCAGATAGCCTCAGATGTACCTCAACTATTGAGCTGCCAGATTTACCATCTCTCTTTTGCAATGACTGTAAAAGTCTGATGCCATTTCTAAGAAATACATTTAGATCATATACTTCATGTGTCATCTCTGCCGTCATTTCTTCGCCTACGCCTTGTTGACCTGACTAGGACCCCGTTTCTCCCCCGGGTTGGGGGAGGCCCAGATCAGCCGGCCCGCGGCAATGTGCGTTACCACCGCCAGGCAAGTGTACACTTCTTAAGACTTGCCCCACACATTCCAAATAATGATTGAACAAATAGAAAGCATTCCTCTTTGAGCCACTGACCCATTCTAATGAGCATGGGCACAATGTAATAAGAGGAGTTGCGAGGCGCATCAATAGTGTATGTAGAGCACACCTAGCCACCATAACATTCTGCTTAGGTAACATTTACAGCATTGTTTATCTCCATGAAGTTTAGAGGTTAGCTTATTCAGTCAGGGACTTCAGTTGACAGGTGGAAGTGTGAGCCTATTACTGATATCCTGGTGGGCTGATCCAGCTTCATCCCTTAGTCTAACATACTTGACCAGCACATTCTACTATTATGTCTCTTAAATCTACAATAGTTCTTTTTCAGCTATGGGCCAGGACATAGTACTAGATCTCAACCTTTTTTTTTTAATTTATAGGTTTTATTTTTAATTATGAATATATGTGTGTGCATCCGAGTATGAATGTGTGCAGTTATGCAGTGCCCAAGGAGAATAGAAGAAGATGTTTCAGTCTCTGGAGCTGACTGATGTTAGTGCTAGGAATCAACTGCTGAGCTACCTCTTCATTTTTTTTCTGTGTAGTAGAACCAGAGGATTCTACTACAACCAGCATTACCAGAGAATCTGGCATGGAGTAGGTTAGGGGCTGTTCAGAAACTCATGCAGGTTTAGTGAGATTCCTCAACAGGTAACTTTTGCCACCAAGCCTAACAGCCTGAGTTCAATCTCCAAATCGTACATAGTAAAGGAAGAGAATTGACTCTTGCAAATTGTTCTTTTACCTCTACACACATGCGGTGGCACATCCATGCCTCCCCAAGTGGAGGGCAGAAGTCACGTACCTGCTAGTTGCATCAGATCATGATGCTCTCCAGTCTCAGTTACAACCTCTTCCTGAGAGAGGCAGTCATAGGAGAGTGGTGACTTTGATAACTGGAATTCTGCTTGTCAGTGAAAAATTCAGAAGGGATAAGTGTTGAGGAAACCCCACAGATGGTCCTGCATAGTCCAGCAATCTCATTTATTGGAGGCCTGGGGAAGCAGAGGAATTTGGAGATTAGGCTCCAGTCTTGGCTCAGCTATTGTGGACTAATTAGGAGTTCTTGTGGCTTCTTTTAAGGATTCACTGTGGATATGACATCATTGGTATAAAAATGCTTTAAAAAGCATCAGGTGGTATGTATTAGGTAGTGTTCAACTCTCAGAGGCATTTCTATATATTGCATGTTCAATACTTCCCAGCCTATGGATACAGTGGTAAAATTTGGGGAAGATACTCTTAACAGTAGCTAGCTTATGTTCTCTGGCCTGAGACCCTCTAGTTTCCAAAAGGCTCTGCTGGAGCCGGGCAAGGTACCAGCTGCTCCCTGTGACTGTCCTCCTCTTCTGCACCTGTCCAGACTCCATCCCTTTGCCAACACACTGCTTTCTCATAAAGGCAGGCAGTACTGGTATGATAGATACCATGCAGCCATCCCTGGTGTGGCTCTAAGCTAAGACAAATTTTTGCATAGATTACCAGCACCCAGATACTTGGAGGTCCCTGCCAGCCAGAGAGCCAAGGGCTCAAACATCTGGGATGGGTGCTCTTTCTCATTTGTGAGGTTTTGTGCTGTTCTTCTAAGTGGGCCAGTCCCACTTTTACCAGGCTCTACACTAAGGGGCCTGGGGAAAAGAAAGCTGCCCTCTCCTACCTCTTAAGCTTAAGCATTCCCTGTTAGCAGACTCTGCGTGGCAACCCCTAAGGAGCTGTTTCCACTCCTAAACTTATGTGAAAATGACACAAGGAATGTTTAAATAAATGCAGACCTAGAAGGAGGCAAGGTATTATTTCCGATAGGGTAAGTTAACACTTATATACCACCTGACACTTGATGCTTTTTAAAGCATTTTAATACCAGTGATATCATATTCACAGTGAATCCTTAAAAGAAGCCATAAGAACACCTAATTAGCCCACAATAGCTAAGCCAGTACTGGAGCTTATTGAAGACCATTTCTATAAGTTCTCAGACCATCCTACACAGTGAGGGCACTTGACATGTGTGTGTGCTGAGGTACAGTGAGGAGAGAGAAAGGTTGGAAGTGCAGTAAAGCAATTGCCATCATTTCCAAAGCCAACCCTGGAGAATGGGCTAACATGCAGAGACACCAGACACAGATCCAATGCTAAGTCTTTGTTCTTGCTTGCAGTTGCTGTTTTGGCAGAAAACAGTCACATTAAGGAGCTGTTGAAGCAACATGGAGTAAATGTCCAGAGCATTGCTGATGTGCATCCAATTCGAGTCCAACCAGGCCGGATTCTTAGTCACATATATGCCAAACTTGGTAGGTCAGGAGAATATTGGGGTATATTGGGCAAAGAGGGGCTTTCCAGGTTCTAGATTTGGGTGTGAGAGAAACTTGGTTATAAGTTCTGAAGAAGACCTGGCAGAGCACTAAGCAGGTCAACCAGTAGTTCTACTTCATTATGAAGAAGAGTGGGCAGGCAAGCATATTTCCCTCAGCTGAGTCAGCCCATAGTGCTATAGGAGCACCCGTGTTTGGCAGACATGTTGGAGAAGAAACAATGCCCTTTGAAATGTCACAGTTGAACGAGTCACTGATGTCTTGATATGACTTCTAATTGTTACCTGTGGTGCCCCAAAATGCTCATTTTACCCATTAAAGTGGTAAGCAGTTCTCTTTTCTTAGAATCCGAATTCATTTAGTTTATGACTGACTACTAAATAAATTCGAAGTCCGTATTATTAAAGTCCTTTTAATAGGTCTACTCGATATAGCTTAAACTGGTGTTACTCATATCCATGCATGAAGAGAGGGATAGGATTTGTTTCTCTGTTGAGCTTTGTTCCACTTTTAAAAGGTATTAGGAAAACATACCCCAGAGTATATTGTCTGACATAAAAATAAGCCCCAGTCTTAGCCTATGTCACTAGGAATAGCTCTAACTCCAGTTTTCCTTTATATTTCAAATAGGACGAAATAAGAATATGAAATTGAGTGGTCGACCATATCGGCACATTGGTGTCCTTGGCACCTCTAAACTCTATGTGATTAGGAATCACATCTTCACTTTTACACCCCAGGTAAAAAGTACAGGCATGGTGGTCCTTGGTAGTGTGTGCCTTTAATTTAAGCACTGTAGAGGCAAAGACTGGTGGAATTCCATTAGTTCAAGGCCAGCCTGGTCTATACGAGTTCCAGACGAGCTGGACCTATACAATGAGACCCTGCCTCAAAAAAAAAAAAAAAAACGTGCAGGCAAGTAGAAAACCAGCCAGCATCCTCTTATTAGGTTCTCTTTTCTGTCTGGTAAGCATTTCTATGTCAAAACATGGAAGAATTTTGTATGCATAGGATCAGATGGAGGTATAGAAAATGTTTACATTACAATAGGTGTTCACTGAATGTTATTTGAATCAAATTGGGTATGTCATCACTTCCAGATATGAATATTAATAAAATTCACATTGCTTTATAATATGGTATGTCACTTGTTCATATCACTTAAACTTAATAGTCTCTAACTTTTGTGAAAGTTGTCCACATGACAAACAACTGGAATGATTTTCAGGTCCCAACCCCTATGGAGATTCAGAACATGTTAACTATGGAACTTATCTTCAGAATTCTTTTTCTGAAAGAAAGCTAACCTAACAGAAGCACACACTAATTTTTTTTATCCATTTGAATAGCTAGAAAGATAAACAGTGTGGTCACTTTACCAGTGTGGGACATAGCATGGACTCCTGCCTACCTGCCTCAGTAGCTGCCACTTTCAACATTGCAAACCTTGGTACCAAATTTCAAATGCAGAGCTGAGTGCGCACTATCTCAGAGGTCAGGAGACCAGTTGGATTTTCATCATTATGTGGCAGTCCTCTGATTCTCATTAAGCAGACATCAGTCAGATGGACAGTTCCCAGCTCTTCCTCACCTTGAAAGTGTGAACCAAGGATCCCCGTAAGGTGTAGCAATTACAAGGCTCTTGATATGCCCTTGGTGGTGAACAAGGCACTTACATAACCTATGGGAGTAGTTGAAGGTGGGTCTAGCAACATACCTTTCCTTTCATACCTGTGTAGCTACATCTCTTGGACAGTTGACACATTGTTATATCTCATCTCAGAAAAAGTGGTTCCCTGCTCAGAGGATTGAGGCCAATGCTGAACATTTTCCTAGGCAGCAGATTCGGGATTAGTGCAGTCCCAGATGTCAGGTATTGTGTGGGAAAAAAAGTAAACAGTAGCCTTTGACTTGGCCTGTTCTGACTTTCAGTTCACTGACCAGCATCACTTCTACCTGGCCCTGGACAATGAGATGATTGTGGAGATGCTGAGGATCGAACTGGCCTATCTGTGCACCTGCTGGCGGATGACTGGCCGCCCCACTCTCACCTTCCCTGTCACGCACACCATGCTCAGTAATTTCATGATCTCCATCTGTTGGGTCATGGGCTCTTATCTAAATATTTAGGACAATTCCCATGGACGGCGCTAAATACTGAAGGGGATCCTTAGCAGTTTGACTTCTTTGTCTAAGGAATCTTTTGTGCCATAAAGGTTTTGATTGGGTTGGTGTTGGTGAGAACATTTCAGTGCATTGCACTCCCAGATAACGAAACTCATTCATCATTCTTTTTCTTAGCAAATGATGGATCAGACATTCATCCTGCAGTTCTTTCTACAATTAGAAAACTAGAAGATGGCTATTTTGGAGGTGCTAGGTAAGTTGGAATTGCTTTTCATTAAATAAGGATAACGTTGACCTTTCCAAAAGTCTTCTGTCCTTTCCCTGCTTTTCGCATCAATTTTATAAACCTAAACACAGAATTTTTGAGAAAAGAGGAAATCAAAACTAATCTAATTTCATCTCCCATGGAAAGCTTAAATATGATCTGAAGCAATATTTGGTTGTTGCTTGTTAAACTTTCCTGGGCACCGAAAGACCACCTGCATAGAGAAGTGAGCATAGCAGTCTCAAAAGTGTTGTCTTTCCTGGGAAGTGGATTGCTATGTGTTTCTCCTAAGAGACATGGAAGAAAATGCCAAGCACCCAGGGAGGGGCCAGCAAGTGCTCAATAAAAGACAAATTGAATATACTGTCACCTTAAGAATAATAATTCATACAACTTTACAGATTTCTCAGTGGCCCTCAGAAACAAAGCATCTGATTAGTCCTACATAAGTTATTGTCTCCTATTTTCAGTGGTATGAGATCTATTTGGGTTTGTTGTCCTAAAGTATGTCTCCCCTGCGTATGCTTCTTAGACCTTAGATGAATAGGGTTGCTGGCTCTATAGGAATCCCCTTCTTTCATTTTGTACCTCTGCATGAGCCAAGGTAGATGATTTTTCTTTTTCTGTAGTCTCTGTATCTTCATCTCCATGAGTCTCTTGGAGTGTTTCAGAAGTTAAGGGACCCCCTTCTTGCATCCTCCTACCTGTTGCCACAGGAAAAAACATAATTTTTTTTTTTAATTTCTGATAAGATACCTCTGCAGCTCAGTGTGCAAAGAACATTTCCATCATGTAAGACAGATCTCTAGAACATTTTCCATCTTTCAAAATTCAAACACCATATGCAAGAAACAACTCCCTGCTGACCTGCCTATTCCCAGCACACTATCTGCTTTGTGTCCCCATGGCTTTAGGCCAGACAACTTTGTACAATGTAAGGTCTTTTTGTTATTGGCTCATTTCACTACCTCACTGTTGTCTTTCAAGGTGCACTCAACTGTTTTTCTAACTATGGCCTCAAGTGATTATTTTCCAGCTTCTAAGGTTGATACCTGTGCCTTGGAGCTTCTTATAGGCCCTGCTGTTGTCTAGAAGTGGCTTTCCATAAGGCTACCCTTGGTCTCCTGGAAGTATCAGTCAGACAATCCCCAGTGTGATACTGTATACATATTCAGGGCTAGTATTACAACTACCATCAACATCTACTTCTGAGCAGTTTGGCTCCAGCTTGGATAAGTTACCACCTGGTATACAGCATCATGACCAAAAGAAAATATCTTAGGCCTATGATGGAGTCTCATGCTACCAAAAGCTTTTGAAGTAACTGCCTTGCTTTGCGTTCTCTTTAGCCTCATAAGCCCCACTCTTTTACCTTCATTAGAGAAAAAGTCCCCATTGCATTTTGATTTTTCTGGTCCCCCTCCCAACTCTAGAGCAAAACAAAAGGAGCCTCAGAACTGTCCCTTGGACCTCCAGAAGAAGGCTTTTGTTGTTGTTGTTGTTTAGTGAAGTACAGGCTTTTCTTCCCCAATTGTTGTTTTGCTGTAAGCCTTTTACCAGTTGAAACTCAGCCACCTGCAAAAGTGGTTGTATTGCATACTCTGATTTACTCTGTAAACAATTCTGTTCTGGGTACTTAGGTTCTCACACATATTAACTAAATTCTGATCTCATGCTACTAGCTCAGAGGGAGGTCCTGTTGTCTTCCACTTCAGTATCTTACAGATGGGGCAGAAACTACATGGCCTTCCACCAGTATCTCAGGTGCTGATCCCTCTTTAGCAAGACCCCAGGCTGCCTGTTTTCAGGGAAATGTTTCTCAGCCCAATGCAGTAGGTCCCATGCAGGGTGAACTGGTATCAATCTGAGAATAATAGGTCAATCTAATGACTTCCTTCTAGAGAGAACCTTAACTCTGAGGCACGTGTCTTCCATCAAAAGTCCCCTGTACTCATCTCACCATGTTTCATGGCAGGGACAAGCATACTAGGAAAATTATTGCTTCTGATCCAGTTGTTAACGAAGAGAAATCTCAGAGGCTGACTCTAAAATTGGTTTGCTCAGTTTATTTTGTAAATTGTTAGCTAATCAGGAAAATAAGTTTGTATATGTTAGGTTTGAGGATAAAAATCAGGCATAAAATCTATTGACTTTTAAATGTTATATGTTTTCACTTTATACTTGTGAATAAAACTTTAGAGGCATGGTCTTATGTTGCCCAGGCTGACTTCAAACTTTCTATGAAGGTGAAGATGGCCCCAACCTTCTGATCCTCCTGCTCCAATTTCCCAAGTGCTCATATTACATGCATTCCTACCATGCCCAACTTTACTATTGAATTTTTGGGTTTGTTATTTGGCTGATAGAGAGCCAAAGTATTTATTGAGTCCTGCAGAAGTGCTAGCTACCCGTTGAAGAGTTTCACAGTGATTCATGGTGAAAGTCTGTCTGCACCCCACCTGTATCCCTAACATAGTACCTTCTTGACAGAGTAAAACTAGGACACCTGGCAGAGTTCCTCACTACTTCATTCTACACATACCTGACCTTCCTGGATCCAGACTGTGATGAGAAGTTGTTTGGTGACATCAGTGATAGGAGCTTTAGTCCTGACAGTGAGCCAGACCTGGGAGGATACCTGGAAGACAGTAGTCATCAAGGTACCTTGTGGCAAGCATCTTTGAATTATTGATTGCTTTTTTTAAAACCTTGGCACTAAGACCCAAATACAGAAAATAATTGACAGGCTAGAGAAATAGCTCAGCAGTTAAGAGCACTGACTGCTCTTCCAAAGGTCCTGAGTTCAAATCCCAGCAACCACATGGTGGCTCACAACCCTCTGTAATGGGATCCAATGCCCACCTCTGGTGTGTCTAAAAACAGCTGCAGTGTACATGCATACATACATACATACATACATACATACATACATACATACATATATACAAACATCTCTTTTTTAAAAAAAGAACCTAAATTATACTGGTGTGCTTATTTTATTATTATTAGATGTTTTCTTTATTTACAGTATCTCCTTTCCCAGGTTCCCCTACAAAAAAAGAAAGAAAGAAAGAAAGAGAGAAAGAGAGAAAAAGAAAAGAAAAGAAATTTAAAAAACAAAAACTAAAACAACCCCTGTTCCCTCCCCCCTCCCCCTGCTCACTACTCCACCCCTTCCTGATTACTGGCCCTGGCATTCCCCTACAACTGGGGCATAGAACCTTAAACTGGAAACAACCCAGATGTCCCTCAACAGAGGAATGGATACAGAAAATGTGGTACATCTACACAATTGAGTACTACTCAGCTTTTGAAAACAATGAACTTATGAAATTCTTAGGGAAATGGATGGATCTGGAGAATATCATCCTGAGGTAACCCAATCACAAAAGAACACACATGGTGTGCATTCATTGGTGCCCTTAAAAGTAGGGCTTCATAAGCCTAGTAGGAAAGTCTCAGGTACAGACTGTTCATAAATTGATTTTCAAACATTTTTCCCATTTATTTACTGTGTGCATGTGTGTATGATATACCATGACATATAGAACAGAGAGAGGACAACTTTTGGGAGTTGATTCTCTCCCTCCACCATGTGGATTCTGAAGATTGAACTATGGTTGTTACGCTTGGCAGTAGTCCTCATTGCCTGCTGAACCATCTCACCAGTCCTCTTTTTATTTGTTTTAAGATAGTTCATTTGCCCCTCAAACCTCTGAGTTCATTTGCACCAGCTGCTCCTAGTGCTCCTTAAAGGGTTTCACAACTATTTAAATGTTGACCTGAGAGTGAACCCAAAGCTTCACGCATGCTTATGCTGCTGAGCTACACCCTTAAGCCCTTACAAAGTATATTCTTAAAGGAGAGACACATTGTTTGACTATTGAAAGGAATGGTAAAATGACCTAGTTTTGAATAGATATGAATGGTGAAATCCTACGCGTATGTATATAACAGGTCTTAATCTGAACATGATTTTGGGTCAGTATGACCTATTTTTTTACTTTTAGGTAACTTAGCTCACTCTTAAAGACAATGTCAGCTAGTATTCAGGTTGTTTTCATATTCTACAGTTCACCTTGGGATGATGTGACTTAAGACTCTCATTCTAGATTTCTTTGGCATAGAATGAAGATTTTTTTTCAAACAATACATTTGTATACACATATGGCATACCTGTCACTAATTTTATCCTTGTGAGTGGAGGTGCAGATATATGTTGCTAAACATTGTTTACTCAACAGCTTGTTTTCATTGATTCTTTTCCTTGGTTGTCCAATTGCAGAAAGCCAAGATGAGCTTGACCAGTATATCAGCCACCTTCTTCAAAGCACATCCTTGAAATGCTACCTGCCCCCTCTTTGTAAGAAGTCAGAGGACAGCCATGTTTTCAGTGCTATCCACTCCACTCGAGATATCCTTTCTGTGATGGCCAAAGCAAAGGGTTTGGAAACTACATGTATGTTATTAAACTCTTCTGTCCATTAAGTTATATTCATTTATCACATTAATGTATGAATATAATTTAAGTCAATCCCAAAAGGCAATATGTAACCTCTCCTCCAACCTTCTACTTAGATGTGACCACTTTCAGCTCTTCTAGATGTTTCTTCTGACATTTCCATATTTCTAAAATATATGTGTTTACTTCTGTCCTTGAGGCATCATTTGACCTGCAGTGTTCTAGTATGTGGAGAAGCATTTAGCTGTCTTAAATTACCTCTCTTCTATTTTGTTCCCTAACCTACTAAAGGAATTGTCTAAAAATTTAGTTAAATCAGTCTTCACATTTACAGTATACATACAGATAGCATTTTTAATAGAACATTATAGTGTAGTATGATTATTTTCCAGTTTTTACATTTTGATTTTCCTGAAATTAACATTGTCATTTTTGCTTGCTTTTCTTCTTTCTAAGTTTCCCAATGTCCTTACAATACAAAATTTCACAACATGAGTTATATTAGTGAGTCTCTTGAGTCTGTTTCTTTCTTAAGAGTTTGCAAAGTCTCCTTTCTAGGCCAGTTGTACTTGAAGCTCCTTGACTTTCTTCTTGGTTAGTGTTCCTGCTTACTATTCTGCAATTCTTCTCTTTGGTATTATTTTAGTAGAGGACATCCAATACCCTCCTAAGAAACAGTAGGTAGTTGGTAACATTATTGAGCCTTTACATATCTAAAAATGCTTGCAAATATCTGAGACCCATTTGGCAGTTTGGCTAGGTATAGAATCTGGATTAAAAACACCTTTTTCTTCAAAATTTTAAAAGCATCACTTCATAGTATTAGTTTGTATATGTGTGTGCATGTGTATTTATGTGTTCATGTGCACATACTCTTGTGTGAGTGCTTGTATGTATGTCTTTCTCACTCCTCCCCTCACTCTGTGTTTGTATATGAAAGCTGACAGTGACATCTTGGGTGTTCCTCAACAAAAGTGATCACTACCTTGTTATATTTGTTTTGTTTTGTGTTTTTGAGATAGGGCCTCTCATTGGCTTCGGGACTCACTGATTATGCTGGCCAGCAAGCCTTAGGGATCTTCCTGTCTCTACCTCCAAAGTACTGGAATTACAAGAGCATGTATCCATATCCAGATTTTTATATAGTTACTGGGAATTGAACTCAGGTCCTCATACTTGCACCGAAAGCACTTTACTGATGGAGTTCTCTTTAGTTCCCAGTACCCTCAGTTCCATTAATATTTCTAATTAGTCCCTTCTCTACTCCCAGGCAGTCATTAATCCTGTCTCCTTTTTGTCTGCATTCACTTTGGATACATATAATAAACTGACTCATACCATATGTGGTCTTTCATGATTGGCTTTATATTTTTATTGTATGTATTAAATATTATATATATTTCTAAATATAACCTGCCCAGTCTGTATAATGTTACCTATATGTATGTTTTTAAGGCTAACCATTTGGTATTAGACAACCAGTTGTTATACTCTTCCCTGGAGAAGCTATTCTACAGCTCTCAGGACTCTTTAGTTACCTGTAGGTTTGTTTTTTGGTTTGATTTGGTTTGGTTTAGTTTGGTTTGGTTTGGTTTGGTTCTCTCTCCATCTCTATCTCTCTCTCTCTTTCTCTCTCTCTCTTTCTCTCTCTCT
>NC_045030.1:153934051-153946900 GCF_008632895.1 Mastomys coucha
CTCTCTCTCTCTCTCTCTCTCTCTCTCTCTGTGTGTGTGTGTGTAGGTACAGGATTGAGACCTCAGTCTTTCTTCTTTCTACCTTAGCATATCTGTTATTGTTGTCCTTATTCATTTCATGTTTAGTCATGTTAGTGAGACTTTGTGAGTGTAGCTTCTGATATTACTAAGAAACAGTCTCACAGCAAACTCCATGATTCTCTAGCTATTAGAGTCTCTCTGCCTCCTTCCATAATAGGCTCCTTCTATTGGGGCTGAGCTCTACAATTTTGCATTTTGATTAGTACTGATTCTCTACAATAGTCTCTGTTGCAAATAGAAGTTTCCTTGAAAAGGGGTGAGGACTGTATCAGTGGATATAAAGACAAATGTTTAGATTGTTGCTACAATGCTGAGCACACGCCTTTAATCCCAGCCCTTGGGAGGCAGAGGCAGGTGGATTTCTGAGTTCAAGGCCAGCCTGGTCTACAGAGTGAGTTCCAGGACAGCCAGGGCTACACAGATAAACCCTGTCTTGAAAAAACAAAAGAAAAGAAAAAGAAAAAATATATAGATTGTTGCTACAGATCATGCTGGTTTACTAAAGAGGTGGTTAGTTGTAGGTTCTCTTCCAAGATCCATGATTTCATGAGCACCAAGGGGTTTTCTAGTTTTCCAGTACCAAGCATGGTTTCCTTCTTGTTAAATGGATCTTAAGTCCAACTAGAAAGCTTTGGTTACGACCACAGGAAGCATGCTACTAAAGTATCTACCCTTACAGTTATCATGCCATGCTGATTTTTGATGTGATTCATAGGCATCATAGCTGGTTGGTTGCTTCCCCTTTAGAAGTTTATACAGTGTCTTCTAGTTCCTCAGGGAGGAGGTATTCAGGTCAATTCCAGCTTATGGTATTTATACTATGGAAAGTTTTTCTTTTGCTTTCAATTAGAGTGGATAATTTTGCTGGATATATACTAATACTAGGCTGGCCATCAAGGTCTTTTAGAATTCATTGCTCCAGGCTCTTCTGGTTTTCAAAGTTTCTCATGGGTTTTCTTTTATTTGTAACTTTTGGTTTTTTTCTATGCTATACCAAGGTGAGTTTCTTTTCTGGTCTTTTCTATTTGGTGTTCTGTGTGCTTTTTGAACTTGTATGGGTGTGTTTCCTTAAACTGAGGAAGTTTCTTCTTTGATCTTGTTGAAAATCTGGTCTATGCCATTGACTTTTGACTCTTCTCCCTCATTTATGCCTATAATTCAAAGATTGGTCTTTTCATGATATTGTATTACATATTTTCTTTATTTTCCCTTTCGTGTGTGTGTGTTTAATCTGTTCCTTTTATTTGGTCTAGATCCTCTACTTTATCTTGGAGTCCTAATAGTTTATATTGTTTGATTCATTCTACTTGTAAGGCTTCTCTTTGAGTTTTCTAGTCTAATTATTGGGTTTTTCAATTTCATCTTCAATTCAGCTTGAGTCCTCCTCAATGTTTTTATCTCCTTACTGAATTCTGCTCTCAAATCCTGGATTCTTTTTTACCATTTCCATCAACCTTATGTTTGTGTTGTGTTGGACATTGCTTAGACATTTATTCTTTTTTATTAATTTTATTGAGCTATTTCTTTGTATTTTCTCTAAACTCCTTGAATACCTTGATGAAGTTTATGAGTGTTCATTTAAATTCTGTGCACTGTGGTTCATCTAGGTAACTCTTACTGGAAAACATTTGTATAGGACTTGTAGGCTTAGAAAAAAAGTACTTCCCAGATCTTTTCATACTGTATTTTTTTGTTGTGTGGGGGGGGGGGAGTGGAGGGTGAAGGGGAGGAGAGTAGATGACATCTGGGCATGTAGATGGGCAAGTTTTGTCTAGAGGTTGGAAATGGCTTGTGTGGTATGAAGTCAGATGAACAGGATATATTGGGCTGGCATATAGGATGTGTGTCTCTTTGTCCAAGCCTCTGGTGTAGGTATAGATCTAGCTAGGCAGAAAGATTGGATTTGGCATTGAAGTAGTCTTTGGATTGGGGGTATACAGGGCTTATCCTGGAGGAA
The DNA here is from genome assembly GCF_008632895.1 of Mastomys coucha. NCBI lineage: Eukaryota > Metazoa > Chordata > Mammalia > Rodentia > Muridae > Mastomys > Mastomys coucha. The sequence continues at coordinate 153,936,090 of NC_045030.1, forward strand.
CCCTAGAGATCAAGTGTAATATAGGCAGGTGTGGCCAGGCTAGGCTGGGACACTGGATATGGAATATGAGCCAGGTCTGGTGGAATGGTCGAGGATGCTCAAATGGGCTCACTGTGTAGACCCTGAAGAAAGATGTGGGAGATCTGGCCCACTATAGAAGTTCCTATATTGATTTTTGATCTTTATTGAATATTAGCTAGTTTTGGAAAGTTTTAAGATCTGTTAACAGGTTTTGAAGTTTCAGTGATATATACAATGGATGGAATATTTTCATCCATTGTATTATATGCTCAGTGGGTCTTTTGATCTGGAAATGTATGTTTTTTCAATCCTATAAAGGTTTTCTGAAAACTTTGGCTCATTTTCTTGTTCACATTATCCCTGTACTTTCTTTTCATATATTTTTTTATTAACTTCTTAGAGAAATTTTTGTCACTTCTGTTCTGTTTTCCATATTTCTAATCTGTTATAAACGCAATTGCTCAACTTTTTGTAACCCCTTCAATTGATTTTTTTTCATTTTTGCTATTATGTTTTAATCTTCATTTTCCAAATTCCATCTGTTCTTATCTTATACATGTAATAGAATTGCTTATTATTCTAAAAAAAAAAAAAAAAAAAAAAAGGAGAGGCAGGGTTTTTTAATCTTTGTGTTTATACTTTGTTTTCCCTGAATCAGTTCCATTCCCGTCACCTTTTCCTTTTCCTTTTGCCTGCTTACTTTGAAGTACCCTTTCAGTGCAGAGCTGCTCACCTGCTACTTCAGAAGAACCTCCAAAGGCAGAGTAGGGCTTGTGGCCTTAGGGCCATGAGGTAGAGGCTGATGCTTACTGCCTCCCATTCTACTCTTCTCCTACTTCAAGGCTAAAGAACTGCTTGCTTGGATCTCTAGTCACTCTGTCTCTCTAAGGAATGTACTCAGGCCTTCAGATGTGTAACCAGTAAGTGCCTAGACATCCTCTCTCTTTCATTCTCTTCAGAGAGTCCTCTATTCTTCTGACTTCCTGAAAGAGGCAGGCACCATCTGTGTGCAAGAGTAGAACATCTAGGGAGCTCACTGCATCTTGCATACTGCCTCTTCAGTCTTCTTTATTTTTGTTGCCTTGAACCCTTTACCAGTTTCAGAAGTACCCAGCACAGCAAATTCCTGAGACTTCTGAGGATTCTCTTAAGGCAGACCTGACTGGTTCCTTGATTTCCTCATTGTATTCTTGTGTTTTCTCAACTCCATATCCTTCAACCTTTGTTTTTCCTACTCCTGAAAGTGGTGCTATTATTTTCTTTCCTGTGTTTACCCATTCTTGAGGATTTGTCTTTGTTGTTTGGTTTTAGGAAGGTACTTTTTGTGGTTTTTGGGTTTTGATGGCAGTATCTTGTTATGTGGTCCAGGCTGGAGAGGAACTCAGCAACATAGTCCAAGCTGACTTAAAACTTGTCATCTTCCTGCGGAATGCTGGGATTACATATGTGAACCACTTGAGCTTGCTTTAAATGTCCCTTTTAAATATGAATTAGTGAGGGAGTTAGAGAGATGACTTAGTGGGTAAAGGGCATTTTGAACTAGTTGTGAGGATCTAAGTTTATATGCCCAGCACCCTTGTAAAATTCAGGCAGAGAAATGCCCCATACCTACAAAAGAAGACTTTATTATTGTTTTTCCTCACAATGGCTTTCTTAATTACTTTCTTTTCCAGTTTTTCCCATGATTTTGCCAACTAAAGTTCTAAGTGGACACCGTAAGTCACTGAATCTTGTTGACTCCCCTCAGCCACTCCTAAAAACGGTAAAGTATTTGCAATAGTTTTTGTTTGTTTGTTTTTAATGTGATACTTGATAATACTGGGTTAGTCCCAAGAACTATCTCAAATGGTGGAGCTTAAAGAGCATATTTTTTATACCCAGAATTTCAGTTTAGACATTCTACATGCTGATGTGAATCTAGGCACTGAGTTATCTGGAATTCAGTTTACTTCATTGTATACTCAGGGTTTGGTGCAGACCTTTGTGTTTTACTTGGAGGAAAAGGCCTTTTACTGCCTGCCTGCCAGATCATCAGAACACATAAAATCTCTAGGGGTTGGTTCTTATTTTTCTTCCTTGATTTTATCCCACGTGTATCAAACTATCCAATGCCTATTGGAGAACATTTTAATCTAGCTTTATTTTTAGGTACTTTTAAACATTTTTTATGTTGTTTTGCATTCTAAAGCATCTCACTGAAAGCCAGGTATGATAGTATATGATTGTAATTCCAACATCATGTAGGAAGAGGAAGAAAGACTGCAAATTTTCAGTCAACTTGAGTTATATAGCAGGTTCTAGGGAAGCCTGGGCTACATAATAAGATGTTATCATTACATATAGACACAAAAGTGTCCTCATGAGTGCAGTGACTGATCACTGAGTCAGTATACATTTGTCATTGACTACTTTCTCTGTGCCTCCTCCTAGTTACCCCCACCTCAGAGTTCAAAGATAACTGCTTGGGCCTGGGGGTGTGGCTCAATCATAAACTATTTATCTTGAAAGGCCCTCCGCTTCCTAGTACATGGTAGGAGGAGCACTGCTGTCATAGTGTGTAGCAGTAGCAGTTGATTTTGTCTATTATTTAACTTTGAATAAATAAAACTTATATATGTTTTAACCTGTTCTCTCTAGTCCCTTGCAAATGTCAAATATATTAAAGGTGCATAACTAATACAATACAAAAGATTTACTGGAAAAAAATGAAGCCTAGCATAATGCTAGCATTCAGAAACAAAGTTGGCTTTTCTTGGTCATCTGAAAGTTCCCATTCTTAATCCCTTTCCCTCCATTTTGGCTTTTATGTGGCCAGACTCCTGAATATGACTACCAGTGGCCCAGAGATGACCATGATGAAATGGACTGTGAGAAGCTAGTTGGGCAACTGAAAGACTGCTCAAACCTACAGGACCAAGCAGACATTCTGTACATTCTTTATGTAATAAAGTAAGTGCCTTAATCTCTTTGGGCTGCTACAGCAACACATCATCAGCCAGCATCATAAAAAACAGAAATGTATCTTAGAGTTCTAGAAGCCGGAATCCAAGATAACAATGTCTGGTGATAGCCTGCTTTCTCTTGGATGGTGCCTTTTCATCCTATCCTTAGATGGTAGAAGGGAGGGACAAGCTTTCTGAAGCTTCTCATGGAAGGGTACTATCTGATAGATTATGAGGGATCTTACATCATGGCTTAGTCACTGTCATGGCTTAGTCACTTTCCAAGAGCTCCATATCCCAATACCATCACTCCAGGGTTAGGATTTTAATATAGGGATTTGATGGGGATACAAGCAATCAAGCCATAGCAATAAATTTTAGGATCTTCACCATGTTGAATTCTTTTTCCCAGTTTCTTGGAATTCCAGCAATGCCAGGCCATGATCACATTCACTCAAATCTCTTTCTCTGCCTCTTGAGGCCAACTTTCCATGAAAAGTCTGGGCAAGGCCAGGATACCATAGTGATGTGTGAACACTAGGCTTTTATTTCAGAAGACATGGTAAAAACACTTGGCAAAATGTACAGCAATCCATGCTTCACCCAGCCTTGACATTCTGACCTTTATCTTTGTATTTTTTCTGCCTCTGAACAGGGGTCCCCGCTGGGATACCAATTTGTTTGGGCAACATGGAGTCACTGTTCACAGTCTTCTTAGCGAGCTCTATGGAAAAGCTGGCCTGAACCAAGAATGGAGTTTGATTCGCTACATTTCAGGCCTACTCAGGAAGAAAGTGGAGGTCCTAGCTGAGGTCAGAATAAGCATGTGTGCCAGATTGTCCATTTGATTTTCTAGCACCATGCTTTCTTCTTCTCGTCATCTAGTTGTAGAAGGTCTAAGGCAAGTGTCTCTTAGCAATAAGACACAGGGAATGTAACCCAATACCAGGCAGGCCATCTTCTGACATCTTACTGCTCTGGATGGAGAGGAGAAAGGAAGAAATTCTCAAATTCATTAGGTTGGTTCTTTCTTAACTACAGAAAGGTTTACCAAGCAATCATGAAACCAAAGTACTCATTTCTATATGTCATAGTACAGAGATCATTAACATTTATATTCCTGAGGCCCTACAAAATCCAGAACTACTTCCTGTGACTTTAAGCAAGTATTCTGGTAAGATGGCTAGTCATTGTTACACGTGAATACTGAAGAACTCATAAGCTTGAAACACAATGTGCCTAGTAACTGTAACTAATCTTGGCTATCTCAGGCCTCATCCCTCCCTTCTGTGAAGATAGCAGGAAATATGGGGTATCTACTATAGTGGATGGACCAGACCTAGGACACAAAGATCACAGGGATTCAGCCCTATGTGGGTTGCTTAGCCTAAGTTTTAAGTTCCTCAGAAAGGCCATGTGCACAGATTATAAAGTTCATAAAGGTAAATTTCTGGTGCTGTTGGCATTTAACCTTCTCAGTTAGTTTTACTTAATTTATTTTTCTTTATACCCTTCCCCCCAAAAAATATACAGGCCTGTGCAGATCTGCTGTCCCACCAGAAGCAACTTACAGTGGGCCTGCCCCCTGAGCCCCGGGAGAAGACCATATCTACGTAAGTCACTACTGGAGGACCTCCAGACTAGAAAGAAGCACTGACAGGGCATTATACTATTGTGGAAGGGTGGCATTGGCTTTTAGAAGATACTGTGTCATGTGGGTACTTGTAGAAAGCAGGGATCTTTCACTAAGCAAGAAGGCCCTGCTCTGAGGAACTTATTGTGAGTGATCTGCTGCTCTTTCCTAGGCCTCTTCCCCCAGAGGAGCTCACAGAACTCATATATGAAGCCAGTGGACAGGACATCAGCATTGCTGTCCTCACACAGGTCAGGTGCTGATGCAGGAAGGGCAAGTTGGGTCATAGCCTTCCTCTGAGTGCCAAAAGGCCTCTCAGGTTCCCTGAAGCCCTGTTCCCATGTATATCTGCACCAGGAGATCGTGGTTTACCTGGCCATGTATGTCCGGGCCCAGCCTAGCCTCTTTGCAGAGATGCTCAGACTCCGGATTGGATTGATCATCCAGGTGATGGCCACAGAGCTGGCTCGGAGCCTGAACTGCTCAGGTAAAAGGCCATGGCTTGCCACTCCTGCCAACTCAGCCCTACCTCAAGGCCTTGCTGCGAAGGGAGTCATACTCAGTACTTCCAAACAGGCTTCCATTCCGGGTGAGCTTAAGCTCTCCTAGGTTTCTTTGTGAGAGGTGGCTGCTGTCAGGCAACATAGCACAACATTCTTCACTGGGGCAGGCAAAGCAGCCACCATATTTACATGAGACTCTTTGCTGTACCTGACAGCTAAGCTACAGTGATGTCCTTACTGGAAGATGTCTCCTTCCACTTAATAACACCTTCACTGGGAGAAATACAAACATTTGCAAAACACATTTCAACATCAGGGATCAGTGCAATGTGAAAAATTCTATGTCTAGGAATTAAATGCACCTGTACTGACCTAAACAGAAGTATTTGCCTTCCCCAGGGACCAATGTCTTTCAGGCCTGCAGCACCAGTGAAGGAATCCTGAACAAAGAGACCTGTCACTGCCTTCTATATCGCCCTCTTGCACCCTGAGCCACCAACCACCAGCCCATGTCTGGGTCTCTTATATTTGTTTGCAGGAGAAGAAGCTTCAGAGAGCTTGATGAACCTTAGCCCCTTTGATATGAAAAGCCTTCTGCATCATATCCTGAGTGGGAAGGAGTTTGGTGTGGAAAGAAGCGGTGAGTGAGTGCAGAGTACTTCATGGGGACCCACGTGCAGATCAGCACCAGTGTCAGCAGGTCCCTATAAGGAAGGGACCACATGGTTCCTCCTCCAGTGGGATGAATAGAGGATCAAGGTTCCTGCTTTTAGGGACAAGGAGTATCCTCAAAGGGTTGCATTTCTCTACAGATTATAGTGGTACATGGGCAGAGTGAACTGTATATCTCTGGACCTTGTATCTCCTATAGTCCTGAGTGTTATGAGGGGAGGGGACTCTAAATGTCAGGATCACAGGGCTGCCCTTATAGATCACCCTTTGTGGCCCCCTCCAGAGAGCAGGGGGAAATGCTCTATGATGTGTGTGGCCAGTCCACTCATTTCATCCCAGTGTTTTTCACTTACTATCTGTCTTGGAAATCTGCTCACTGCTAAGAAATCTAATCACCAAAGTCCTGGTGTGATTCTTGTTCCCAAATGTTCCCTAATTATAATTGAAGCAATTATCATCTCTCCTCCTCATAAAAAAGCTAAATGATTCGTAGACACATTGGTGAATTTATTTCATTGAGCCAAAGAAACACTGTGGTCTATCATTCCTTTTATTCAATAAGAAGGACATTGGGTACTTTGTATTTTTCCTGAGTGTGTGCCTCAGACAAAGCAGCATGGGGCAATCAGCTGTCTATTGGAGGCCTTCTCCTTTCTGAGGAGAAGTGCTGGCAATCCCTACCCAAAAGTAATTTACAGTTGTTTCAAGTACACAGTCCTTGAAATGTAAATGGAAAAGATAAATATTTAATGTGTCCTGCTCATCATAATAATGTACATTGTTTGACAGATAATTGTCATTCAATATAAAGCTATATAGGTGATTATAAAACCAAGAACTGAGGAATGTCATTTGAATGCCTTGACATGTCTAATCATAAGCAAGGACAGAAGATGGATTATCTTTTTAAAACATAGATTTCTTCATTGTCTTGTAACTGTTCAGGTTTTATAATCTGGGAAGCTAGTAGTAGGCATAAAACTCCAACTAAATCCTAAATTTACTATTTCTAACCAACACTTTCCCCCAAACACACTGTCCTGGAGCTTCCTACACCCCATTTGGCTTGTTTTCTATTTCTTCGGAACCACTCCTCCCTCTTGAACCATCATTGGATCTCCTTGGTGGTTTCCTCCCTCAAAACTGCTCCCCTACCTTCTTGGCTTTAGCAACATTCTATAGAAAGTAACCTTTGCCTTGTGCCTACAAAAGGAGCAGTGGAATGAGAGAGTAATGCATGTATATGCCTACATGGGGCACCCATTAGGAGGGCTTCCTGTGGCACTAAAAGATTAGGAGGATTACAATTGAGCAATGATATGATTATATTTGTCTTTTAGTATAATCATTTATGACCACTGTCTTAGAGACCATACACATAGGGAGAAATACTGGGAGAAGTGTTAAGTCCCGAGATTGATGGTATATGATGGAAGGAGGTGTGGCCTGGTGCAGTGGGAAGATCCTCCTTGCCCCATTGTAGCATTACTTACATAGCTCTGGCAACACTTTCTATCTCACCCCTGAGCTCTCTAGCCCACTCAACCCTGCTTCCTCCTAAAGACCTAGGTTGAGATCTCCGTGCCCAGAGTTCTGTCGGTCCTGAACAGTAGTACACATGTGTACTTGCACCCATATCCAAACAAGGCCCGATGAGGATACCTCATCAGTTGGCTCAAAGCCATAAGTACCTAAGTTCTAAGCCCTTCAATAGAATATGCAGTTTTGTCATTTCACCGGGAACAATTGGCATTACAGAGCTTGGCAAGGTCACTGTGGATCCTACACATTAGTCAAGATGAACCCTTTAGAAAGTCACAAATAGAATTGTATATTACTCATTCAGAGATCCAATGTCATACAGTTATTATTAAACATGGGAGACAAAATGTAATGCTGTAGAAAAACATTCACAAAGTGTTAAGTGCAGAAACAGCTGATCATGCTTACATATGTACATGGCGTGTATAATGGAGAGTTCTTCTTTGTACATGTATTTGATGTTGATGTTGTAAAAACCTGTATTCATGGAGGAAAACTGGCAGAATAATGACTGAAATGTTGACAGATGTTACTTCTGGCTTCCTTAGGTGGTCTCAGTTTTCTACAAAGAAAATGTGTTTTGTATAAGTTAAAAAAAAAAAAAGTTTTCAAAACCAATTCCATTAGCCAACAGATTTTTGCCACTCTGATCTGTACCTGCTGTTTAAGTAGTACCCACACTTTCACAACACCTTTCAGGCCTCCTGTGGTGAGCCTATGCTACCTTCAACACTGGAAGGCCAGGCCTGGCTGGGGAAAGTAAGGCCTTTCTCTCAAGTTTACATTTAAGCAGGGAAGAGAAGTGGATCTCAGAAACATGTTGCCCATGTTGCCTCTCTCAAGGCAGGTGCAATAGATTCCCTAAAAGTAACATGTATGCATTTTCCTTCCAGTGCGCCCAATACACTCCTCCATGTCCAGCCCTGCCATCTCCATCCATGAGGTGGATCATACTGGAGCCACCAAGACTGAGAGGAGTGGCATCACCAGACTGAGGAGTGAGATGAAACAGGTAAGAAGACCTTAGCATGGCAGCCACATGGGAGGGGTAGAAATGGTTCTTCTGCCAGGACTCACCTCTGAAAAACAAGGGCATGAAGCTTTGCCCTGCTCTCTGTAGAAGTTGTAGGATCTGAAGGTATCCCTGTAGCCAAGTAGGTACCCCAAAGCCATTTGCATACACTTACATCCTGGAATACTCTCTCATCCATACTTGTTTCTGTGTTATTTAAAAATTAGAGTCCTGGGGCTTAAGGAATGAATTAGGAATTCAAAGTCCTGGCTGCTTTTGGAGAAGACTTGAGTTCAGTTCCTAGCACCAGCATGACAGCTAACTGTCTGTGACTCTAGTTCTAGGGGTATGATACCCTCCTCTGATCTCTGCGGGCACCAGGTACACAGGTGGTGCACATATAGTACATGTACACAAATGCACATACCATGAAATAAAATAATTTGTTAAAGTAGAATAATGTCAGAAGAGAGAACCATTTCTCCATCAAATGTGTTCTTCACCTAAAATAGCAAGAAGGATGTGGAAATAGACTGGAATAATTATACCTGTATTTACCACCAGCCACAGTTGTCTCTTCATTTTTCACCCTAATTTAACTCACAGTAGAAATCCTTTTGAGCTGACTGTCACAGGTCTGCAACTCAACACCTTTTCAGTCTTGATGCATCTAATACTGTTAGGACATGACCATGACCTACACTGAGAAAATCTACTTATACACTGGCCATGCTGCCTCACTTGCTTGGGTCTGTAAGGAGGGAGTGGCCAGCCCCTGAGGTGGGATCAGCATGCTCTAGCTTATCGGAGTGTGATAAAAGCAGTGGGGCATTCTTAACTTGAAGTAGGTTTTTACTTTCTGATGTTTTTACTTTCAGATGAATAGGCAAGCTAGTGCTGATGAGCAGGTGAAGTGCCTTACTTTGTTTATCTGTCTCTGTTAGCTGTACACTCTTTCTGGCTTAAATGTAGAAATTGAGGCTGTGAATACAGAGTGTGGATATGGGTGCATGGTAGAATGGCACAATAACTCAGATAGCCCTAGAGCCAGAGAAGCAGATGAGAAGGTGGGAGAGAGGATCTTGCCCTTTGCCTTCCAGTTAGGGTGGCCAGTTAGCTCATTTAGTGCAGGGTATTGATCAAAAGAATTGTATTTATCAAACTCAGCTTTTGTAAGAATTCTTTGTGAAAGAGATGTTCTAAGCTCTGCCTCCATCACCATTTTTCTGTTCCAAAAAAAAAGGGGGGAGCGAAAAGAGGGGAATGTGGTCAGTGATGTCATCAGTAGAAAGAATAAAACAATGCTACCAGTTCTGCCCTCAGCCAAATCTGGGGAGATTGAAGCCTGGAAGAAAAGTGTCAGGGCACACTGTACAACACCTAATGATATATTCCTTCTCTTGAGAAAAAAATGGATGTACTTTTTAGTTACACATTTTTTTTTTTGAGATGAGGATCTCCATGCTGCCTTGGCTATCCCTAAACTTTTGGGCTCACTCCTCAGCTTCTTGAGTAGCTGTGACTATAGATGCACACTCCCACATCTGGTTTTGGATTCATATTTCTAATGATGTGATGTCTCTGTGACCAGGAAAGACTAAACAGTGTGATGGCACATAATGGAGAGTGTAGACTGTACAGTCTCTCATTTATGCTCCTTCTAAGGAAGTGATTTTCCAAACATCTTCCTTTGTCAGCCACTCGGTGGCACCGTCCCTCTGGTTACCTACATCTCAAAGGCCTCATCCTGGGTGAATATGGATGGCTTCTTCTATTTTGTGCTGCCCTTGCCTGTGACAGGGATGATATGATTACCTTCCTTTTCTGTTGTGTTTATATCCAGTCAGCCAGTACCAGCTTTGTATTTGCCTACTCATGTCAAGAAAATGTTCTCTGGCCAAAATTTAATGGGTGTCAGTGGTAGAATTTTCTACTCATGTTTGCAAGCATACCACAGACACAGACCAGTATGCAAGTTAAGAGTGCCATCTATATTCTTAGGTGAGGAAAGATGTATATGGCCAAAGGTCATCAGCCTGATCCACTGTACACATTTAAGAATAGTCTGTGGGATGCCTGTTGGATGGCAGACATTAGAAGCTTAAGTTAGGGGTCTTTTGATCTCTAGATGTTTACAATACAGCATAAAATGTTTGCATGGGCATGGCTGTGATGTTGGAACATGTGTCCTACTTTGACTAAGCCTGCTCTACAAAGGAAAAGGACCTGGCAACACTTGATCTTTAAAGCCAAGCTGGGCTGCCAGGGAGCCATGGGTCTGCATCTGTCACTGCTGCTCAATGAGAACCCCTCTAGGTCTTGTCTCTGCCTTCAGTCTCTCTGCTTTTCATGATGCTCTGTGTCCCTTCTCAACTACTGGTGCCCCTTGGTGTCTCTGTGTGGGACTGAATCTATTCTTTTTCTTTTGCAGTTTTTTCCTTTGGGCCAGGCTGTGTCCAACAGTTTGCATTCCATCAAGTCTGTGG
>NC_045030.1:153946999-153959849 GCF_008632895.1 Mastomys coucha
CCCCCCCCCCCCGCCTCCTCCTCCCTGTCTGTAATGTTTAAGTTCTCTTCTGGCCTTACCCATGCTCTCACCTCAGCCATACTTGTGTTTAGGGTGTGTGTGTGCATGCACACACATAGTTTTGGACATGGAACCAAGGTCCTCACACATTCTAAGCAAACATTCCATCCCTGAGCTTCACATACCCCTCATCTCTGACTTGTGGTGGTTTTAGTAAAGGTTAACGCAATGGTTCTCAGCCTGTGTGTTGCAACCTCTTTGGGGGTTCAACTGACCCTTTCATGGGAGTCACCTATAGCTATCTGTATATCAGATATTTATATTATTCCTAACAGGAGCAAAATTATGAAGTAACAATGAAAAAAAATATGGTTCACAGCATGAGGAACTGTATGAAATGGTTGCAGCATTAGGGAGGTTTATCACTGGGTTAAGGGTTTTCAGTTAATGGTGGAGGTATTTTCCAACTCTAAGTTTGAGAAAATTCTAGAAAAGTTTAGATATTCCTGAACTAAACTTTATTTTCTATCTCATGCTCTTAGATCTTGGCTTGTCAAACTCGTCAATACAGTGTGGGTGAGGTGTGCTTCCCTTATCAACTCCTAAGAGTTTGTAGAATCTTTAAAAGCCCTGGTTCTACCCACTTGTTGATTGTTTTGCAGTGCTGAGGATGGAGCTCAGGGATTTGAGCATGCTAGACAGGCATCCATCACTGACCCCATTCCCAGCCCAGATGCTTTTTTATTGAGTGTTGAACTCCTGCTCCTCCCAGCCCAGGCTAACCACCACTTTCTACCCTCCTGTCCCAGCTGAGCATGTGGCCCTAGCTCAAGTGGAGGCCCAGGAAATGTTCTAATTGCAGAGGCGAGTCTGAATCTGCCTCCCAAAACCAGAAGGAGAAAATCAGCTGAGTCACTGATGAGTGTGGCTGTAATTACTTTTATTTGTAGCTAATTGTTGCCTTATTTAAATGGCAGTAATGAGCCCAGCAGAATAACCCAGCCTAACTGCCTTTTCAAAATAAGATCTGTTGAAGTCAAAATGAGTTCTGAGAGAAGAATCCCACCTCCCGCCCTGCTAGTGTGCTTAATATTTGGATTTTTATTTTTAAACCTTTAAATTTGATGTTGCACATTGTGAAATGAAAGTGCCAAATAGTCCAAACCAAAACATATGTAAAGGTGTGTGTTAGCTTTGGCCCAACATGAGGAATCAGAGGGCAAGTCAGTCAGTGGGGCGTCCACACATGATCTCTGGCCCTGAGGGTCAACCGCTCTGCAGCACTTGTATTGTGGAGTCTAGAGAAGTATAGCCTTCCATAAGGAAATGGAAAGAAGATATCACCCTGGAACCATGGTCAACGAGTTCAAGCTGAAGGCTACCTACCATAGCCTAGCCTTAGAAGAAAACTCGAGACCAACAACAAGACAGCAGAAATCAGGATTGAAAAGCATAGGCAGAGAACCAGAAACCAGTGAACCCCACTTCTAAGCATGAATTCTTAGTTGACTTTCTAACTTTGCTTCCTGATCCTTCCTTTCTCATTATATATGTATGGCACTCTCTGTGGTATTTATCCTCTGGGTAGGTGATAGTCACTTTTCTGTGGCACTACTGAAGTAAAGCAGGCCCTCAGACATTAGCTCCTGCCCCAGGTTGTCCTTCCTACCCACCTCCCTTTCTCTGAGACCACCTCTTCAAGTACTCTAAGAGCTTGCCTCCCTTAGATAGGCTTTTCATACCTGGCTGGTGACCTCTGAGGAAGTGGCCTTCAGGATGACAGCTGAGCATTCATCACAAGCGACAGGGACTCTCAGGCTCAGGCATTTCTGTGTCTTCACCAAGTGAATGGCTGTAGACAGCTCCCCCAGGGAGGTTATGTCCCTATTATGTAGATCAACTGGGACAACAGGTGGTGCTAGCATAGGGCACAGGCAGTCTGAATCTAGGTGCTGTCGTAGCTGCTCTTGAGCTTGGCTCCAACAGCCTAATGGCAAAGCCCACACTTGTACCTGTTTGGTCTCTGTCCTGTGAGCTCAAGGTCCCCTGGTGTTATACTACTTCTTAGATCTTGGGAAGAATTAAGCTACCAAGAAAGCATGAAACATTAAATCCAACATCAAGTAGCTGACAAAGAGAAGTCAAGCTATGCCCTTTGCTGGGTGACATGTGGAGGGAGATTCTGACAAATTTGCTTATCTGACCTTCAAAGTGGCCAGCTTTTCTCTGGGGTATCTGCTACTGAAGGCCATATGGTGTCTGTTTTACAGAGGTCCAGCACTCCATCCTCCCCAACAGGCACATCATCTACAGACTCTGGAGGACACCATCTGGGCTGGGGAGAGCAGCAGGGCCAGTGGCTGCGCCGGAGAAGGTTGGATGGGGCCATCAACAGGGTCCCCGTGGGATTCTACCAGAAAGTGTGGAAGATCCTTCAGAAGGTGAGGTGGATGCTGAGGAGACATAGACTCGGGAAAATGAGTCTGACCCTGTCTACCTTCAGGAGGCACAATGGCTATACCAAGTACCAGGCAGCAGATGGCTATAGAACATGCAGCTCCAACCTTGAATGGCTCAGCCTAGAGCAAGGTCTCTCTGCCTGGCACTGTGGCATCTAAGGCTAGGTGGCTCTACTATAGTATTGTCTTGTGCACTGTTGTATAGGAAGTAGTGTCTACCTACTGGTTGTCAGTAGCATCTCCTCTCCCAGACATGACACCAAAAATAACTTCAAACATTACCAAAAGGCCCTGCAAGGAATGACAAAATAGCATCCGTGACTGTGTGGAACCAACTTTGACATAGTTTAGGATCATAGAAAATTAAAGATAGACAAAAACCAGAAAAGGCAGGGAAGAGTTTGAACAAAAATGCCACAGAGGACCTGCAGCATTAACTGGATCTGGATTGGCTAGCTACCAAACTGACAGCTACTCAAGCTGTCAGCTTGAGGCTGACAGACATGCTATCTGAATCATTCAGGAACAGGATGGATCCCCTTCTACCTGCTAAGTGTTCAGGGGTACAAAGAAACAAAATATTATAGCCTGGCCCCAGAAGCCATGTACCCTGAAGATACACACTCGGCTGGAAGCTAGAGACTCTAGAGCCCGCATCCCTTAACCAGCTGACCACTGCTCCCATAGCAGTGCAATGGGGCTATGCCTCCCATCTGCCTAGGGACTGTTAACATTTTATTGGAGTTTATAGTTTAAAACTGACAGGAAGTGACACATCCACAGACTGTAATGCACCACACACCTGAGTGCAGGAGGGCCTGTCTAAAACACCTGCTGCTAAAGTGGGGGTAGCGTGGGAAGGCAGGGCCACTTTGTTCTCAACACCCCACAATCCATCTTCTCCCACATTCATACTCCAGAGTATTCACAACACTCCCAAGGCTCCACCAGGGCTTGTCCTGCCTCCCCATGGAGGGACAGTGTGCTTCATTTAAAAGCTTTGCAAAGCAAGACACATTTCTTTTTTCTCTGAACCATTCCTTTTTAGCTAGTTTTACAGTAGAAAAGAACTGCAGTAATCCCGAATGAGATCATACTCCAGCTCCTTTGTGAAGTCACAGCCCCTTGTCTTCTTTCTGCAGCAGGTGTTCAGGGCCTATGCTCTGTGGACCAAGGCCTTGCTCAAGACAGCTGCCCGTAGAGGCCCCAGGTCTACCCTTCTAGACTTTTGTGCAGAGCTCTTGAACTAGCCAGCATGAAGGCAGAGCAGCTGCTGCCAACTGGAGGGTAAAAGGTGGCCAGTTAGAAGAGGCCCAACAATTCCTCGAAAATTTCCTCAGTCTTTCTGGGGCCCAATACCAAGATGCTTTTATTATGAAAAAGCAGTATTTTATATTGTACCCTGTTGGTATTTATATACATGGGTATGCGTGTATGTGCATGTGCTCCAGCCTTTTGTGATTGGTGCTTATTTTAGAAATCTCGAAAATAGACGGCTGCAGAGGCACAGGAGCATTACTTCACCAATGGGAGCCATGAAAATCTCCCTTCATTATGGTACCAAAGGGGGTCTGGCAGGCACCAGGGTCCAGTTGCCAAGTACAGTGTAGAGCCTCTTGGGAAGAGGACGCAGCAGCTCCCTAGGACACTGTTCCTGCACCAGTCTGAAAGATGCCTGCTGGTTTCCCTAGAATTGTTCCATTGAAAACACAGCCTGTGGGCAGTGAGAACAACGCTCTAAAAATAACTCTGACAGTCTGGCATGTTCCAACCCTCGTGCAGATTTCCAGGGCAAGGAAAGTTGTGTGTGCATATGTGTGAGTGTGTGAGCAAGCACACACTTGTGGTGGTCTGGAATCTGATTAAAATGTCTGTGTTCTGCTTCTAGTGCCACGGTCTTTCCATCGATGGTTTTGTCCTCCCATCTTCAACAACCCAAGAGGTAAAGTGAGAAGACCCAAATAGCAGCCCAGCCGTGGGCTCGCCTCATGGCTAATTCTACATATGCCTTTCAGGATTATTCTATGGAACTAGACTATCTGTAGGTCTGATCACTTTAACTGTCTCGCCCTCAGATTGTGCAAAATTCCTTTCTTGTTACCTTTTCCCTCTCATTCCAAATGAGCAATAGCATTTATAAACTCTCTGGGCCCTTAAAACCCCACCCAAACCCTGTCACGCATATGCACGAGAACCACTCAGGGCCCCTTCAAGCACAAGCAGACTTTCCTTTGCTTTTATTTGCCCTCCGTGCATTCTGGGCTATCTTTAGCCTTTCAAGCATGAGGCACCACACCAGGCACTTCCAGGCTGTCTTTTAAAAAACAGATTTTGTTTTCTTCCTTTCTTTTTTTTTTCTTTTTATCATCTTTTCTTTTCTTTCTTTTTTTTTTTTAATTTTACCCTGCCCAAGGTACCATTCTTTATACCACGGAGAATTTCTTTAAGAAATAAGAAATTGCCCCTGCTCCCTAAAAGTCACAGTCAAAAGACAGACAAAAGGAGCTAGAACAAGCTCAACTGGCCCTCAGGGAAAAGCAGTCACCCTCTGCTCTAGAGGGCTGCTGCTATAAAATCAAGGCAGTGTCTAGGAGGAAGACAGCCTTTGAGCTTAGCTCCAATAGTGGTAGGGCAGCATTGATGATAGGGCTCCATCTGGCCCATCTTTCACACTGGCAACCTGCTGATCATTTGTTAGATGACCCCTTGTGAGATCAAGTTTGCCGTCCATGTGGAGTCAGTGCTCAACCGTGTGTCCCAGCCCGAATATCGGCAGCTACTGGTAGAAGCTATCATGGTACTGACTCTGCTCTCAGATACGGAAATGGACAGTATCGGGGGCATCATCCATGTGGATCAGATAGTGCAGCTGGCCAATCAGCTGTTCCTGCAGGACCAGGTGGGTATGACTGGGCCAAAGGCGGGGTAGTCAGTTTGGTTGCTATTTCTCCCTGTACATGCTGGAGACCATGTCTAATTGGAAGGCATATACTCAAACCAAGAAAATGTCATCACAGATGGTAAAAAAAAAAAAAAAAAAAAAAAAGTCAACCATTTGGTTAGGAAATGGCAAAGTTGGCCAGTTGGGAAATCTAACAACCTTTAGGGAAGGTGGTCTTTATTGCTGTAGGTTTTATTCCAGACACTACATACCTGACTCTTGGTAAACTACTTACCCTGTACACAAAATTGAGTCAGACAATAAAGCTGTCATCTCCAAGAATCAGTACTGAGCAGCAAAAGGAGGCCTGTGAAAACACAGTATCCACAGTGGATACTTTACCATGCATTCTGTGTCATTGTCATCATGTCACTGCCTTGTGGTTCCCACCATGTGGCCTAGCCTTCAGCTCCCAGCCCCGCCTGTAGCCCAGCAGACCACCTCCAACATGCAGACTCCTTTGGGAAGGAAAAAAGTAGATTCCACTCATTTTTTCTCCTGCTTTTTTTGGCTGCAGGTGTCATTTGGAACCACAGACATCCTGGAAAAGGATCAAGCCACAGGAATCTGCCACCTCTTTTATGACAGTGCTCCTAGTGGGGCTTATGGTACAATGACCTACTTAACGAAAGCAGTGGCTTCTCATTTGCAGGAACTGCTGCCCAGTTCCGGCTGCCAGATGCAGTAGGGCCTTACCCATAAACGTGTCCACCCTTTGAATCTGTCATTTGTAGCCTCATTGGGAACTTTCTTCTGCCTTCCCTCTGGAGCCCCTGTTCTGTCACAAAAGCATGTCCCACCAGAAAGCTTCACAGGGAGAGATGACAGCGCTTGGGCTGAAAGCAGGATGTGTTTAAGCCACAGATAATGCTGATGAATCCACTGCTCCCCTGAGAAGCACCCTGGGATCATTTTCTAGGTTCATTTCACTGGAACATTTGTCACAGCATCTGCTCTCATGGACTCCAAAAAGGAACTGGAAATTGGTCTCTTCTGAGTGCAGAGTGAACTGAGAAGCAGCTTAAATTGACTCTCACCAAGAGTTACAGAAATAGGTTCGATGAACTAGTGACACATCTTGAAGGTGGAAAGATCCTTCCAGCAACAATAGCTAGACAGGCAGACCCTGACAGGAGCACATCTTAACAGAATGAGGTCTGTCTGAACCAAGCTGTTTACCAAACAGAATAAGTCTGTCTTTCTGGGATTTTTTTTTAACATCCCAGTCTGCTCTGGTCATGTCATTCTTCATTGCCAAAATAGACTAACTATGGCTTATAGTCTTCAGAGGAGCTTGTCCTGGCTGTTCGTACTTAAGGGCGTCTCCTCTTACCTTAAGAAAATCCCTTATCTTCCAGAACCCAGGAAACAACAACAGAAAAAGTATCTGACTTTTCTGAGAGGCAGACAAAGCCTTGATTTAGGATTGTAACAGGTAGGGAGTCCCATGGAAAGGCTTGTGTCCCTGCTCCCCCTGAGAGCACTGTCATACATGCTCAGAGCATGAGTCAGCATTTGCCTTAGAAATGAGTTGTGTGTTCCTGCAGAAACAATGCTCCCTTTTTTATAGAAGCACTCACAGATGGCTATGGTCAAGGCACTGTGGCAGAGAAGGCTCAGGCCTGTCAAGGTCTGCTAAATCTTTCACCATTGTCCTGGTGAATAGAATTTCTTTTTAAGCCTTGTCTTCCCATGTTAGGATAGAGATGAACAAATAAAAGAATAGTTTCTGTAAATAATCATCCCTGAAAGACAACATCACTGATGCCCAAGTATCATGTTCCCATTTGGTTGTGATAGGTTACAATTTGCAGTGACTTTTCACCTCTGAAATGGAAACAAGACTGTTCCCTCACTTCTCAAAGTGTATGTGGAGATGAAAGGAGGATAGTGCTTGGAGGTGTCCGTAGCCCTCAGAGTGCAGATGCAGGGGATGGCACTTTGTTTTCAAAGCAGAAGATGGCAGGGAGCCATGGTGGTCCTCAGCATTTCTAGGCATTTTTTAAAAATGTATTTCTCTGTTTCTGTGTATGCATGCACATACATGTGTGTGTGTGTGTGTGTGTGTGTGTGTGTGTGTGTGTCTGTGTGTTGTATAGGACTACCTGTTTAGGGTCCCTGTGGAACCCAGAAGGAAGCATCAGATCCCCAGGAGCTGGAGCTATTGCCAGTTTTGAGCAGCATGAGAGAAGTTCTAGAAGAACTAGAGTCCTTCAGATTGAGGCCAGGGCTGACTCCAAACGCTTAGCCTGCCAGTGATGTGGCTGTGATGTGAGAATCGGCAGCTGCTGGTTTGGGCTGAAGATGAGACTCTGGCCAAGGAGATGAGCCACGAAAAGCAATTCGCTGCAGCTTCCCAGCCATTCTTTGAAATCTCTTTCAAATGAAGTCCTGAAATAGGACTGCATTTCCACAGGCAGCAAGCTGCCAGCTTCAAAGGAGAAGAGCAGGCTTCTGAGACTATCCCTTTAGTGAGCAACCGAAGCCATGCCCAAGACAGGCAGATGTTTGAGAGGATGGCAACAAGCCCACCCTTGCCTAGAGGTACTAGTAGGGAGAAGGCCTCACAAGCCCTGTGGCCTTGGTCTTGGTTGACTGTTCCCCAACCCCCAGGGGCATGGTAAGGAGACATTGTCCTATTTTCTCTCCCATAGCTGGAAAGCCAGTTGTTTGGTTTTTGGGTTTTTTTGGGGTTTTATTTTTGTTTTTTTTGTTTTTTTTTTTAAAAACCTTTGCAGGGTACTATAATGTAGTCTCAGAGAACAGACACATCTTGGAATCCAGGAGTTGATACTTCTTTTACCATATTAAGCTGAAAGGCAGCAGGCTGCCCTAAGGTCTGTCTTATGGTTTTACCATTAAGTTTACCATCCTAGCGCTGACACCAGTACTTGATGTTGGGCAAGCAAATTGACCTCTGTGTGCCTTAGTTTACCCATCTGGAAAGAAGAGTAAGAAGCCTCCTGACTGGTATAGAGCCTTCCTTTGGCAGGTAGGTAGGTGACCAGATATACCCTAGGACAACACCAGACCAGCTGATATGAAGTAAAAATGTGCCAGGTTACTCCACCAGTCTCCTCACAGGTAGTGGTTGGCAGACCTCAGCTTCCCAGATAGAAAGAATCCAAGTGTGTCTGCTGGAACAAAAGGAGAGCCCACCAATCAGGAGCTAAGAGAAACACTCTGCCAGATGACTGATGCTATTTATTTCTGGACAAGATGACAAGAGGCTTGGCCTCTCTTTCTATCAATTACAGTGGAGTCATCTCTGTTCTGTTGACTTGTGCACAAGTCTGCCAAGTCACCTTTGCCTTTTTGCTTCCCTGTTGTCAAAGGGGACAGCAGTCTCCCATCTCTGTGTGTGTGCCACTCTCTTTCAAGGTGACTTCGGCTTTTGAAGTCCCTGCCATATGCTGTGTGTAGCTCTGTACTTTGCAGGGTCAAAGAACATCGTGTTCCCAGAATTCCTTCTGTTCCCATACATAGCCATTGGTAGTTCTGCCTGTGAAGAAAGAAAGCAGTACTTGGCCCTCTCAGAGCCTCGTACTCTTCATCTGTCCATCAGAAAGTCACTTAGGAAAAGCCATAACCTTGAGTCACTGAGTGAATTACCAGAGGAATGAAAAGACCAGATATTAAGACTGATCTCCAATTTTATGCTGTGTGCCTGACTGATATTAGAGAAAATTCCATCAGAAAATTGTTTTTTTTTTTAAAGAGAGTATATGTGCAAATTTAAGGGATTATAATGCTTCTAAGGAACTGGAATCAAGAGAAGCAATGAACTCTGAACTTGTGTGACTTTCCCCTTGCCTTACCACAGTACATAACTCTTCTGAAAAGAATGAACAAACGAATCCAAAGGCATTTGCAGCATGCCTTCTATAGCCAGGCTTCACTAAGTAAGCACATGGGAGCTTGGGCATGCACAGTGGCAGATAACAAGCAGCCTGCTCATTTCTGAAGCCCTAGGAGGAAAGGACATTGACCAGGCTGCTGATGGAGAGTTCTTCATGCTGTTCTGTTTACATCTCAGTTCTAAATCTGGTGGCTGCTGAAGCCTTCCACCTCCAGCTAGTGCTGGTGAGGTGCCAAGCTTTTGAAAGTACAGGCTTCAGGTTGACTAAGCTGTGTCTTCACTGAGCACAAGTGATAACTGATTTCATAGCTTTTAAAATGCAGGGGTTTGGTACAGAGTTGTGCATTACACTTGTACACACTTTAGAGGCTACAGGAAGACACTGGGTATCCTGGTCTATCACCACCTCACTCCCTTGAAACAGCGTCTCCCTGACTCTGGACTTAAGCTAGAAGCCAGCAGGCCAGTCTCTATTCTCCTATGTGCCCCCACTTGTGTGCATCCATGTGTGTAGATGATGCTGGAGTTATGGGCACATGTGTGGCGACACGTGACCTTTTATATGAGTTTTGGGAGTTTAAACTTAGGTCCTTCTGCTTGTGTAGCAATCATTCTTACATGCTGGACCCTAGCCTCACATCTCCTTTTTGAAGGATCTTCCCAGCAACCAGTTCTGGATGGACTTGCCAAGGAAAAATATCAGTAATTGGCTCTAGACTCTCATTGCTGTCATGTCACTTTTGACCAAATATTGCAGTGCTTGTTTGCAAGTAAGTCAAATAAACTCTAGCTGGATAAATATGGAAGATATTCCATAAAGAAGATTGAATAAGTCACATATCAGAACCAAGTGTCTAGATTGCTCCCAGCCTCACAGATGCTCCTGATGCAGGATTCTGCCACCTAAGCCATCACCTCTGCCTTTCTGGAAACATAATGTAGGGACTGCCACTTGTCACTAGCAGGGACTGCAGACAGTCACTAGCTACCAGTGCAAGGTCTTAGGCAAGAATACAGTAGCAGCTGGAGGCAGAGGCCGTTAGCCTTCTCCAGTTGAGGTGGACTCAATCTCACTATGTATGGATAGTGAATAGGGTTGAAAGCAAGCATCCTAAACAAATATTATTCCAGCCAGGCGTTTAGCTTTTGTTCCTTTGTCCAGAAAAGAAGGGCTTGTTTTCTCCCTCTCCCGGGTGTCTGATCCAGATAACTTGGCCATCAAAGTCTTGTAGCAGGAGTGAAGGGAACACATGGGTCTATCACCCCTGACTGGAGGCAGGTCAGTTGTATGTTTATTCTCTTTGGAAGTGCAGCTGTTGAGCCATAGTTGTCAGATCGCCACTGGTGTCCAGGGACAGCCCCGCCCTGCCCCACCACACAGTCTTCAGCTTCCAAGGAGCTGTCATAAATCAGTCCAGCAAAGCCTGGGGGAGTTGCTGATGGGCCACACATTCTTCGTGACCACAAACCCAGCCCCATTAGGCTCTTTGGACCCTGAGTGACAGCCCATCTGGAACAAGATGCAAATGATTGTCACATCGTTCCTTCTAAGCCCCTAGCCAGCTGGGGGATTTAAAAATAAAGAATTGGAACAGAATCATGGTATAAGCCTCTCTCCTGACAGTGTGAATAATTTTCCCCAGCTGTCACCAGGACCTGCTCCTGCATTCTTGTGAGCATGGGAGGCCCTCCCCTAGGCTAGAGGGAGGCACAGGCATCTAGAGGAGGCTTCCCCCTCCCCCAGCTCCCTCTCCTCGTCCTCTGGAGAGGGAGGCAAGAACTCCCCTGCATTTCTTTCCTCATTAAGCACAAGCTGCTGAGCTACATTGCAGGCAGGCTGGGAGGCTTGGGGAGGAGCTCTGAGTGGCCCTGAGTGGGCCCTGTGACCCAGAAGGATTGGGCTCTTGGGGCCCAAATCTCTCCTTTTCCTGCCCAGGGCCTGGGACTCATGGAAGACTTGGCTCTGCTGATTGCAGTTGGTAGGGGGTTCCACCAGCTGGCCATCAGCTTGGTATTGGCAGCACACATGTATGCTGGTGCCAGAATGGACAGACTGGAGTTCAGAGGCCCTGTGTCTAGTAAAGACACAAACTAGTCATCAGTATGAGAGGGGTCATGGGGGTGGGGCTAAAGGGAGTCGGTGTTTGGGCACTCCATCAGTGCAAACAATGCTAGAACTACACAGTGTGAGCCTATGAAGGGTCTGTGAAGAGCAGAAGAAAGAGGAACAGAAGCTGTGAGGCAGTCTGGTAGGTGCCAGCCTGGGGCGAAAGAGATGCACAAGTTTATCAAGGTGAAGCACAGCCTATACCCTCTATCACTGCCAACATCCCACTCCTGGGCACAGACCAGGGTAACCATGTTTGCTCAGCAATGCGAAAGAACCACTGGTAATGCTAGGAAGACTTACATGGTATCATGTATGCCACTTCCTCCAAACCCTCCCCCATAGGATGGGCACAGCTCCCTGCAAGAGAAAGATTAGTAAAGCACCTACAGCAAGATGGGACTCTAGAGCCTACAGATAGTACAGCTGGGTGAGGTCAGGCCTGTCTCCTGTAGTGTAACCAAGGGCTAAGGAGCCAATCCCATCTCCACCCTAGGAAATGAAGGAATAAGTAATTAGATGTGTTGGGGTGGCACAAGCCACATGAGGATAAAGCATAAATGCAGGGTCAAGGTTTGTTGGGGGGGTGGGAGGTGGGGGAGAGGCTCTCTATTGAGGCAGGCAATGGGTGGGGAAAGAGTGTTAGAGCATACAGCCAGTGCAAAGGTCCTGAGGCAGAAGAACACCTAAAATGTTCAAGGAAGTCAGGGGTAGGGGAGCATCCACTTTGTTTTTGTCACAACTCACTGGGAAATTTTGAGGAGAGACATGACATGACTGTTCCAAATGCTTCCCTGAGAGATTTGCTTTAAGGAGAATCAGGGCAATGAGGCTAACTAGAGACAGAAGGGAAAAGAGGTCTGCTTTATACAACACCGGGAGGGATTATGTCCATGAGACGGTAAGGAAGGGGCAAGTGCCCAATGTGGTTGAACTTCACCAAGTGTGAGGTGCCCACAGTTTCTAGGAGCAGTTGCTCTGGCTTGGATGCCGTTTTGGGTAAGATTGTGACAACTGGAAATGGCAGTGAGTAGATGAAACTACAGTAGGTGGAGCCTTTCCAAAGTGCTTCATCTTTCTTGATCAGGCCTAAGGACCCCAGTGCTCCTTAGAACCTTTCCAAGCAAACATACCCACACATGTACACACATGCTTTCATACACACAGGTATATAGACACATGCCCAGTCTGTACCCCACAGGTAGGGCTGCAGTTGCTATACAGTAGAAACAGCAAAGGATAGAGTGACTGGGAACCATCACTGGGACACCATAAACTTGTTTCCATCTGCCCTTTCTAGGGGTTTTCCTGTTACACCCAGCTGATAGCCTTCAGATCTCTGATGTCCCCAAGCACCTGTGGGTCCTTCAAGTAAGGAAGTTACAAGCTTTGCAGCTGAGGTCTTCGAAAGTTGTAAAGGTTTTGCATTCTGCAAGTTGTTCAAGGGCTGCTTCTCCTGCACTTAAAATAGATGTGCTGGGCTG
>NC_045030.1:153959975-153976169 GCF_008632895.1 Mastomys coucha
AAAAAAAAAAAGGAAGGAAGGAAGAAAGAAAGAAAGAAAGAAAGAAAGAAAGAGAAAAGCAAGAGAAAGCAAGCAAGAAATGTAGTGAGTCAACTCACTGAAAAAAAGGGAGGCCCTCCCTGAGGAAAGGCAGTCATAGGGAACATTCCAGAAGGTTAGCATGTACCTTGGAGGGCACAAGTGGAAATGGGCAGAAACAGTCTGGAACAGAGGACTGGCTCTGAGGAGGCCCTGGAACAAGTAGCCCAGTCCTGTGAGGTCTTTGCCTGGAAGAGGGGGGCAGCAAAGCTGAAGCTTCATACATGGTACACAAATACCACACCCTATACTCTAAAGCTGGCCTGGGAGTTTGCAGTTCTGTGAATAGGCAGTCAAGAGCACAGGGTCCTGTCATGGCTCATAACCCCAGTGAACCCAGCATGGCTTTTTTTCTCCTGGCCTCCAAATCACAAGAGGTCAGAGTCCTGGCTCCATGCCCAGAGCTCTGCTGAGACCGTTTCTCCAAGTTCCTCAGCTTTCAAGACTTGGGACAACAGCCTACTAAGCTCCTCTCAAAGGACCCACCTGAAGGTCAGAAGAAAAGCAGATAGTGTCGTGGAAACAGCCAAAGCTGGTAACCAGAGTCTCAGATGTAATACAGACACAGCCACCCTAGATACCTTGACCAGAGGTACCTTTGGCACAGCTATATATAGTAAGGGAGCCAGCTGCAATTACTTCCTGAGCCTCTGATCCTGTCTTCACCAGAAGATCTGCTAGCAGACATCAGAATCTCAGCCACCTCCTGCTTAGAGCACCTTTGAGTATGCGTAGTCTTTTGGTGCCTCAGTTTCCTCCTCTCTGAAATATATGGTGATTATACAATCTATCTTTGTGTAGTAAGTCTAGAGGTCAGCAAGACAATGAATGAATGCAACAATGAATGCTTAACAATGTTATACTGCACATGAATTGTCAGCCTATGGCAGAAGCTCAAGAGCCAGTTGTAGCTGTCACTCCCTAGGTCCGTGCAATGGTACCTTCCTGGATCTGCAAGGCAGGCTGTACTCTGAAGGATGGGCCAGGATGCTTCTGAAAAATGAAATTTGCATTCAGACAGGTAACCTTTGCACTGTGCACTGTGACTCAGCTTTCCTAGTGTGTTTTCTCAGTATGCAAAGTGGATGGTGATTTGCATCAATAGAAGGCTTTGGCGGGTCTTACGCAGCAGCTAGAAGAGAGAAATAAAATGTGAGGCATTGAACTCTGAGGATCCCAAGCTAGCTTGCCTGGTGTGAGGCCAATTTATACATCTGCTGTGATCATCTAGAGTGGCCAAAGCCCTGAGTAGTGTTCCATTCTAAAGACACCACTCTCCCTCTGCAGCCAGGGCAGGCCATGGCACTGGAGAAGGGAAGCATATCCTAATCCCTGCTTGCAGGTTTAACTGACATGCTTTCTTCTTCTTGGCACTTGGCACCTAAGGGCCTGTTATTGCAAAGTGCCCCTGCTTTCCTTGAGAGAGATATGGATGCTCTTAGAAGGGAGAGTGGGGATGAGAAGATCATCAGTGGGTAAAGTGCTTTGCAATCAAGCATGAGAATCTGAGTTTGGATTCCAGGGACCACATAAAGCTGCAAGTCTCTGGAATCCAAGTCCTTCAACAATAAAATGGGAGACAAGAGAATTCCAGAAGCTATTAATCCCAAAGATGGGAGGAGAAAAGCAACCAACACCAATCATTGTGGCCAAATTAATTAAATGATTAAATAAGCATTCTTATTCATGTACAACGGCTGTCTCTCCATAAGGTGGGGTGCAAGAGGCCAGCATTGGACAAAGGGAATATAAGAGCTTTATAGCTCAGGGATTGAGGGTTTCCAAATGGAGGACTTAGTAGGCAAACAGGGTTACAGAAGCAGAACATAATCATAACAAGTTAGTCATAACAACTTCCTGAAACAATGGCATGTTTGCGAGATGGTCGTAACAGCTTTTTGAAACAAAGACATGATCATTATTCCTGGAACAAGCAGTACAGAATCATTTGTAGTTAAAGTTATAGGTGGGGCATAGCCTAATCCTTAAGAAATGATTAATTACTTAATTAATTCCTTAATCATAAATAGGAATGAATCTAGTTTGTTTTATAAGATAGCTTTCACTGGGCGGTGGTGGTGCAAGCCTTTAATTTCAGCACTTGGGAGGCAGAGGCAGGCAGATTTCTGAGTTCAAGGCCAGCCTGGTCTACAGAGTAAGTTCCAGGACAGCCAGGGCTACACAGAGAAACCCTGTCTCAAAAAAACAAAAAAAGAGATTTCAAGCCTAATACAGAAGCAGGATTGTTCATCAAGATTTGTGAACAACAAAAAAGACCCTGACTCAAACAAGGTGGGAAGCCCGGGCTAACTAACACTGGGGGGTTGTCTTTTGTCCTCCACAATGTGCCCCATAGCACAGGTACCTGCACTCACATACAAACATGCACACACACACACACACACACACACACACACACACACACCATATGCACAGAGGGGGAAAAGAATGCAGGAATGAACCTGAAATTTGTTGGGAAGGAAGAAGGCCGAGGAAGCAGATCTTGTGTTTTTTCTGAGCCACTGGACACCCTCAGAACACATTGGGTGGGGTGCTAGGCTCAACTACCAGGACCACCTGCAACCATAGGAGAGTGAGGTCATGAACATGCAACAGACAGAGCTGCTTTTCCTCAAGGCTTTGTCCCCACACCACAGCCTTGGTTCCGGAGAACTGCCCAATGCCAGCAGTGCTACAGAGCACAGGCTCCAGACCAAGCCCTGCATGCTGCCACCTCCAACACCACAGTGAATGGCTCCATGATCACACCTCTGCTTCCTGTGGTTGTCGCACGAGACAGACATATTAATATTTGTAGAGTGTGTCGATACTACGTGGCACATAGTAAATGCTAAATAAATGTTAAATTTTACAATATAAGTAGGAGTAAGGCTCCTGGAACTTAACATTCAAAGAATTCCTTTTAGAGACAGCCCCAAATGCCTTCTCTCCCCTCCACTCATGGCAGCCAGCTCCTGCTGCCTCTAAAACACTCTAATAGCTGCATAAGAGAGTGAAAGGTCCACTCTACATTTGTACAATGATACCCTTCCCAAGCAGGAACTCTTGTGTCTTCCACTGCAATGGCAAAGTGCCTATGAAGTGGATGGGACAGGGTTTGTTTTCCATTTTCTGTCCACTGTTACCAAGCCCATGTGTGAAACCACCCCCAAGCTCATCAGGCAGCCTCGGGGTTCCCTCCACCCTTGCTTGTGGGAGCTTTGACTCAACCCTGTTTCTTTCTCTCAATTGATCACTCCAAACACCCACACTGGGTGCTTGTGAATCTCAACTCTACATGGAGGGGAAGCCCCAGCAGTACAAGCACCCCGGGACTACATGCTTTTCCAGCACCTTTGGGGGTGCCATCCCTCAGCCCACCCCGTAGAAGCTATCCACTATGCCATGTGACCAGTAGAACTGGCAGAAAACCCTTTCCAGTGTCCCTCCCCGCTCCCTGGGAGACATTTCAACTGGCAACACTGGGGGGTGAGGGCCGGGTGCCTCCGGGGCTCACCGAGGCAGTGGCAGATCTAGGCTATAATTAAACCAGACTGTGAACATATTGTTCATGGAAACCTTAGCAGAACATGAGTCATGTTGGCAAAGTGAATCACACGGCCTCAGAGTTTCCATTTATATTTGCTGAATTGGGGGACTTTATACCTCAGTTCAGGATTACTGTCCCCTATTTGTTCTATTTCAGCAACAAAGCCTCAAGGATGGACATTGCTAAGGGGCACTTGAACAGCCAGGAAGAACACTGAGACTGGGGCTTAGCAGACACTTAACGGAGACACTTAACATTTCCTCAGTGCCAGGGATTCCTCCTCTGGGGTGGATAGTACCCTAGGCTTGCCAGAGACAAGAAATAAAATAGAGGAAAACCTGACCATTTTGATGATTATAATATATGTAATTGTTTTTTAATGCAAAATTGGGGAAAAAGGAGGAGATTGAGGTTCTGGACTCAGATGGCTCAAATGAAGTCTTGTGAATCGCTTTTGGGCAATTCAGAGACCAGGACAGGTACCAGGCAGTATAGAGACCATATGCAGCCCCCAACATCTGCCTAAGCTTCCTGGGTCTCTATTTTGTCCTCTGTGAACCAGAGGCAATGACAATAACCTTTTCCTCACAAGATGGCTAGAAAATGTTAGCGAATGATGGGAAGGCTGAGGGTCTGCTGCTTTTCATCACTGACATCAGTGTCACCAGCCCTTCAGTGGCATCACTGAACACGAAGGGAGCTTTGCAGAAAACCATGGTCAGGAGACTGTGAAGAAGTGACATTCCTAGGGGAGGAAAGTTGCCAGGGCCTTCTCTACACCGTATCTGGTCAGTTTTGCTATGAGCAAGGAAACATTCATTCCATCACACACATTAGCATTAAGCCTGAGCGAGAGACTCCTTCATGCATTCCTCTGGTACTCTGCCCCACACGCATTCTGGGAGAAGGGAACAGTTTTCTCTCTTGAGATTTGCAGGGTGGGGTCTACAGCAAATAGTGATGAGTAGAGAGCTGTCTGCCACTTTGGGCCATGCCAGGCTATGGACCAAGAGTCCCTACAGCCATGACAAAGCCACCCTCATCACTCAACATATTGGTGGCACTTCAAGTTCTAACACTGTCACCTCATTTGAGTCCCTCCAGAAGTGGGGACTGTTCCAATGACAGATTCCCTGGGAGCTATTTCATCTAAATACACAACATGCAAGTGACCTCAAAGAAATGAGGCCCTTACCCCAGTGAGGAACTGCTTTGTCATCCTATATGTCCTATGCTTTACACAGTTTTTATTGGACCAAGCTTCAAGTGATGAATTACCTTGTTCTCTTATAATTTATTAATTGGAGATGAACATAATAACCAAATGAAGTTTCCATTTGGTGTGGGATAAATGGTGTTCCCAAGCTGATGGAGGTGGGATTCTTGCCAAGAACAAAGAAATGTGACATTTTCATTGGCCCAAGATAATCTTATTTGGAGCTCCAAGAACATTCTCTGAAAGACTTATGGCAATATCTGACAGGTTTCCTTTACGATAACTTCCATCCCAAGTAGTTCAGGGGCCCCAGGAAGGGAGTCATGTGGCAGGGCAGGGATGTCCTCTGATCTCACCATAGGATATTCTTACATAGACATCTGATGCATGTATTCTTCTGGAGAGGAAGGATGCTAGTCCTAGACAAAGCCTAGAACACAATTCCAAGGTAGGCTACCCACTCTGACAATCCAGACTTTGCTTCATAGCGACAGTCATTAGAGGATCCTCAGAATTGTCACCTTTTTAACCTTCTAGGCACAGACTCTAAAGTTCTGCCCTTACCCTGAGAAGCACAAATCCCATGATAGAAAAACACATTCCTAAGACAGGAAGTCCAGAACCTTCCTAAAGGACCACCTGAAGAATACATCCAACTGACTTCTAATTCTTCCTTACCAGATATGTGGGTCCATTGAACACTAGCGGTCAGCTATTCCTGCAGTATATTCTTAGCACTTACTATTATGCTTACCTCCTGATATGCCGATCCCCAAATATGTTTATTACCTAATATGCTTATCACCTTCTGTGCTCACCATCTGATATGCGTACCACCCAATATGCTTATTTGCCTAGTATGCTCAGTCTGGCCCATCAGAGACCCTAGCTAATGTGCCAGAGCCACCCACCAATGCTGAGCTAAACTTAAGCCAGATTCTTTAATTACACATGCTTGTCCTTGCTCTGAATCCCCAATACTGTGGAAAGGGCACGTGGATTAGAGTCAAAGGATATCAGTTTGACTTTCCAACTCCACTAACTCATCTGTTACATTTTACTTTAAATGTCATGCAAAAGACTTTCGAGCCAGGCACATGCCTATAATACCTAGCACAGAAGAAACTGAGACAACATGATTTTGAATTCAAGGCAAGCCTGGGCTGCATGAGTGCATTCAAAGCTAGCCCAAGATACATAGCTGAACTCGGTCTCAAAATAAAACAACAAAATGAAAACTTCAAAAAATCTCATTGAATGGTTATTTTTCAGCTGTGTATGGTGACACTGGGAAGCAGAGGCAGGAGGATTTTCAGTTCCTCCCCAGCCTGGGCTACACAGCAAAGTTCTGTCAAACAAAACAAAAACAGAACAGAAAATTCTATTTGTCTAGAAAGTATAGTAATGGGGGGGGCATGGAATAAATAGCAATTTAATTAAACCTGAAAAATCAATCTCTGAGTAAGAGGAAACATGTCAGTCTGTTTATTTACTAAGGGTAAATTGAATCTTCCCAAGGAGACTGTCAGAGTTAAAAAATAAAAATCCAGATATATGCTACTTAGAGAAAAAAAATGCATGAAATAATAAAGATTGAAAATAAAATGCCCAAGAAGTTTTCAGAAAGGAGGCTGGAGAGAAGGCTCAATGATGAAGAGTATTTCTTGTCCAGAGGATTCTGATTTAATTCTCCCACAGGGCAGCTCACAACCATCTGCAACTCCAGTTCCAAGGGATATGACGCCATCTTCTGGCCTCTGTGAGCACTGCATGCATATGGTATACAGACATGCATGCATGCAAAAACACCCATGCAAATAAACTAAAAAGAAATAAATCTCACAAGAGCAAAGGTAAGAAGAAAATTAAGGCTCAAAATATTCCCACAAAGGACAGTATATATGACAGAAATAGAATAAAAAACATATTTATAAACTTAAGGGAATTATATACATAGGTGCCAAAAGCATGAAGTAAAAAAAATATGTAAAAATACAAACCAGAACAAAATAAAGTTTAGTTTTATTGGGCTCATTCAGTTCTTTTAGAACTATATATACCTGGGGTTGGAGCAGTGGTTTTGTAAGTTAAATACATACTTATAAATAAATACTGCCATACAAGTTATATGTACCTGAGTTCAGATCCCAGCATCCATATAAAAGACAGAATGACACTGTAGGTCTGAAATCAGCAGTCAGGGAGATCCCCAGAATTCGTTTACCAGCCAGGGTAAATGAATTTATAAGCTCCAAGTGCAGTGAGAGATCCTGAGTCCAAAAGGTAGACATTAGAGAAAGACACCCAACATTAACCTTTGGCCCACATATGGATGCACACTTGTACATGTGCACATAGGTACATGTGCATTGAGCACACCCATACAACAGAAATAAGAATTGCATATATCTAGTAAGTGAAACGTTAGCAAGGGTGTAGAATAGTTGACACAACTAATTTATTGTCAAAGCAAATTCATAGACTTTTACTGTGTGTGCAAGACACCTTTTTTCCCTCAAATTCAGTTTCTCCTACCATACCCTCACAACACAAAATAGTTCACCAGATGTTTGGGGAGGTTCCATGCTCACCAAGAAGCAATTCTGCAGCAGACACCATCTGGGCATCCTCTAATTCAATTCCATTCTGATGCTAGCTACTGAAAATAGGGTTAGACTCCACAGGCTAAGGCTCAGTCCTGCAGGACTTCAGTATACCCTCCCCCCCGCCAGAAGCCACTCACAAGCTGACCTGACAACTATAAATCAGAGTTGCCACAGCCCCCAGCTCGGCTTTGATTAATAAGCTAGAGTGTCTCACATAATTCAAGGAAACACAGTTACCACTTTAATATGAAAGATGTCACAAGGGCTATGGAGAGATGCATAGAGAAAGCCATGCCTGGATGGACATCCAAGACACTCTACAGGTTTGGCTTCAGGAAGGTCTCCAAGCCACATACTTTGTGGATTTCCATGAAGACTTCATTACATATGCACAACTGATTAAAGTCTTGGCCATTAATGATGAGCTTAACCCCTCGCCCCTCTCTGGAGCTTGATGGATAGAGCTGAAAGGCCCAGGACTCTAATCCTACCTTGGTTTTTCAAGGTCTAGCTCCCAATCAGAAACTTTCTCAGGCTGCCCTGCAGTGAGCTCATTAGCATGCGAAAGGGCACATCACTTGGAAGTTTGAAAGAGTTTTCTGAATTGTTTGCCAGGAAATGGGGTGAAAAGGAATATACATTTTACAATATTATATATTCTTCACATGAAAAAAAACCACATTTATAATCATAGATTGGGTTCATGGCCACAAAGACAGTTAAGATTTCAAGGGAAAAAAAATGACCACATTTAAATACGGAATGTTTTAAATGTGGAAAATAAGGAACTTGCTTCTAGAAAACTGTTAGGGAGAAAAATCAACAGGAAATTACTTCTTAGAAAACAATGTAAAAGGGACCACTTCACACTAAAACTGACTCATGCAGTGAAAGCAGTGCTCAAAGGAAATTTCATTGCCTTTAATGTCTTCATTATTTTAAATAACCTTTACAAATTAAATCTCTATACCAATCTTTAAAAAATTAGAAAAACAGCAAAATCATAACTAAACAGAAGTCAGAAGACAATTTGTAGAGAAAAGTGAGCACGTCTGTCATCCTAACACTTGGGGGGGAGGCAGAAGATGGAGAATTTGACAATATCCTTGGCGACACCATGAGTTTGGAGCCAGCCTGGGCTATATGGTATACAATCTGAAAAGGAAGAAATGGAAATAACTAGGATAAGAAAAACGTGAAAGAAAATATTCTCCCAGCTCAGAGGGTCAATAAGTACAAAAGCTCGCACTTAGGGCTGGAGACTCAACTTGGTAGAGTACTTCTTGTAAACTTCTTGTAAACCTGCAATTGTCTTGGACTCCAGGAACAACAAAGCCTGTAGGACAGCCCACAGGCCCCTGCCCAGATAAGAGCAAACATCTAGAACAGTGAGGCTCTAATCTAGTGCGATTATGTCCTGAGAACTAAAGTGGGTGTTGACACCTTTAACGATACACTGGCCCCAGCTTGCAGAATCAGTGCTGAGACCCTGATGAGTAGCATCAGTCTTCACCAGGGCTGGTGACGTGTGGATGCCTCTTGCTCTTTGCTCAAATTCTTCTTCTGTTAAACCCGAAGTTCATATCTGTATCCGGAAGATGGTCCTGGTGTCACTGGCCCCTCTTTGGTTAAATGCCCTCTTCCTTTTTGCTCATTACTTATCCCTTTGGCTGATGTGTTGGCATGAGCGGCAGTGCATAGCCTGCTGGGGCTTCCACTCCAGTTACAAAACTCCTCAAACCCAGATCAAGGGGGAAAATTTAGTAAAGATGCAGAGGTTTACCAGAGGACTGAGAAATATAATACAGCTGGGGATTTAGTAGATATTTAAATCTATACAATGTAGAGGGAAACGATGATTGCTTTGCAAAATTGAAGCTACCAAAATTGACAAATGGACCAATTAGTACAGAAAAGCTTAGGAAGGGATGTGTTGGTCTACAATTTAAGAAAAAAAGAAAAAAGAAAAAAGAAAAAAAAAGAAAAGCTCAGAGACCACACTGGCCCTAAACAGTTTCCTCTGACATTAGTGGACAAATGAATTCAGGGCTACTTACTCCTGCATTTCTCAAACTGAATGTCTACCATAGAATCCAGAGCTATGGTAGACATCCCCACCATCCATGTTAAGTGCCTCACAACTGCCTGAAACTACAGCTCCAGGGAATTTGAAGACTCTGGCTTCCACAGACACATGCACTCATATGTACACACTCACTAATACTCACACACACCCACACACACACACACACTTGTATGCACCCATGCACAAACAAATACATGTGTACACATAAAAGTAAAATCTTTAAAAATAGATGATAAGAACAACTATTCAAAATAGTTCAGTTATATAATCAGATAAAGGGTGTAGGAGATGTTACTCCTAGACACCTAGACACTCCCTCCACATAACCAACTTCTTGTAAAACTAGAACTTTAGGACTAATTACTAGTTGGAGGAACAGGACCTAAGTTACAGCTCTGGCCTCAGGAGGAGATGTGACATCTTGAATTGCCTAGAAGGTCATTATTAATTATCTAAACCTGAATCCAAGATCCCTAAACCATGTAAGATTATTATGTAGTAGGAGGCTTTTAAATTTAAAGTAGGGAAGGGAGAAAGGGAAACGACAAAGCATTGCCCTATCCTCTAAGAGTTAATCCAAATGGGCCTGCCAACCACATGGACAGCAATGTTTCTAGCCAATGTCCACTCGCAGTCATTAGCGTTTTCTTCCACAGTGAGTAGCCCCTTTGGCCACTGCCCACTCTTATTTTTGTAAACAGTACCTATCTTCTAGACTATGTTCTGCCTGGTCTGAATTCTTCCAATGTATATTTTAAAGACAGGAGCTGGGGAGTCTGGAGTGATGACCCAGTAACAGAACCAGATGAAAACGGTATAAACAAAAAGTGATTTGATCACATTCACTCTCTACCCCCAGCTCCTCTTGGATCCACCCCCTTTCCTACCCACCCAACTTAGTGTCCTGCTTTTTTAAGCCATAAACTCCATTTGTTTTCTGTCTATATAGTCTTATATGAGGGGCCTTCCACTGGAGCATATATGACTTAGATTCTTTTATTTAAAAAAAAGCAGGGAGTCTTCTAGCAGCCTTCAGATGAAGATGTAGAACTCTCAGCTCCTCCACCACCATGCCTGCCTGAATGCTGCCATGTTCCCACCTTGATGATAATGGATTGAACCTCTGAACCTGTAAGCCAGCCCCAATTAAATATTTTCCTTATAAGAAAAAAAAAAGCAGGATGTCACTGTGGAGCTGTGGCTATCCTGGAACTCACTCTGTAGACTGGGCTGGCCTTGAACTCAACATGGATCCATCTGCCTCTACTTCTCAAGTGCTAGGAACAAAGGTCTGTGCTATTATCACACCTGACTTTTGACTTAGATTTTTAATGCATGCTGACATCATTATTATTTAATGTTAAGATAGTGGTACTCGGGGCTGGAGAGATGGCTCGGTGGTTAAGAGCACTGACTGCTCTTCCAGAGGTCCTGAGTTCAATTCCAGCAACCACATGGTGGCTCACAACCATCCATAATGGGATCCGATGCCCTCTTCTGGTGTGTCTGAAGACAGCGATAGTGTACCCACATACATTAAATAAAGAAATAAATTTTAAAAAGAAAAGTTAAAAAAGGTAGTAGTTCTCAACACTGAGTGCACATTAGACTATTTAGGGAAGTTTTAAAATGCATAGATCTTCAATTAACTATCTGAACCTAAGGAATCCTGGTTCATACTAATGTGCACCCTAGGTGAGAAACATAGGTTTTATAGATTTCAGCAAATGCAGCATAAAAAGAAAATAAAACAGCAGGCATCATCACTGGTGCCTGATGAAATGCATGTCATCCAGAAACGTTGGAATTTCAAACTAACAGTGAATACTTTCCTGCACATTTTCAAAATATAAGATAGGGTAGATCACACCGATAATGCCAGCACCTGGAACGCTGAGGCAGGAAGATTGGCAGACTCCAAATTAGAGGCCAGCCTGGGCTCCACAGTGAGAACTTGTTCCCAAATACAAAACAAATCAGAGCAAAAAGCACAGACTTTCATTTTTCTTTTCTTTTTTTTTTCTTTTTTTGTTTTTTTGAGACAGGGTTTCTCTGTGTAGCCTCTGGCTGGCCTCAAACTCAGAAATCTGCCTGTCTCTGCCTCTCAAGTGCTGGGATTAAAGGCGTGAGCCACCACTGCTCAGTGGCAGACTTTCATTTTTAAAAACTTCACATTGTATATACAAAACTTAGTTTCCTGGTCATTCTGTGGTTTTGCTAAATGTGACATCCTAAAATAAGAATAAATGAACTCTACTGATACTGTAACTGGCTAGCTTGAAAATGCAAGAGATACTAGAATTAATAGCAATATCTCCTAAGGAGACTAGATACTACATAACACAATAACCCAACAAACAGCTTTTCCTTCCTTTACTCTAATAGTAAGTACCTGTAAATGCATATAAAACTGAAAAATCCCATTTCCAATCCTGTGAAAATATAAAATATTTAGGAATAATAAAATAACATGAAAGAAACATAAGACATAAAAGAAAATAATTTATGAACAAATGATAGGCATACTTATCATAAAGATGTAAAATTTTCCAAATGTAATATATACATTATATTCCATTACAATTAGAATCTTCTGGAAACTTTTGCTTTGTTTGGTTTTATTTTTGGAGTTTCATGCTGAACTGGAATTCATTGTGTAGCCCAGGTAGGATTCAAACTTGCCACAAGCCTTTTGCATTACAGGCATGAACAGTCATGCCCAGCTTAATAACATTAATTGTGGTTTTTCCTTGTAATTTCATAGCTATATTATGTTTTCTGTAGAGAAATAAATGTCGAGAAATAGCTAAGAAAACTAAAAAGGAAGGTAGAATGAGATCATGGCTGTATAGCAAGCCACTAAAAATTGAATAAATATAATATTAGTATGAAAATGGACAAAACTAATGGATTTATCTAGAAAATCTAAATTAAATGCCGATAAATTTGAGAAATTAGTACATGACCACTACAGCCATTCATCTCAAGCAGGAGGAAGAATGTGGACTAGTGGGAACCTGTAGAGAAGAATATAAAAATAAACCACAGAGGGGGCTGGATCAAAGGTTGAGTGTTTGCCTGGCTCCAGGTCCTGGGTCCATTCTCCAGTATTAAAAAAAGGGAGAAATCACCAAAACATAGAAATAATACCCATTTTGTACCATATAAAAATAAATTATTGGATTTCTGAATTCAAGACCAACCTGGGCTACAGAGTGAGTTCCAGGACAGCCAAGGCGATCCAGAAAAACCCTGTTTCGAAAAACCAAAATAAATAAATAAATAAATAAATAAATAAATTATTGTACTATAAAGACCTAATGTAAAAAAGGGGGGGGGGAATCTTGTGAGAATATTCCAGAGACTAAATATATGTTTTAGAGACATTGGGAATCTTCTATAAAAGTAGAAGTAATTAAAGGAAATATGAATATAATTACTATTTTAAAATATAAAATTTTTATATAGCCAAAAGTAACATGAGCAAAGTCAACAATAAAGTCAATATAGAAATAGTAGGCAGAGAAATACTTTTCAACTTAAAACAACTAAGGTGTTAACTTTTTTTAGTTAGGGTCTCCCTAGCTCACTAGCTTGCAATCCTCCTGCTTCAGGTTTCAGAGTGCTAAAATTATGGGCATGTGTCACCATACCCAGCTAGGATTCATTTACAAATTGGTGAGAACAAAGTATATAAACCAAAAGAAAAGGTAACCAAAACATGAAGAAATAATTTATCAAAAAGATAGTCTAAGTACATGAATAGGCTCAAATTTTCCAGCCATTCAAGGAATAGAAGAACCCGGTAAAATATCTGATAATCTAACCAGCCATTAGGGATATATCAACATTCTTATGTGTGCTCAATAATACATAATACTTTTTTAATTTTTACCTTGGTGGTCAAGAACATAAGGTAACTAGCTAATCGCATTGAATCTACAGTCAGAAAGCTGAGGGTGATGGACACTTATGCTCAGCCTTCTCCTTTATGAGACATCCAGGACCCCAGCTCATGGAATGGTGCTTCCTATAGTTAAAATGAGTCTTCCTTCCTGAATTAACCTAATCTAGAGAATTCTCCACAGACATGCCCAGAGATCTGTCTCCCAGGTAATTCCAGATCCTGTCAAGTTTACCATCAATATAAAGCATCCCATTAATCAAAACAGAAGCAGAATGACTTAAAGTAGTCCTCCACAGCACTGAATACTTTTTACAGTAGTTAAAAAGAGTAAATTAATGAACAAAAATATTCATGACAATACTGTCCACAATAGTTCTGAGGTCTACCAGTAGATGGATAAATAAATTCAGACATATTCACATTTATCAGTCATCAGACTGAGTAACTAAATGTAAGTACAGTATGAATGCTATATATAATGTTATATTATAGGATACTAGTGAATGGTTTCTTTTCTATAGAATCCCAGAAGGACTAAAAAAATCTACATTGTTAAAGTCAGGAGGATGGGTACTGAGAGGCAACTGGGAGGAGGCATAGATGGGAGTGGCTCTGGGGCACTGGGAATATTCTATTTCATTTTAAAATTATTTTCATATTTTATTTATTTTTATATATGCTTGCGCAGTGTGTGAGTGCACAGGTGCCACAGTGTGCAGGTAGAGGTCAGAGACCAACTCGAAGATCAGGTCTCTCCTTCTACAGTGGAGGCGCCAGGGATGGAACTCCAGGCATCAGGCTTTGTGGCAAGTGCCCTCATTCACTTAGCCATCTTGACAGCACAATATTCTGTTTCTTGGTTGGGTGCTGATTATATGTAGAAATTCATTAAGCACTATACAGATCACTATAAGTGATCTGTCTTCATTCATTTTATGTTGCCTAGAACAAATTTCCTGAAACTGGCTAATTTAGAAACAGTAGAGGTCTATTTTGACCATGGTTTTAAAGACTGGCAAGTTGAAGAGTACAGCTTTGGAGTGTTTTTACCATATGGTACAGGCCTTCTTACCACAGCACAGCATGGCAGAAGGCATCACATGACAGAGAAGGCCTGTGCTAGCTCAGCTCTCTCTTCCTCTTACAAAGTCACTAATGCCATCATGGATCTTTCACTCTGGTAGACATTTCAAATTACTTATTTACCAGAAGCCCTTTTTCTAAAAATCATTAACATATGAATTTCGAGATTAAGTCTTCAACACATGACCTTTGCAGGGGGGGATGAGCAAATTCAAATGTATCAGCATTCAAAGGACAAAAAAGCAGGAATTAGAACAGCTCCCTGGGCCTTCAGTGTCATATAAGAGTAAAAGCAGAATACAGACAAGGATTATCTAACTCCATTTTCAATGCAGTACAAAACAAAAGCTCTGTTATTTTCTTAAAGTGTATATGAATATATACATCTAAGAGATATAAATGGTCTTATACAGATTTATATGCAGAGAGTAAAAACATGAAAAATGGGTTAGGTTAATATGTTTTCTGTATGTGAGGAAGAATGGACAAGGGCCAGGCTAATACAAGGGAAGAAAAAGTGAAAAGAATAAAGTGTGGCCTTGTTTTTTTTTTTTTTTTAAATACAATATGATGCCATTTATGTAAAAGTTGTTAGAGAAATTCAGAATTTCTACTAAGGTTTTAAAATTGTGGCCCAATAAATGACACATTATATAATCCAAATGCATTGCATATTATGAACATTTAATTATTGGATAAAAATATGAAGTCTAAAGATCATTAACAAATACTATGAACGCAGTCTATTATCATGCTAAAGAATGCAAAAACTCTACTTATCACGGCTAGTAATATAGGAACCCAGACAACATGAAAATTCTTTTATTATAATCACCTATATACACCGAGTAAAATCTAGTATGATTATTTTAAATGTACAGCTAGGCTCACAAATAATAAAAGCCAGCCCCTAGGTGCCAGAAACAAAGTGGGAAAAGCAAAAGCAGAAGAGTGAATGCTTGAGATAACAGGGGGTATTTGTCTGCAGAACCTAGGGGTTTGGGATTTAATACCCCTACATGGGCACAGGAAATGAGGCTTTGGGCTTTAGGGGGTAAAGAATTAAACTGAGAACTTCACATAGAGCCAAGACCCTCAAAGAACTATTTTATTTATGAAAAGACTTAAAAACAAGAGAGACTATGGGGCCACAGGGCTTTGGGTGGGAAAATAATAAAAGCTCTCTGAGAATTTAAAACCACAGGGCTACAATTCATTCTGTTTTCAACTCTACCCACATAATTCAGAGACTCCAGACTAAAAAGTTACATAAGACCAGTTCCTTAAGCACTGATACCCCTGGGAACAAGTCAAACAAAGACATGGAAGAAAAGCTCCCGCATCCCAAATATCATGGAATATTC
The DNA here is from genome assembly GCF_008632895.1 of Mastomys coucha. Taxonomy (NCBI): domain Eukaryota; kingdom Metazoa; phylum Chordata; class Mammalia; order Rodentia; family Muridae; genus Mastomys; species Mastomys coucha. The sequence goes on from NC_045030.1 coordinate 153,975,866, forward strand.
CAAACATACAAACATATGGAACAACAACAAAAAGTGCTACTAATGATGAACTAGCAGTGGAAAATTGCAAATTCCACAAGTGAACAATCCAGACTGATCAAGTGTCTGCACATAGTACAAATACATAAACAGGCTTCCCCTCCACAGGTCCATACAGGTCATACAAGAAACGCATAAAGTAACTGAAAAGAATCAGCCAGACTCTAAAATAGAATTCTGTGTGGGAAGCAAGCAAGAAGATTTTTTTTTAAAAAAAAAATAGAATAGAAATACAAAACTCACATAGTATACATGGCATGAATCA
>NC_045030.1:153977162-153995994 GCF_008632895.1 Mastomys coucha
GTAAAAACATGAAATAAACAATACTACTAATAGAGAGGCTGAGATAGGAGTAGCAAGATTTCAAGACCATTTTGTGGTACACAGCAAGACACTGTCAGGTACAAACAAGCAGAAAGAGTATATGGATTGTACAATATTGGACCTATTTCTCCAATTACCAAATTAGAGAGACTACTAGATGATAGCCCACAAATTTCTAATTCCTCATATTTTTGAATTTCAATCTATTAGGGCATGTTGGTAATATTAATTTTCCTATTAAGAGATATTAAGGAAACGTAGTTGTTACTTCCTGTTGTTTTTGTTGTTAGAGGTAGAATTATGTTTTTGTGGGTTTGTTGAAAGATTACTTTCTTGCTTCTTCTAGGGTGTAGTTTTGCTCCTTGTGTTGATGGTTTCCATCTATTATCCTTTGTAGGGCTGGATTTGTGGAAAGATATTATGTAAATTTTGTTTTGTCATGAAATATCTTGTTTTCTCCATCTATGGTAATTGAGAGTTTTGCTGGGTATAGTAGCCTGGGCTGGCATTTGTGTTCTCTTAGGGTCTGTATGACATCTGCCCAAGATCTTCTAGCTTTCATAGTCTCTGGTGAGAAGTCTGGTGTAATTCTGATAGGCCTGCCTTTATATGTTACTTGACCTTTTTCCCTTACTGCTTAACATGCTTTGTTTAGTGCATTTGGTGTTTTGAGTATTATGTGACAGGAGGAATTTCTTTTCTGGTCCAGTCTATTTGGAGTTTTGTAGGCTTCTTGTATGTTCAAGGTCATGTCTTTCTTTAAGTTAGGGAAGTTTTCTTCTATAATTTTCTTGAAGTTGTTTACTGGCCCATTACCTTGGGAGTCTTCACTCTCTTCTAAACCTATTATCCTTAGGTTTGGTCTTCTCATTGGGACCTGGATTTCCTGGATGTTTTGGGTTAGGAGCTTTTTTGCTTTTTGCATTTTCTTTGACTGTTGTGTCAATGTTTTCTATGGTGTCTTCTGCCCCTGAGATTGTCTCTTCTGTCTCTTGTATTCTGTTGTTGATGCTTGCATCTATGACTCCTGATCTCTTTCCTAGGTTTTCTAACTCCAGAGTTGTCTCCCTTTGTGATTTCTTTATTGTTTCTATTTCCATTTTTAGATCCTGGGTAGTTTTGTTCATTTCCTTTTCCTGTTTGTGTTTTCCTATAGTTCTTTAAGGGATTTTTGTGTTTCCTCTTGAAGGGCTTCTAGCTGTTTACCTGTGTTCTCCTGTATTTCTTTGAGGAAATTATTTATGTCCTTCTTAAAGTCCTGTATCATCATCATGAGAAGTGATTTTAGATCTGAATCTTGCTTTTCCAATATGATGGTGTATCCAGGACTTGCTATGGTGGGAGAATTGGGTTCTGATGATGCCAAGTAACCTTGGTTTCTGTTGCTTATGTTCTTATTCTTGCCTCCTGCTATCTGGTTGTCTCTAGTGGTACCTGCCCTGGCTAAATCTGACTGGAGCCTGTCCTTCCTGTGATCCTGGCTGTGTCAGTGCTCCTCAGAGTCAAGCTGTCTTTGTGATCCTGTGATTCTGGGATCCTCTGATCCTGGGCCCATTAGAGTACCTGGGAGTGGAAGTTCCTCTGGGTGTTGTGGGACTGGCTGCTGCATTTGCACCCAAGGTTTTCTCAGGGCATGGGCCAGACAGACTGGAAGGAACCCATGCCACTGGGCTGGTGGAATTCCTGTGTGCCTGGGTCCTGCTGGTCCCAGTTACTTCTGGTGTTGGGACAGATGTTATGTCTTCCTTACCTCTGACCCTATGATCCTGGGCGTATTACAGCGCCTGGGAGTGGAGCTTCCTCTAGCTGTTGTGGGACTGGCTGTGGAGTTTGTGCCCAAGGTCTGCTTAGGGCACTGGCCCAGACCAGCATGAATCATTTTTATCTTATTTATTTTTTGAGATTATAATTTCATCATTTCTCCTCCCCCCTTTTCCTTCAAATCTGCCCAGGACTTCCCCTTGGCATTAATCGTTTTTAAGGATTATAGAAATGGCACAAACTTCTTCATTAAAGTAGGTGAATAGACTCTAAAATAATTTGAAAATATGTCATGTTTATGAGCAGGAAGAGTCACGAAAGTAAAGGCTAATTTAGAAATGATGTAATTCCCATTAAAATCCAATAGCTGATTTCACAGATTTGACAAGCTGATTCTAATATGTGGACAGAGGGTGAAAAGACCAAACTCAAACAATCCAGGTGAGAGCAGGGCTCATGCTGCCAGAAAGCATGGAAATTATAAATCTATAGTATTCAACACATGAGGCATTTGTGAGAACATAGCCACAGAGATCAGTAAATGGTAACAAGGAGCCTAAAACAAGAGCCATGTGCATGAGGGAGCTTCCTATATGATAGATGTGTTGTTAAAGTTGAGTGAAAAAGAATAAACCATTTAATAAGTACCCCTAAATCATTTGCAGAGAATTAAACAGACAAATGCTCTTGAAAAGCAAAATAAAAAAATAAATTTTAAAAAGCAGAAAATATTTGAAGAATGCCCTTGCTTTTCATTATTTACAGTATTTTGGGTCTATATAGCCAAGTGAACACTGATTTAACCAATACTTAAACAATGCTCCTTGGAGAGAGAGAGGATTGCATTCCTGCCAGACTTTGACCACCCTTTGTATTAACTAACCAATATATATCTTGTTTTTACAAATGTTTGTCTTTAAATAGAATTTATTTACCGTATATTATTGATTCATTAACACTAAACTCATGCCAACAATACTATAACACACATGCTTGAATGACTTTTAGTTCACACATGTATTTTCTCCATAAGATACTTCACTGCTCTCTTACACTTAGGAACTCTAGGCAACACTTTACCACTGGGCTTGGGAGCCATTTTCAATAGCAAACTAAGAAAATACACGCACATACACACACATGCACACACACACACAAACTCACACACACACAATCAATTTAATATGAGACAAAAGGAAAAGAGTTTTATACACTGAGGTTGAAAAATCCCCCCCCCCACACACACACACTGCGGCCCAGCCCATTATGGACCACACCACACCCTCTTGACTAGCTGTTCTCAACTTGTGGTTCATAGCTCCTTCAGCAACACTCTATCTCAAAAATAAAATCACATTACAATCCATAACAGGAGCAAAATTACAGTTACGATGTAACAACAAAAATAATTTTATGTTTGGAGGTTACCATGACATGAGGAGCTGTATTAAATGAAACAGCATTAGGAAGGGTGAGAACCACTGCTCTAAATAGAGAAAGCTAAGTGGAAAAAAAACAGTCTAACATAAGCAAGGCGGTCTACCTTCTGTCTTGCTCTTCACTGTGATATGATGTTACTAGCTGTTTGAGTTCCTGCCTTGACTTCCCTGGAAAGATAGACTGATACCTGATACCTGGAATTATAAGCCAAAGAAACCCTATTCTCCACTGTGATGCTTCTGGTCAGGTTGTGTGTGTGTGTATGTGTGTGTGTGTGTGTGTGTGTGTGTGTGTTCCTGGTTGTTATTTGTTTGTTTTTGTTTTTGTTTTGGGGGTTTGTTTTGTTTTGTTTTTATCTCAGCAACAGAAATGTCCATGTAGCAGTTTTTTTTGTTGTTGTTGTTAAAATTTGGCACAGTTACAGAATTTTCGTGAACTTCTTTTTAAAGACTTATGGTAAATCTATAGTTACATTCTGTTTTTTTAGTCTCCATTAATATGGCTAGCTTTTTCCTTTTTTAAATTTTTTTTTTTAGTTTTTAGTACTGGGTCTCAAACCTAGAGCCTTGTGCATATTTGTTTTGAATTTAATTGTGTTAGAATTTAATTGTTTCTCATTGATTGTTTGGTAATGGTGGTCTGTTTTGTGGTCTGTTTTTATAAATGTTTGTGTGTACATAAAATATGTATTCTTTGGAGTTGATCTTAAAAATAATATTTCAAAAACTGATTTCAGAGTTGCATAGATATGTTTGCACATTCACATATCTACATAGTATAGACATATATATTTATATACATTCATTCACATAGAAATATGATGCATCAGGTGAATTAGTTAGGCTTTCCAATGTTCCATATGCTTATTATATTTGCATAATAACTTATTATAATTATATTATATATTTGCAATAAAGCTTATTATATTTGCATAATAAGTTATTGACAAAGGTATATCACAAAGCTTTTTCTTATCACTTTAGTCCAGCACTTATATAAGTTTCAGAATTAATTTGAAAGCTTGGTTATTAGATGCACATATATCTAAAATTATTTTTTCTTCCTGGCAAATTATTCCTTTTAGTATTTACTAATGATCCTTTCTTTACCCTCAATAATATTCTTTGTATTGTGAACTGAAGTTCCTAGTGGGGAGGGGAAGAGAGCTGCACCTGTGTTGAAGATTATATAAAGCCAAACAGCTTAATTTTGTGATTATGGAAAATTAAAATGTTTCAGACCAAATCAAATTATTTTGGGCTATTTTCAGTCCCCTTATAAGCCATTCTTTGCCCATTTCTAGTTTTGACATAATTCCATGAATTTGAGAGAGAGCAGAGGAGAGTAGGAGGTGTATGGGGGGGAGGGTATAGGGAGCAAAGGGAAGAGGAAACAGGATGTAATTACATTTCAACTTAAAAAAATAAAGAATGAATAAAAAACATTTTAGATGAGTTTTTTTTTTGAGTCCTTTTTTGTTTGTTTGTTTTGTTTTTGTTTTTTGAAACAGGGTTCTCTGTATAGTCCTGGCTGTCCTGGAACTCACTCTGTAGACCAGGCTGGCCTCTAACTCAGAAATCCTCCTGCCTCTGCCTCCCAAGTGCTGGGATTAAAGGCATGCACCACCACTGCCTGGCTTTAGATGTGTTCTTAACGAGCCACTAACTTCCATCAATCCATTCTAGTGTAGTCATCAGATAGCATGTGAGGCCTATGATGGAGATTTCAGCACCTTGCTATAGAACCCTCGTAATTAATTGTATTCATGTGTTTTGATGTATAAATTTCTTTTTTCTGTAACTTTAAGAAAATTATGAAATGCTTGCCATGTTGGAGCATAGAATTGGAGGCAAAATAGCTTTCTGGGTATGAATATACATTTAAATAAATTATCACTTATTCTTCAAGGCAAAAGTTGCATTTTTCCATCAACAGCATTAAAACCTATCTTGTCTGATATTAGTATTACCATGGTTTCAATTACATTGTTTTCCTGCACCTAGGGGTTTCTTTTGCTTTTCTACAAGTTTAGTTATTCATTTCCAAAGGTATCTGATACAGTTTATTCATTATTTCTTATACGTGTAGCAGGGAGGCTCACATGATCTGGATTATTTCTTGATCTCAAAATTCCAAAGCTTTAAAAAATAATGAAATACAGCCTCACCCTTGGAAAGCAATCAGCTGTTTGACATGTAATCAGAATAACAGAATAAGCTACAGAGGGTATATCACCAAGGCCCTGCCTTATCCATCAAGTTGTCAGACCATATTAATTATAGGGCTCAATGTGAATATATTGACTTCATATTTCCAGCAAACAAGAAAAATAGGGAGTTTGTTGTTCTCACAGTCTCTCCTAAGGTTCTGATAAGGTTCTCATCCCTGAAGGTGGTTCCCCACCTACTCAAGATCAGTGGTTATGGAATCTCCAAAAACAATTACAGTTTGATGATGGAAATACTTTATTTCAGCAATAGTTTAGTATTCATCTCATCCTTAGCCACTCACAGATATTTCTCTCCCGCTCTCTGGGTTCCTTTCAGTATTTTTCTTAATTTCTCTGGTCTCCTGGTTAGGTATCATTTGAGACCAGCACTAGGTTCAAACCCAGTTTATCACTGGTGATGTATGGATCCTAACACTGGAAGTAAATCTCATCAACTGATATTTAACATAGTGTTACCAATAGCAGTTTGCTAAAGACTGCCAACACTTACACTATTCATCTGCTTATGGTGTGAATTAGGGTCTTCTTTTCTCTACTACTATGAATTTCAAGGACCTTTTTTAAAGCTGAAAGTTGGGGTCATCTGTTTTCAAGGAGGCTGGGAGAAGTTTTTGTTCATCTTAAGCAAAACTGCTATCTGGCTTCTCATATTTATGTACTACATAGAAAGCCCTTAGAAACTCATTAAAGTCTATGTTGCCATCTTTGTTGAAGTCCACTGTGCTGGCAAGCTCATCAATTTGGGAATCATCAATATGAACTTTGTAATGAGCATTGAAAAGTTTCCACATGGTCCGAAATTCATCCATGGAGATCAGACCTAATGGGAAACAAACAAAGGTGGTAAGTGGTGATGTTAAGATCGACCTGCAAGAGTAGAGGGGAAGCAACACTGACTGAATAGTAGCAATTACTAGCTCACTAACATGCCTGAGAATCAAAACACTGAAGGAGACAGAAGAACAAAGTCAAAAACGTGAGAAACAGTATGACATTTGCAGCTACTGAGGATCCTGAGAATATTCTAATGGCAAAAAAAAAAGTACATGATGAAGAAATGGTGAGTGAGCATGGATGGAAGTGGTATAGAAACCATAAAAACTAAAACCCAAGGATGCAAGACACAGAGAATGGCAGAAGACAGAACGACATCAGAGCAGGACAAAGTGCCCTGGGAGTTAAGATGATGTCGCATGCGTGTGTGTGTGTGTGTGTGTGTGTGTGTGTGTGTGTGTGTGTGTGTGTGTGCACAGAGCCCATGTCATAGTCAAATATGGAGTTCAGAAGGCACCTTGAGAGTGTCAGTTCCTCCTTCCACCTTTCTACTATGTGAGTCTCAGGCAATGAATACAGGTCATAGAGGTCAGCAGTGAGCACCTTTCCATGATGAATCATCTCATAGACTCACTGTTGAGACTGTTTTAATATGCAAAGATCTACTTTCCTGGATCATTATTGATAGTTTTTCATACTCTAATGTCTCTCTGCACAGAGGTTGGGGTGGTGGCAGGGTGCTGAAGATGGTACCCAGAGTCTCATTTACAACAGGCAATCTATCACTGAGCTATATTCCCAGACCTGCATTTTTAAGTTTAAAAATCAGTGATTGTATATCAAAGTTAAATTAAAATCAAGTTTTCAGTCTCTCAAGCTATTCAACATTCCTTTACCTGATTGATCAGAGTCGATGATATTAAATATGATTTTCAGGTCAGCTCTGTATCTGTACATCATTTCACTTAGATTGGACTTCATCTAGAATAAAGATTTTCTAAGTGTTAAAACACTGAGGATTAACAGTCTAGATTAATTTCAGCAAATGTGACAAATACAAAATAACCTCACAAATTATTTTTCCTTTCTTATTTATCTTTTTATGATGCAAAGGAATAAGCCCAGACCTTGAGTGAATGCCAGGCATCTACCACTGAACTAGACCTTAAGGTCACCAATTTACATATGAGAAGGCAAACCATTTTGAGTCAGATTAAAGATTTGTTCTTTTGTTTGCAGGGACAAAGAGTCAATGTGACAACAGGAAATAACAATTGCAAATCTATGGAAAGGTCTACATAGGTCATTCCATTTCATCTTCTATGGTCTTAAAGAATAGGGACAGAAGACAAAGGAAACGGCAATTTTGCTAGAGGTAAGACAGCTATTGAATGAGATTTGAATCTTAGACCCTCTGTGCAGAGGCCTATGATCTGAGTCACCATGATAAACTGCCCCTACCATCCAAGGCCTTCTTCCTATGGATAGTTCCCATTTAGCCTGCATGCTTCTTTCTGGTCTTTTCACATTCCCTGCAAATGATTGCCCAAGTCTTAGTTCCTATCAGCTCAACATTATGAATTGCTAACTAGTTAATGATGGGATCTGATCAGTGTCCCTGCAGTATTGCCACTTTAATAAGATATTTTATATTTCATATACCTTAAGTCATATTCTAGGGAATATCAGCAAATCTGTACATGTATGTTGAATATTTAAATTGTATTTTTAATGAGAGAATGTTGTTGTGTTGTTATATGTGCCCTTCTGGGAGACAGCACTGATAATAAGAATATCAGGTTTTATATAGCTTTGCTTACAAAGCTTTTGCTTATTTATTTTTTCTATTCTAAAGAGAATATACAGATTTTCCACCCCCCCATCCATTCTCATTCATTAGATAGTTCTACTCCCAACTTCTGAAAGCACTAAGTTGCTTAGAGGCTGTCCAAAGGGTGCACTGAACCAATCCAATTTTTAGCTGGAACTAATACATCACTCACATCTTTCATAGGCTTTTCAATGTGGATATCATCAAAGCTGGACATGTAGTCAACACTTCCGCTGGAGTCAATGGTTGCCAGGTGTGAACTCAGAGATCTCCATGGTAAGTTCAGCCCCAAAATGCTCTCCATAGAAAAAGCCCACTGGGCCAATGAAATCTTTCCTAACAGCCACAACAAAAAAACCATATGGTTGGCATATAATTTCACAAAATAAAGGTGCAAGCTCTTTCTCAGACCTAGTAGGCAGTCTGAGGTTTTAAGGCCTGAGGCCCCACTGCTCTCTTCCATGATCTGTACTACCAGGCCCCAGAGTCTTAAAGGAGAAATAACTAAAATAAGTCTTTCATGTTCTGTAAATCTTATTGTCACATATAAGAAATTCCAATCAAGTATTGAACTTTTTCTCTTTCTCTAATAGAAAGGTATTACAGAAGATTTGAAAACACAGAAGAACAACAATATAAACTACCTAGTACCCTCAGAGCTCCCAGGGACTAAACCACCAACCAAAGAGTACACATGGTGGAACTCATGGCTCCAGCAGCATATGTATAGCAGAGGATGGCCTAGTAAGTCATCAATGGGAGGAGAGGCCCTTGGTCCTGTGAAGGTTCTATGCCCCAGTGTAGGGGAGTGCCAGGGCCAGGAAGCAGGAGAGGGTGGGGTGGTGAGCAGGGGGAGGGGGGAGGGAATAGGGGTTTTGTTTTGAGGGGAAACCAGGAAAGGAGATATCATTTGAAATATAAATAAAGAAAATATGAAAGAAAACAAACAAACAAAAAGAAAACACAGAAGACTTACTTTTATTTTTAGTATTTTAGTATATCACTCACCTATTTTCCTAACTAATGTTTTTGTCCTTAATATTACATTGTAATTTATCAAACCACATATATTTTTATTTTTCTCATTATTGAAGATATATATTCATTTGGAGCAACTTTATATTGGGGATCAAACCTAGTATGTCCAATAGGCAAGCACTTTACTACCAAACAATATTACCAAGCCTTGGCTTTTGAGACAGCCTCGATATATTACTCAGGCTAGCCTTCAAACCTACAATTCTCCTTTTATCCTTTCTGACTGACATGAACCACCTTCCCAGAACTTAAATGATTTCAAATAAACAATTCCATTATTTCTAGTCTTTTTACTAAGTATATAAATATTTATATATAAATACATATAGAGTTTCTTTTTCATATTATAGATTTATTTTATGTTTATGAATGTTTTACATGTATGTATATATGTGTACAGTGCTCATACATGAATACAATGTGGAGCTGAAGCTGACCTTGAATTCTTTATTCTTCTGCCTCTATCTCCCCAATGCTAGAATTATAGTCATGAGCTAACACATTCAGCATTTATTTTAATTGTCTGCTTTTACAAACCATTAACAAATCTCAGAATGTAACTAGTTGGTAGAGTACTTGTCTAACATGCACAGAGCCCTGGGTTTGATTCCCAGTACCACATAAGTTGGGCATGGTGGCATAAATCTCATATCCCCAGCACATAGGAAGTAGAGACAGGAGGATCAAAATTTCAGTGTCATCCTCAGCTACATAGGGAGCTTGAAGCCAGATTCTTTTTGATATCCTGTCTCAAAAAAATTTAAATAAAAACCCTAAACCATAAAACCAGGGTAAAATTTATCAATATAATTGTTTTTAGTTAAATTATATATTATCTTCATTATAATGGTGGATTACATTGACTGGATTTTAAATGACAAAACAACTTGTATTTCCTAGTATTCATATGCCAAATGCCAAACTTGGTTGTGATATACTAATATTTGACTGTTTCATTTATGATTTTTTATATAAATTTATCCATAATGAGCCTTTAATTGTATTTTTTTTGTCTGGTTTAAACACCAAGTTTACGTTGACCTCCTGAAATATTCTGTTCCTATTCTCTGGAAATGATATAAGACTTTCCTTGTTTTCTTTAAGGAATGAAGCTGTCTGGAAGCAGAGAACTTTCTTGTAGAAACTTTCAAATTTCCTTTAACAGTTATGAAGTCACTAAGATTTTTGGTTTATTTCTGTCTCAGCTCTTTGTGTGTGTATAGATGTATATATTTTAGGAATATGTCCATTTGATTTGAAGTTCTAATTTGATAGATAAGTTTTCATAATGTATCTTAATGATCTTAATGTTTATAAATTATGTAATAACATCCTTTTCTGTCTTAGCATTGGTTATTTGTATTTGAATATGTGTTCTCTAGTTTGTGTGTCTGCTCTCTCCCCCTCTCTCCCTCTCTATCCCTCTTTCTCTCTCTCATTTTATCAAATTTACCAGTTTCTTCAAAGAACTATTTTCTTATCAGTTGATAAAAGTTTCATCATTTAAAAATATATGCATTAAGAGAAGCCATTGTTTCTCTAATTTGTGTTCTGGAAAGTTTACATGTTAAAATTCCATTACCACTCAGCTTGAATATTATAATTTCTACTGTAATTTTTCTGTGATACTATAAGAGATACAATTATTCAAAAGTACATTTTGATTTCTAAAAATATGTGTTATATATCAGCTGTCCCTGAATTCATGATCCCTTTGCCTCTGCCTTGAATGTTGGGATTACAGGCATGTGCCACCATGCTGAATCCCCAAAGTGGTTTTTATGGTTAGATTAGATTGAGATATAGTGCTACTCACTATGTCAGGGTATAAGTGTATTCTATGGTGATAATCTTTGATTTCTGAGAGAGGAGTATTAAAATCTCCCACTATGATAGCACAGGTTTCTGCCTCTGCTAGTTGCTCTGTCAGGTTTGTTTTGTGTATTTCAAGGCCATATCAGTAGGAACATAAACACGCAGGACAAATTTGACTGGCAAATTAAATGTTTGTTATCACAAAGTGTCCTTTTTCATGTCTAGTGACATATTTTTTCAGAGTCTACTTTGTGTGCTATTAACAGAGTACTTTCCAGCTGTGTTTCTGTTAATGTTTTCATGCTATTTGTGTAAATATAACTTTTGATCTTTGTATATATGATCCACTATCTACTGGCTTTTTTCTCAGTTGCTGGTTAGTCTATCAGTCCAACCGTTGTGTCTTTGTAGTAATGTGTGTTTCTTCTGCTTGCATTTGAATGTTCTCCTCTCTATTGGTGCTCTGTAGCTTCATTACAAGTGAACGCAAGTGTGGATTTAATTTTATGTATCCTGCTTGTGAATCAGTGTTTCTATTTATCTCTAGGACTCTGTTGTCAGTTCTGGAAGAGCTGCAGACATTAGCATATTACACATACCCTTCCTCCCTTACAGTCTGTTTCTTTCTTTCTGGTACATATCATATTTTTCTGATATGTTAGACTTTGATCCTCACTAGGCGCTATTTAAGCCCTCTCATTTTGCTGTTCATAACAGTTTTTCCTGAGACAAGGCCTGGCTGTATAGCCCAGGTTAGCCTTGGGGTTACTCTGTTGCTTTTGCGAGCCTTGAAGTTCCTTTCTCTCCATCTAATTCTTGAAGAGGTGTCTAATCTTCTCTTTAACATAGTTATTATGCAGATTGTCTCACTCTCTTGGGTTTTGTTTTTGTTTTGAGACAAGGCCTCATGTAGCCCAGGCTGGCCTCTAATTCCTGACTTCCTGCCACCACCTCCCGAGTATTACAGGGATGTAGCATCCACTCTGCTTCCTCTTTATTTTAACAAACATAGTGCTATAACTGTTTGATATTTCTTCCAATCTTATTTCAAATATTTTAAACACACATTGTGGTTCTCTTTTGTCCCTTTTCTCCTTTTCGTTTTTTAGACATTTTATATTTTGTATTTAACAACTCTAACAGCTGATTTCTGTGGGAAACTAACTCTGTTATTTGCTGGTTTTATTGACTCTTAGTCATCATAGCTTACCTCATTTGTTTAGTACTCCTTAACTGCAAGCTCATGCTAATTGATGTTAACCTCTGAATATACTAATGGCTACAATTAAGGATGTATTCCTCAAAGATGCAGTTGGGAACATTATAGAATTTAGCCACTTTGAAGGCACAGAAACCCTGACTTCAGCTTCTATCTTTCTACCATGCTAGAATTTAGTGTCAGGATGGTGGCTAGAACAACATTAGCCTTCACACCTGGGTAAACTAGCCTTCAGTGCCTACTCATTAGTTTTTCTCTCATGTATGATTCAAACCATCTTTTTGTCATAATTGATTTTCTTTTTGTTTTTGTTTCTTAAGACAAAATCTCTCTGTGTAGCTCAAGCCAGCCTCATACTCATAATTCTCCTGCGTCAGCCTCCCAGTGGCTGGGAATTACAGGCATGTGTCACTATGCCAGGCTCAAATAATCATTCAAAAGAATGGCAGCCATGAGACTTAAGACACTATGAAGCTGACAAACGCATTACAGTTCTGCATCCTCCAGACTCCCTCTACAAGCAACCAGAATAGAGGTCTAACTCATACTTGTTGGTTGCTTGAATTCAAAGACGCTTACTGAAAAGGAGATCCATTTTGCTTTTTTTTAATAGAAAATAATGGATTTTGAAAATTTTCTATCATTTCATTCTATTAACAAAGAACTAAAGTTCCGTTGAAGAAAACCTACTCTGTATATAGCTAGATACGTTGAGAAATGGTGAATAGTTTATTACCTGACCTACTGTGGTCACGGAGCTCGAAAGCATTGATGAGATCAGTTTTTCGTGCAATCATTCTTTCCTTTAGTATCTTGAAGGCACTGCATTCCATAGCACTCACCCTGTATTAAGAAAGCAGCATTTCAGCGGCACTTCCAAACCCACTCTGTCCTGCTCCATTTTCCTGTGCTATGTTACAGCATACCAGTTTCCACTTTAAATTAATTGCATATGTTTATATGTATTGTGTTATTAGATAGTAAATGCATGCATTTTGTCTGCATTTTCAGATTCGTTAGATATTTTTAAAATCATCACAATCATTGTTGCTGTTTGTATACTTTTCACTTTCTAGACATTTTATCTTTTGTATTTGACAAGTAGATATGGTGAGGGGGTTGTGTGCGAGCCACCATACATGTGTGCAGATCAGTGGACAACTTTGTGGAGCTGCTTCTCCCCTTGTACTTATATACATGTGCCAGATAGAGTTTTCTTCAATTAGAAAGACGCATGTGAATAATTATTTGAAAAAAAAAGACGTTGTTCTATGAGATATTGAAGTTTGCCATTACATCACTGAAACAAAATAGGTGGTGACTGCTAAAATAAGATATGAACAGGAGCAGAGCATCATAGGAACCTCCAACCCCAGATTCAACTCTTATGAGGATACTCAAGGCAACAGAGGGAGGATACTCAAGGCAACAGAGGGCGTATAATTCAATAAAAAAGACAGTCTTTTGATTTATGCTAGGACATTTAGTCAACTATGTCAACATAAACTTCTTCCTCAGCTCATTTTAAAAGAAATGTACAATTTCAGAAGAGATTCATTTCTTTTTATTGTTTTCAGTGTGGAACCAACAATACAAAGCCTTATCCATGTATCAAAAACATAAAATGGCAGGTGCACGTTGTAGTCGATGAATAATAACAGCATATGTAAGTAAACTAAATAATCAACTAAAAAGACAGAGATCATGAGACTAGATAACTTCAAAAAGATACAAGATCACACTATATGCTACCTCATAGGAGACTTATTTTAGTTTCAAAGGCACAAAGAGTTTGAAATGAAAGAGACAAAAAACACAAACACAAGCAAAAAACCAGCAACCGTATAAGTTAGAGTGTCATGGTAATAGGAGACAAAATAGACAGATGAAAACTGGAACTCTAGTAAAGGAGAGTAATTCATAGTGACAGAACACAGAACAACCATAAACATATGCGAACCTAACAACAGAAACTGAAACTGTGTGAAGCACACACTAAAAGAATTAAAGGAACAGACAACTCAATAATGATGGCTAAAAACTTCACCAGCAGAACTGTTCTTAGTCCCTTGGGACTGGTTCTATGTGGTTACAAATACAGTCAGTAGTATTATCAGAGCTACATACCTTTGGTGAAGAGGGTTAAGGCATGATGTACTAGTTACTTGGTACTGGAAAAATTGTGGAGCTGCACCATAACTTAGTCTGATGTAAGCTCCTCGGTTGCTGCCTTCTTCATAATAATTAGAAGCGGAAAATAAAGTAATGACCTGATTAAAGAAAAAGAGGATCAAGTTCATTAAGTTAGCTCTCAAAAGATCATTCAATAAAAGACAGGAAAAAAATCTCTGTAAATTATCCAGGTCTGACATGATTTCATATTATTCCCTTGAGGGAAACTAAGTCTTCAGTCAGTACTAACTCCTCGCTATTCATCCAACATTCCCAGGGTATGGTCCTGAACGCCTACAGACTATCTTAGTGCTGAATCTTAGAATTCTATTTAATATTTAGTTTGTAAATTATATTTTTTCATTAGGGATACATCCCCTATTTTCTTATCTTGTGATATCTGAGGGGTCAAAATAAAATTTAGTTAGAAGCCCATTCCATTCTTAAAAAAAAAAAGCTCATTCTTTTTATTGCCCACAAAGATGAGAGATTTAGAGGGTTCCAAGCTACATAAAAATGTTTTAAGAGCAGAGGCTTAATGGAATGGGACTATGGAAGCATGGTAGGCAGAATATGGAAAGACAACACTTGCTGGTGACAGGGAACCTGCTTTGGGTCCAATTCTGGTCTAATAAGAATGTCACTTCAGATGAACCACTGCTATTTTCTAATTACAAATAGATTCTAAATAATATGTACCTTATTTATATTAGTATGGGCCAAAAATGAATGAATAGAATTAAGAACATTAAAGTATCAGAATAGAAGGAAATGCCACAGGATTATATATTCATTGTTATTTATTTTTATTCAATATGAAGAAAAAAAGAAAAGAACCATACCAGGGCAACTGATGATAAGAACCAATTTCTTAGTCTTTACCTTTTCTATCCTTGCTGACATAACTGGAGGAGAACAAGACATTCCATTTTAATGTCAGTAAACTAACCACAGTAAGCAACTTGTTAGTGATCACCTTCTCACTGAGTTGAAAGGAAGTATGCTGTGTGTATTCTGTCTTTTACAGGGAATTGTAGAAGAAGAAAGAGAGCAAACTGGATTCTTTGTAAGGAAAAGAAAAGAATTGCAACTGTGTAATATGAGAAATGTCTTACAAGTAGTAAATGATGAAGTGTACAATCATATGTGAATGTGTGCACGCATGCGTGTCCTCTCTCTGTTTCTGTCTCTCTCCCTCCCTCTCTCTCTCTCTCTCCCTCTCCCTCTCTCTCTCTCTCTCTCTCTCTCTCTCTCTCTCTCTCTCTCTCTCTCTCTCTCTCTCTCTCTCTCTCTCTCTCTCTCTCTCTCTCTCTGTGTGTGTGTTTGTGCTCAGTGTCATTGTTATAGTTTAAAAGTAATGTATTTGGGTATTAAGTTAGAAAGAGGTACACTTGTGATGGTTAATTTTACTGTCATTTTGATTGATTACTGAGCAGAGCATAGTTCTTGGTATGTTTGTGAGGACATCTCCAGATAGGATTAACTGAGGGAGGGAAGACCTTCCCTGAATGTGGATGGCACCATCTCTTAGGCTGGGGTCTTGGACAGAACAAAAAAAGGAAAAGGTAGAATGTCAGCCAAACATCAACATCTCTCCCTCCTTCCTGGTCATCTAAGATGTGATCAAGCGGCTTACCACCATGCCTTCTCCATCATGATGGACTATAGTCTCAAACTGTGCATCAAAATATTTCCTTCAGTTGCTTCTTGTCACTTGGTTATGGCAATGAGAAGAGTAATTAATGCAGTCACATACCAGAATTTCAGCTTCTTGGAATAGTAAAGATTGAAGAATAGGCTAAATATCTCTAAGCATAAGGGACAGTGAAGCACCCTTAATCCATTTTCTGTTTGATACTAAGGAAGATATCTTATGGGCTTTTAGATAGGGCAACACTGTGCAGTGAAGATCAGGCTTGTGGCAAGGATGTCTGCAAGAATTTCATCCATGACATTAGCTCACCTTTCCATCATGACAGACTTCATACCCGTCGGGTTTACACTCATGAGACCTAATGAGCATCTTCAACTGGTTTTTATTAAGAACCTTAGAGGTAACATCTGGTCCAAAATAGCAGCCCCCTCCTCTGCTTGTGTTTGGATAACAGCCTTTTTTGCCTCTGGGGTCACTCCACAGAATGTCAACAATCTTGGAACAATAAAATAAATTAGGCTTCTACTTATAAGTAACAGTCTACCACTTTTATACTCCAATTTACTTGACAGAAATATTAAAAATATCTGGAGTTACAGATATGAATCACCTTGCCCAGCTAAATTCAGAAGAGAAAGCAGTTCCTCCCATTGGCCCAGATTTTTGCCCCATTGAACATAGTAACTACTTTCTCTCCTGAATTTAACTGGGCACAGTGGTTCATCCTAAACAACTTTTTATTTTTTTGCTTCCATAAGGAGGTTCTCCAGTTCAGCAATACATTTACTCATTGACTGGTTTACATTGCATGCTCTAAACCCACAATGATTTTAATTCAGCTTAATATTTCCTTTGGTGGCTAGAAGAAGCAAAGGGAGGTCACACAATACACAGGACTAAAGACCCAAATTTTAAGAATATTTTCACAGAAAATCAGAGGCTGTGGTCTCTGATCTACATTGAAAGTTTGAATTACTACTACAAGAGCTTTAAAAAGAGTGGGAAAAAAATCACCTCTAAATCACTGAAAACAGTGACAACCTTGAGAAAGCTGTCTTTGTCCCACTTCGAAAATCTACATAATATTTAGTTAATAGATAGATAGATAGATAGAAAATAAATAGAATAACAAAGCAATGGTTCTCAACCTATGGGCTGTGACCCCATTGAGAGTCAAATGACCCTTTTACAGAGGTTGCTTAAGACCATCAGAAAACATATATTTACATTATAATTCTTATCAGTAGCAAAATTACAGTTATTAAGTAACAAAAATAATTTTATAGTTGGGGGCCACCACAACATGAGGAACTGTATTAAAGGATTATAGCATTAGGAAGACTGAGAAATACTGAATTCAAGAGGTCATGAATTTAGGTGAGAGCAAAGGGTCCATGGGAGGAGTTTGAGGAAGGAAAGAGAAGGAGAAAATGATGTTATTATATTATACTCTTAAAATTTTTCTTAAATCATTTAACAATACATGTTGCTGGAACTTCATAGAAGCAGACTAACTACCAGCCAAAGGGCTACTTTGTTGAGTAGTTACCTATGTTAACTTGGCTAAATCACGTTACTTATTTGAGTTTTAAAAATCACAAAGGCTAACAGCTTTAAGAAATGAGTGTCTCAGAATCCATAACTTGAATTCTAGATTTCTTTTTACAGTCTATTAATTATATATTGATTATGTGCAAACTATAGAGATAGATTTAGAGAAAACAATATGTTACAATAACAAAGATGAAGTCATTTTTAACATATATTTTGTAGGGACAACATCATCACTGTTGAAATGATGCCACCACTCGGGTGAATGTTTTAGTTACCTACTTGTTCCCATTCTTGCTTTGTCAAGTGTTCAGAAGGGGACTTGTCTGATTCGACCTTCCCTGGTTCAGCATTCACCGAACCTGATTTATTTGTCTTTACAGCAACCTCTTGATCCATTAACATTGGCGGCATCAACACAGATTTCATCTGCAAAAAAAAATAAAATGCTTTAGTTAAATATGGCACGAACGCATGTCTGTTCCAGTTAAGAATCTGTCCATAATGTGCCTCAAATCTGAAAAAGCATGCAAATACTTTTCTACCTCATGAGCATTGTTATTTTACTTATGTGTCTGCAAGATGGGCCCATTCAAATATTTTTGTGCATTTTGCAACTAAAGATATTACCTTAGAGTAAAAATGTCACATCAGAAATTCTAAGGGACCTTAGAGGCATGTGTATAAGGTGCTAGACATATTGTAAGGCACTGTCGAAGGAAATAGAAGATGCTAAATATAGGAGAAACTAGTCTCCTTCTGAGCCTTTCTCTATACCCGAGGCTTTGAGGAGTCAAAAAACATCATTTCAAAGGGGTATGCATCTGATTTTGTTGTGTTTTCCAAGATAAATGAGAAAAAACACATAGCGCCTATGAAATTTCTTACAAGGGACACAGGTTGAAAGCTTAGAAGCCCTTCAAACTCAGTTCAGTGTAGTTCAGATAGCCAGACCTATCAGTAGTTTATCAGGTTGTCTAATCCTAGTAGCAAACCCATTTCTTTGAAAAAGAAATGTTTTCAAAAATATAACATGATAAACCCACTGGATTACTTTATATAATCTGAGACTGGGATTTTGTCCTTTAAGCCTTATATCTTCACAAGAAGCAATTAAAACTTTTTTACATGTGTGCACGCACATGTGTGTGTGCACATATGTGTGTGTGTGTGTGTGTGTGTGTGTGTAAGTCAGAGGACATATGGCTTTCTCCTTCCACCGTATAGTTTGCTGGGATTGAGCTCAGGTTGTTAGGTCTGGGAACAAGAACCTTTCTTTACCCATGGAGCCATTTCATTGATCCACAAAAAACAACTTAAAAATAA
>NC_045030.1:153997119-154002018 GCF_008632895.1 Mastomys coucha
CAGATAATATTATCATTCACATGTATTGAGACTCCCAAACCTCCAGTGCAACTGAGATCACATTTCTATCTCTATCCGATCAAATACCAGCTTCCCAGGTGGATTGGATATTGACTATTAGTCTTTAAAGATAGTAGCTCAAGTCTCCCACTTGGACCATACATCATCATTTGTCCTATAGCTGCTACTGGTCCTCATGCCCATCGGGAACCTCATTGACTTCTAGACTTGGGGCTTCAGTTTAGGTCTGGTAAAGGAGGAAGATGGCTCTAGTTGAGAACACTCAAAGAACCTTTTAGTAGGTGTGGAATCTTGACAGGTACCATAGAACCAGTTCCCTGAGAAGGTCTATACAGGTTCCTGACTTGGCTGTCATGTATTTAATATGGTTGTTTAGAGTTCAAATAACCTGAAGAGAGTTACTCCACTCAGTTGAAATAGAGATATTTAACAACTTAGAAACAGATTTCTATGTGATTCTACTCCTATGAGTTACCTAGAGTTCCTATGCAGAATGTTGGTCATCAGAACTAGAAGTGGGAAGAGTTACTTATTCTGGGCATGGTTTCAGTGAAGGAGGTTCTGGGACTGGGTGGTAGTCACAGCAGTAGAGGTAGCACAGTGGGAGTGCACTTAGTGGCAAGAAGCTTTACACGTACAAAAGTGGAAACAACAGCGTTCTATGGCGTTTCTTTTACCACAATGTAAGTGAATTCGTTTAACCTTTTCTTCTAAAAACCTCACTTTTAGAAAGCATCTGATGTGCTAATGTAGCCCTATTTTTCCATTTGCAACATGGCTTCTTCTTCTTTTTTTTAATGTACTGTATATAGAAAAACCACCTAGTTGCCACCATCAATCATAGCTTTTCTGGAGACTTTTATTAATTTTCTTAGCTACAACAACCACCAAAGCACACATATCTTTTTAAAATGACAAATGAAAAGAAGCATATTCCATTATAAATCTCTGAGACAAAATTCAGGCACATGTTACTTCTTACTTTATTTCTTTGTAGTTGGCAGAGTATATTCAAGTCTGTGGATTCTGATATCCCACCATGTATGACCAGGATTTCATTGTCAATAATCGTACCAATTGGGAGCCAGGTATAGACTTCTTCCAAGACTTGTAAGATTTTTTTCCCATGTAGCTGTAAGTAAGAGCTTTAGTAAGTTTTATTTTCCTGATTTGTCCAGTTAAGGGAATAGTTTCAATACATAGATAAAAAGCAAGTTTTTATGCCAACTGAAGGAAGCCATCAACTAACTAGGAAGTATTTAGCACGGGAGTTTTTTTATTCTGTATTTTTGGTACTTTGATATCTTGGGGCCTTATTCATGTAGGAGACTACCCTTCTCATGGCTAATTTCTAGAGATCTTAAATGACTGCTTTCATGTACAAGCCAACTATTTCAGATTCCACACTTCCAAGGAATTTTCTTCTTAAATTTTAAATGTATTTAACTTTAATTTGTGTACAGTGGTGTTTTGCCTGCATGTATGTCTATGTGAGAGTACCATATCTTGGAGTTACAGATAGTTGTGAGCCGCCGTGTGTGTGTGTGCTGGGATTTGAACCCAGGTCATCTGGAAGAGCAGTGAGTGCCCTAACTAACCATTGAGCCATATCTCCAGCCTGCCCCTGCAACCCCTCCCCAAAGAATTCTTTTCTTGGCCTCTAACTCAGGGCTACAACCCTGTTATGCTAATCAACCCAGAGCTAGACCCTTATGCTGCATGGCTGGCTGCCATTGTTCTAACTACTCAACTTTCTTTTTGTTTTTTCTTTTATTGGATATGTTTATTTATTTACATATACAGAGGCAGATGCTCACAGCCAACCATTGGACTGAGCACAGGGTCCCCAATGGAGGAGTTAGAGAAAGGACTGAAGGAGCTGAATGGGTTTGCAACACCATAGGACGGACAACAATACTGACTACTTAACATTTAATTCACTAAGGGGCTTTGTCCTTTCTTTCCTGTGAAAACCTATTAAGCGTTCTTGTCTGTATTTTCTTTTGGCTCCATCTGCCTCTCTCTGTCTGACTCTAATAATTCCCTGTGTGCTATCCCTAATGTGGCAAACTATGCCTCCTGCAGGTAGGTAGCTGAATAAAACTCCCTCCTTCATACTGGACATTTCTCTGTCTGTTGCAGTGTACCTGAGGAAAAACCCCTGGGTAGGTACCTTTAAAGCAATGCAATGTGTTCTTATCTATGTTGAAACTGATCCCACAGCCACAGTGAAAAAGAAGATCTAAGATTCTATCGTGGTGAGGGTTCCTGCTATGCTTATTATTTTATGGGCACAAATTCTAACTAGCTAGCCCATCACCCTTCCTGGGTGATGGCAACACCCAGGTCTGGTCTCCATTGGCTCTTTTTTTTTTTTTCATAGCAAAACTAGTAGGAATCTTACCTTGTATTTCTGTAAAATTTCTTTTGTGAAGCCATACCTGAAAAGTACAGTTTAAACCATTAATTATTGCAAAAAGGAAAGTCATTGATATCTCAGTATTACCAAATAGAAGGAACGCAAGAAAGCATAAACTTTAGTTGAAATACTTAGGAGAGTCTTTCCGGAGCATCAGGGGAAAGAACAAAAGCAACTACTCTCAAGAAGCCTAGAGTACAGGTGAGGCAAGAAAATAGGTACTTAGCCAGGCAGTGATGGCACACGCCTTTAATCCCAGCACTTGGGAGGCAGAGGCAGGTAGATTTCTGAGTTCGAGGCCAGCCTGGTCTACAGAGTGAGTTCCAGGACAGCCAGGGCTATACAGAGAAACCCTGTCTCAAAGAAAAAAAAAAGATAAAGAAAATAGATACTTGTGGGACTGTAATACAACCTAACAAATGTGCACTAGGGGATATGTAAAGGCTACAAGTATTTTGAGATGTATGTCATGACTGTTAGAGGAAGCTATATGGAGAAGACTTTTCATATAGATAGCATTGCTCAGACATCTGATCACTCAAAATGAATGAGCAGGACAAAGGAAAAGAGTGGAAAAGACAAAGCAAAGCATCTAAGATAAGCTGGGTCTTCATGCCTTCTCTGACATGGAACGTGATTCAATGAACGGTATTAAAGTGTTTAATAGAAAGTATCAGGAAATTTAATGTGTAGATAACAAAAACCTACGGAAGATTTTTCAATTACATTTTCTTGCTTTAGGATAATGTTGAATACCCTTTTCATGTAGGCCTGCTGGGACTGGTACTCAATATATCAGGAAGGCAGTCCTTGAGTCTGCCTGCTCCTGCTTCCTGAGTGCTGGGATTAAAGGCATGCATCACCACATGTACTTTGTCTCCATCAGGTAATGTAGGAACAAAGCACACTCCCCCTATTGCCACACAAACCGCATCATGTCAGGTTTCTCCAGTATGACACTATACTTTTTAAGAAAAACTCCCTCCCTTTACTCATTAAAGGTGTCACACTACTAGACTAATATCCATCTTGCCATCTATGGTGGTTTGAATGAGAATGAGCTCCATAGGCTCATATATTTGAGTGTTTGGTTCCCAGTTTGTGCACTGTTTAGGAAGGATTAACTGTAGGCTTGTTGGAGAAGGCTGTGGAGGTCGGTAAGGGTTGGCTTTGAGGCTTCAAAAGCCAAAGCCAGGCCTATTCTTTTTGTCTTTCTCTGTCTCTATCTCTTTCTCTATCTCTGTCTCTCTCTGTGTGTCTCTGTTTCTGTCTGTCTCTGTCTGTCTCTGTCTCCATCTCTCTCCCCATCTCTCTTCCCCTCCTTCTTTCCCTCCCTCCTTCCCTCTCTCCCTTCCTGCATGCCTACCTGCCACTTGTGGATAAGCAATAAGTTCCAGCACCATGATGGCTGGCTTGCCACCATATTTCACAACATGATGGTCACGGACTCATTGTCTGAAACTGTAAACAAGCTCCTAATTAAATGTCTTCCTTTGTAAGTTGTCTTGGTCATGCTGTCTCTTTACAGCAATAGAAAAATAAGACAGCATCCTTACCTTTCTGGACTTCTCTGAAACACTAGATCTAATTGGCTGAACCATACTTTTAGAAAAATTCCTCCCATCCATTATGTGACAGTAAGCTTTCACAGTATTCTGTAACCTTATAAGTTTTCTTCTTCCACATAAGCTTCATTATCAGAATTCTTCCAGGTTCTGTCCTAGGCCATCACTTATCTTCATGTTCTTCCTTAGTAATCTCACCCCTGCCCAGCCAGGGTTTCAATTACTGTCTAGTGTCAATACTATAGGGTGACACTCTAGGTTATACTTCATATCTATCTCTGGACTGATAATAATACATCAAATAAACCTACCCCAGACTACATTCATTCCCCTTCAGAATGATGCCATTGTGCCTTTAAACTCAAGCCTGACCATCCTTGATTAATCTCTCAAGGCCTCCATATGAAGTTATTGAGCCCTAAACTGTTATCACCCAATGTCTTCTTAAATCTATGTTGCCTTCTCCAGTGCACATCATGCTAGTCTAAATGGGAAGCTACCATTTCTTCAGCTCTTTCATAATTGACCTCCTTATATCCATCCACTCTTGCCCCTCTTTCTTCAATGATATCCTTATCCTTAGATACATGCCCATATTCCTTCACAACACTCAACCATCTTTTATATCTCCAACCCTACCAAGCACTGTCTTGGTTGGCTCTCTATTGCTGTGATAAAGCACCATGACGAAAGGCAACTTTGAAAGGTTTCTTTTTCAGCTTCTATGCCCCAGTCACAGTCCATTGTGATGAGAACTCAGAAAGGTGGATGCAGGATATATGGAAGATCACTGTTTACTGGCTTGCTCTCAATCACTTGCTCAGCCTTTTTTCTTATAGCACCCAGGAATAGGTTTCTGATAATACTTGTAGATTCTTGTTCTTCATAGTTTTT
>NC_045030.1:154002028-154004578 GCF_008632895.1 Mastomys coucha
TTTGCATTTTGCTTTTACACCTTGAGAATTAGAACTGAAACTCTGTACTTGAGTCAGGTGTTGAAACTGCTCAGAAGACAAAAGTGATCTGCTGAGCTTTTATCGCAGTACCTACCAAAAGCTTAGGACCCAACACATGAGACATTACATAATCTCTATTTTCTAGAACAAACTGAATTCTCTTTTCCATAAAAAGAAAAAAAATAAGGGAACATTTGTTACCTACTGTGCCTTTCAGACAGAATACTTAAACCACTTAATCAGTCATTATCCCTCAAATCTCCAGTGAGTCACATAGTTCAAATACTATGTTACAGCTGTTCTCAAAAATGTTTATGAACAACTAGGCTAGAAGCAATTACCAGGACACAGAAAATACACATAGCAATATAAAATGTTGTGCCAGTTTCTGAGACAGATTTGTAGCAAGCCAAGAGAAGCAACAGAAA
Organism: Mastomys coucha; assembly: GCF_008632895.1. NCBI lineage: Eukaryota > Metazoa > Chordata > Mammalia > Rodentia > Muridae > Mastomys > Mastomys coucha. Next base: position 154,002,478 of record NC_045030.1, read on the forward strand.
CTCCTGTCTAAGTCTGCTTCAAACCATGCCTACAAACGTGACCTAACATGCCTACCCAGCATGCAATTTGGACTGCAAAGGGTAAGCATGACAGAAAAAAAAAGAATATAATAAAGAGGAGGAAGAAACACAGGGCTGGAAGAAGTCAGAGGAGAGCTTCAAAGCAGCTGAAACTCAGCTAAAAGACTGCGGTTGATGATCAAGGGTGAGGACTTGGAGATTTTCCTTATGATTCATCTTATCCTTCTATACAGCTTCACCTACACCCGTCGACTGTGAACTCAAGGCAGCAGCAATTTCAGAGTGGGAATAAAAAAGGAAGTCTAAAATCCACGTTACCTCAGGTTCATCATAAAGTCTTCATGGTTCCCTCTATTAAGGTGCAGGTCAGTGGGATAGACAAGAAAACAAACAAACAGGATCATTAGGATCTCCATGGAATTGTTTCCCCGATCTACAAAATCACCATTAAAAACATATGGATTGTTCTCGGAAGGCAGGCCATTCTGTGGAGGGAGAGAGAAGAAAGCAAGACATTAAAAGAATATCCTTTTAAAGTAAGGTTATGTGTTTGTTCCTGCTGAAACAGAAATGAGGCCAATTCATTTTTCTACTGGGACAAATCTGCATACTGGCTTGAGCTTCTTCCAGGGCACATACCTGCAAGGGACCTGGAACCAAAGAATGAGACTGGGACAGGGAGATTTCACAGGGGATGGGGATTATTTACTCTACTCATCATGTACCATGAAGGAAGCTAGGATTTGTCCCACCAAAAGTAGGTACCCTTTTGAGAGTGGGAAAACTGTGATCAGAATATATTGTATGAAAACAATCCAGTAAGAAAGAAACCCATGCTGTTACTACAAATATATATATATATATATATATATATATATATATATATATATATATATATATATATATATGTATATATATATATATTCCCATGCTGCCCTTGTCTCTGAAAACAGGGAGACCTCCACACAAATAAAAAACACTAACCTAACAGTCCAAGCCTTTTCATTCAAAGGCCCTATACTAAACTTCATTCTCTCAAATTGCAAAATGACACTATATCCCTTTTCAGGTCATCTGTGATAATGGACATATAAGAACTCAGGCAGGGAACAGTGCTTATAGGTATACCAGTATACAGATATAACCACATGTGTACCTCTACACACTATATATTCTGACTGACTGATGACTGGGCCATATCATATATCAGCTATTTTGAGTATTACTCTTGAGTATGTATGTATGTATTTATTTATTTATTGTTAAGAGGATACTTATAAAAACAGTATTTGTACGAAAAGAAAGACCAGGGTAAAGTGCTAGTTTTTAAAATAGCTATTAACTTGTTCAGTCCTTCATTACAAAACTCTAAAAGAAAACAAGGATATATGACATGCGAACATCTGTCAGTGTTATACTTGATAAGGAATTATTAGCCAAGTGCATTTCTACTTCATAGCAAGATATAGTAAAATGTTCTTAAATGTTTTGTTTTCAAAGAGAAAAGTCATGTCAAAATATATACTTTTGTGTGAAATATTTATCTTCAGGAAAGAATACACATATTCCAATTAGTTTAATGTTTCAAACTATTTTCAAATTCTTCTTTTGTCAGATTTCAAACTGTGTAACAAAAACTTACTCCTTTATAGTTAGCATTTTAAATCATACATTTCAGTATAAAAAGTTTTAAAACAATACAGATTATAACACAGGACTTAGGAATCCTAAAAATCCTTTCCACAGTGTAACATATTCTGAAGGTAAGTGGGGAAAGAAAGCAGTGGCATATTGTAACATCACAGTCCAGCTCCAGATACACTCTAGCTATTGCTGAGAAAGTTAACCTTTTCTTCATCTGCAAAATGGGAATGACACCCTCATTAATTACCATGCAATACGTGGGAACTGAACATTAGATTGACATCAATTCCATGTAAACCATAAACACAAATAAAGATATTCATTACATTGTGACCTCCATGTTTCTTCTAATTTTAAGATAACATTATTTTACATTCTTAATAGGGCTTATATGGTATAAACTGTTACAGAAATACTAAGCTATGGTCATCAAAAC
>NC_045030.1:154004797-154008056 GCF_008632895.1 Mastomys coucha
TCTTTAAATCATGGGAAGGGCTGGAGAGATGGCTCATCAGTTAAAAACAAATCCTGAATAATAGAGACCAACAACTGGACAGTGTGCAGAGAGTGAGACCTTGAAACACTTTGCTAAATGGGATATCTTCATTAAACCCCACCACTAGGGCTCAGGGAACCCTGCAGAAGAGGAGGCAAAGGTATTATAAGAGTCACAGGGGATGAAGGACACCAAGGAAACATAATCTTCTAACATAACAGGACTAATACACACATGAACTCACAGACTCTGTGGCAGCATGCCAGGACCTGTATATGTCCAAGTTAGATGGCATTCTAGCACTGAGATAGAAAAGTGGACGTAAGTTCCCATCCATAACCAAGAAGCTATCCCCACTTGGCAACCGCTTGCAAAGAAAAAATTCATTTTCTCCAATGGAATGTCATTGGGTATACTGGATGGTTTTGTGTGTCAACTGAACACAGGGTCATCAGAGAAAAAGGAGTGTCACTTGAGAAAATTCTTCCATGAGATCCAATTTAAGGCATTTTCTATATTAGTGATCAATGGGAAAGGGCCAGCCCTGGGTTCTATAAGAAAGCAGGCTAAACAAACGATGGAGAGTAAGCCAGTTAGTAGCACTTCTCCATGGCCTCTGTATCATCATATTCTGCTTCCACGTTCTAGCCCTGGTTGAGTTTCTGTCCAGATTTTCTTCAATGATAGACTATGATCTGGAAGTATAAGCCAAATAAATCCCTTTTCTCTCCAACTTGCTTTTTGGTCATGGTGTTTTGTCACAGCAATAGAAACTCCACTAAGACACTAGGTATAAACCACAGTTAGGTGTAGGCCCCAGGCCCAGCAGTAGATGGTCAATACAAAACAAACTCAGTGATTTTCTAGACTTTCTTGTTCTCATATTGCTTTGTTAGGGCAATTTTTACCTTACTGGTTTTTGTGCTTGTTTATTCTGATTTCTGATTTTGTGCTTTTGTGGGGTTTTTGTTTGTTTTTCTGGTGTATGTTCTCTCTGTGTGTGTGTGTGTGTGTGTGTGTGTGTGTGTGTGTGTTTCTCATGCTTTTTCTTTTTTCTTATTTTAGTTTCATTTTTCTTTTTTGTATTTGTTTTCTAAAGAAATAGAAAAGAGGCATAGAGTTGGGTGGGTTAGGAGGTAGGGAGGTATTAGGAGATGAGGGAGGGAAACTATGACAAGAATATATTGTATGAAAAACTTGTCTTCAATAAAGGAAATTAAAAGAATAAGTACTTTTGTTTCAGAGTATCCAAATTCTGGTCCCAGCATCCACATCTGGTGTCTGACAACCACTTGTAACTCTGGCTTCAGGGGATCTTATATCTCTGGCTTTCAAGGGCACCTGGGTTCAACAGCATAGACACACAGAAACGCACACACTGAGACATACACAAGATACACACACAGATACACATGAGGCCCCATCAAGAAACAAAAAGAAGGAACAAAGGAGTGGAGGAAAATTAAAAATAAGGAAAGGAAAGGAAGAAAGATAGGGGTAGGAAGGAAGGTAGGAGAAAGTAAGACAGGGAGGGAGGGAGATAGAGATCAAAACTAAACTAAGAAAACTAATGTGATAATAATAGGCATTCCATGATCATGGAAAAGAAATAATTAAAATAACACTGAAATGAACTTTCTGTGGCTAAAAGACTTCAAGAGCTGGAGAGATGGCTTGATGGTTAAGAGCTTGTAATTCTTGTAGAGGAGCTAGCATCCACATTGGGGGTCTCAAAACAACCTGTAATTTCTGAACCAGAGTTTCCAGTGCCTTCTTCTGGCCTTCATAGATATCCACACTCATGTGCATACACACATGTGTGCAGACACACACACATACAATTAAAGCTATTTTTCTTATTTATTTTTAAAGATTTATTTATTTATTTATTTATTTATTTATTTATTTATTTATTTATATGAGTACTCAGACACACCAGAAGAGGGCATCGGATCCCATTATGGACGGTTGTGAGCCACCATGTGGTTGCTGGGTATTGAACTCAGGACCTCTGGAAGAGTAGTCAGTACTCTTAACCGCTGAGCCATCTCTTTAGCACCAAATACATTTTTAAAATGAATTTCCAGTTTGATGTTTAAAAGAGCTCATGATTAAGAAGCATAATAGAGAAGAAATTCCATTACTCCTTATAGGTTTTAGAATATGCCAAAAACAGGTGTGGGGGGGGATTCAGCCTACTATTATACTTATCATTTGAAGTAGAGAAAGGCAGAAGATGGTAGAATAAAATCTATAAATTAAAGAGAAAATGGGACTATGAGACAAGAATTCTATATCAACAAAGACATCATTGATACCTAAGAATAGCAGGAAAATATTTGCAGATATGTAAGGATTCAAAAGTTCTTCACACTAGAAGAAAAATATGTAGTGGTTTAGTGGTTTAGTAGCACAAAAGCAATGAACACATATACATGTGCACAAAACAATTTCAGGTGCAAGGGACAAACAAGTAGACAATACAAAGCCACTGGGTTCAATGTGCTTGCATCCATTTCACAAAGGAAAGCATCTAACAAAATACTCCAGCCAAGTTACAACAGTAACAATTTAAATGTCTTCAAGCCAAGGAAAGACTACAAGGAAAGAATCCAATTGTGGACACTTAGCCTTCAAATATCTTACTAAACATGAATCAGTATGAAATTGTCAAGATTGCATTTAAGTACTAAGCAAGAATTCCAGAAACAGAAGAGGAAATTATTTAAAATTACAAATACTATATATTATTTAGATTGAATATACAGAAATTAATAAAGTTCATGGTCAAAATAGTAGGGCTAGGGATGTAAACTGCTAGCTTAGCATGCATGAAACCCTTGCACTACATAAAGCATGCTGGTAGTCACCTGAAATTTCAGCACTTGAGACATGGGAACAGGAGAATCAGAGATTCAAAGTCATCCTCAGCTACACAGAAAGTTCAAAGATGGCCTAAGCTATATAACATGAGACCTGGCCTTGTAAGTAAGTAAATAAATAAATAACATAAGAAATTGATGATTTGCTGAATAAATGGGACTCATGGTGTGTTAGCTAAATTTATGTCAACTTGACACAAGGTAGTCATAGAAGAGGAGAGAAAATGCCTCCATAAGATCAGTCTATAGGCAAGCCTGTAGGGTATTAGTGATCAGTGGGAGAGGACCTAGCTCATTGTGGGAAGTGCTACCCCTGGGCTGGTGGTCCTAGGTTCTTATAAGAAAGCAGGTTGAGG
>NC_045030.1:154008066-154009009 GCF_008632895.1 Mastomys coucha
ATAAATAAATAAATGGAGAAAAAAGAAAGAAGATCACCAAAACAACCCAAAGAAAGAAAAATCCAAAGCAAAATAAATAATAAAGAATAAAAAAATTCAAACATGTAAATGAGTTAAATTTTTACACTAAAATATGAAAGATATATTAAAACAAAAATTCATGTAAATATTATTCCTTAAAAAAACATATAAATAGGTTAGAGATGATTGAAAACAAATAAATACAACAGAGAGGACAAAGCTGGAAAGAGTAACAGGAAACAAAACAGAATTTAAGATTAAAATGTTAACTGGGTGTTGTATAATACATCTATAATTCTAGCACTGGGGAAGCAGAGGCAGGAGGAGCCCAAGTTTTAGGCTAACTCTGGCTACAGAGCAAGTTCAAGGCCAGCCAGAACAACACATCAAGACACTGTCTCAAAAAGAGATGATAGTAGTAATATCGCCTAGTGGTAGAATACTTGCCTAGCATGCAGAAAATATGGTCTCTAACACCAGGAAAAATAAAATAAAATATTTAACAGCATTAGAATACTCCATTATAACATGTTAAAAAGCACTTTATAAATAATATGCATTTCATGAACTTGTAATCAATATCCAAAGAATAAATATTTGCTTTATGCTCTAATCACAAGTACAAGAATAAATTGTTTAAAACTACAAAAGTGGGGCTAGAGAGATGGTTCAAAGTTTAAGAACACTGGCTGTTCTTCCAGAGGACCTGAGTTCAAGTCCAAGCAACCACATGGTGGCTCACAACCATCTATAATAGGAACTGACACCCTCTTCTGGGGTACTGAAGACAGTGTACTTACATAAAACAAATAAATAAATCTTAAAAAAAATAAAACTAGGGGTCGGGGATTTAGCTCAGTGGTAGAGCACTTGCCTAGCAAGCTCAAAGCCCTGAGTTCAGTCCTCAGCTCTGAAAAAAAAA
>NC_045030.1:154009420-154014578 GCF_008632895.1 Mastomys coucha
AAAAAAAAACAAAAAACCAACCAACCAAAAACAAAACCAAAAAAGTAACCTCCACAAATTCTTGACACTCCTGTTTCTAGTAAACAGAAATAAAAAAAGTAGAAGTGATTATGTGAAACTTTAAAGACTTAAGTCATAAAAGACAGGGCAGCTTCCTAGTATTTTCTCTTAGATTACTCACTTTGGGGGAATCTAACTGCTATTGTCATACGAATGATCAGCCAGCCATGTGGAGAGGCCCATGAGTCTAGGAAGGAAATGAAATGCTCTACCTAGATCTATATGAGTTAGCCAGCTCTTTTCATACTTTAAAAAGATTTAAAGATTTATTTTATTTTATGTGTATAGTGCTTCTCTTTCTATATATAAATATATATGTTATATAATGATAATTTAATATAAACTTTAATAGATATAAGGAAGTTTTTACAAATACAATATAATTAATTTTTCAGATGTTCATGCAAACTTTGTGAAAATTTACACTTGGCCCATAAGAAATCTTGAATACATTCAAACTGAAAAATATCTCATAGGACATTTTTTCTTATATCACAATCCAATACGATTTGGAATACATAATAAATTATTACTAGAAAAATTCTTGTTCCATGAATTAAGATTCTTAGAAATTAACAGCTGGAGTCTTGATAAGCAATGGATCAAAGAAAAAAATTAAAGATTTGTGTTTCCCATGAGGGCTGAGGAGAAGGCTTTGTGAGTAAGGTAGTTGTTAGGCAAGCATGAGGACCAGAGTTCAAATTCTCAAACACCCATTGCAGATTGGTGTGGTGGTAATGGTGTGTCACCACCGCACTAGGAGACAGAGACAGGAAATAGTTAGCATCAGATTCTTTGTAAGACCTTGTCTCAAAATACCATGTGGAAAGTAATAAAGACAGGCACTAATGTCAACCTCTAGCCTCCATATATGCCAGCAGGAGTGCACACACATGCATGTATGCATGCACCACACATATACATATGCAGACACACAACTACTTCCTCACCCCACCCCCACAATTAAAGAAAAAGAAATCCTAAATATATATTGACCTCTTCTTAGTGTTAAGCCTTTCAAGGCGATGACTTCAAAGCCAGGCAAGATTTATTTGGATACATATCTGTCTTGCTGGTTTAGGATTAGTCAAATGACTTTGCATAATCTAAGTTAGAACACATTTTAGTCTTCAAATAATAAGGCAACTAAGTCTCCTGTGACATGAGTCCCTGGGCTCTTTAGGTTCCTGCTACTGAGATTTCTCTCAGTTCCTTTCAAAGGAGCAAAACTTCTTCACCCAGCTCCAGCAAACGCAGATTGACACTGCAGTTAATAAGTAACACATAGTTTATGACATGGATATTAAGCCAAAAATTATACAAAACCAGGGTAACCACAATCCTGAAAAGCACTCCAGTGGTCTACAAGGGTTTTTAAAAAGTGAATTGACTAGACACACAAAAAAATGAGACATTTTTCTATATTCTCACCTAGTTCCTATTGAAGCATTTTATAATAGACATCTAAAATTTATTTCAACATATCTGAACATTTTCCTAAGGAATATCAAACAATAACTTCTGTACTTCAATTCTAAAATGTCACAACTTTCATTTTTACAACCTCTGTTTTGAAGATCTCAGATACAAAGATTTGAAGATCCTAGTGGCAGCATGAAGTATCCGAGTGATGGGGAATACAGGATTAGATTACCTCCACTGTGGGAAAGTTATGGGTGTTGGCTCGGGTGGAACAATGAGGGGAAGGAAGGAAGAAAAGGAAAACAAGACAGCACAGATCCCAATAGACAGCATCAGTATAACGCCCACAGGGTTAAAAGTTAATTAGCTGCTTTGTGTCCATGTCCAACTCCTTTTCAGCTGCAGGAGCACTGCTCTCAGCACCAATTTAACGAACTCATTCACTAATACTTGATCTACAATTTCAAGGTTTCCATTCAATGAAGGAAAATGTCTTGTAATGTTAGCAAGGCTGAGGCTCTAAATGAAGTATTTCAATTTATTTTCAATTTCAATTGGTCACTCCAATTAAGCAAAAGTGGCTGATTAGAATTAACCTTTTCAGAAAATAAAATCTAACAACATGACCTAACTAATGATATGTAAATTGCTTCACTTGATGATAAAATTACATTTGAAGATATATAAAGTGGAGGTGCCCTTTTAGCAAAGGTCTGTTGTGGTTAAGAGTGTGGTACCTAGAGGGGAAGAAATTCTCAAGCCAGATGGGGTTGAGTGAGCTGAAAATATCTCAGAGTTAATGTAATAAATGACAAAAATTAAGGATGGCCAAACACTAAACAAACGAAAAAACTAAAAACAATTCATCAAAAGCAACCATTGCTCCGAAACCCAGAATTTATTACAGTCTACCACAGGAAAGTTTGTAACAGAATCTTCCTTGCCCTTCAAGATGTTCTTTCTTGATTTGTGCCCTTATTAAATTATTAAACATCCTTAAAAGGTTTGTCAAAACTACCATCCCTTAACCCGGCCATGGGAGTCATGTTTGAACTCTCAGGAGTTCCAACAATGTGAAAGGATGAAGATCTGGAGTTCAAGACTAGCCTTGGCTATGTAGTGAGGCTGTCTCATGATAAAATAATAAATAATAAATCAGGCATGATGCTACACACCAGGAATGCCCGCATTGGGAAGTTGAGGGAGAATTGCTGCAAGTTGGAGGTCAAACTTGGTTTCATAGCAAGATCTTGTCTCAGACACAAAGCCTAGCTACTCCATCCAGGAAGTCTTCAAGGAAGTCAATGTCCCATCACTAAGTTCCCTTAAAACTTCCAATCCTAATCATAATACCTCTTCTCTCAATTATCTTTTCTTCATTGTATTGCCCACTTCCATCCCAGGGGATCTTGTCTGTTATCAATCAAACATCCCAGTAAACTGTATCTGTCAGGGCAATAATTTCCTCTTAGTCATGCCATATTGCCAAGTTTTAGCATATTATCTCATTCATAGCTGACACTGAATATATATGAAATGAATGATCCCCATAGTTTATCTTTGCAGGTTGCTCTAGTTTTTACATGATGCTTGTGCCTTCAGTACACAGAGACCAAATATAAAAGCTTAAGTGAGCAAACTAGTAGAAAGATTCATTTTTGCATATGATCAGTTGTAATGTTAAAGTTCTTAACCCTGTAATCCCTCTTCTCAAGGGGATGAGACTGAGGATCACAAATTCAGTGGATGCCTGAGCTCTGGAACAAGTCTACTGCTCACCTGAGCAGCTTATTAAGACTCTGTCTCAAAGTTCTTGTAAAAAAAAATGAAACAAAGTATTGAGGATAGATTGAGGATAGTGGTAGAGTGCCTGCCTAACACGTAGGAGGCCCTAAATTAAATTCCCTGCACTGTAAATAAGTCTTGAGTCAAATGAACCACTTGGAAAAGAAAAGTAAAATAGTTAAGCATATCAGTGATGCTACTGCCTCTCAGATTTGGTTGACCTGGGCCAAGCGTGAGCATATATCCCTGCTCATATTATAAAGAGGAACCGATGAAGAAGAAAACATATAACAAAATGCCAACAACTGAGAGGTGAATAAGAATTGTTTGTGAAGGCAAAGCTTCTGGGGTTTTAGGGTTGATGGAGAAGAAAAAAATTAGCCATAGTCAAGACATAAATATTGGAGATAGAATTGAGCAACTCAGAAGGGTCCAGGATACCATAAGAAGACTTACAGAGTCAACTAACCTGGGACTATGGGAAGTCACAGAAACTGAACCGCCAACCAAAGAGCACGCAGGGCTAGACCTAGCCATCCCCTCCCACATTTGTAGCAGATTTGCAGCTTGGTCTTCATGTGGTCTTCATCCCTAACAACTGGAACAGAGACTGTCTCTGACTCTGTTGCCTATCATTGGAACGCCTTTCCCTACCTGGACAGCCTGGTTGGGCCTCAGTGGGAGAGGAGGTGCTTAGTCATGCTGGGACTAGATGTCCCTGGATATGGTAGTACCCAAGGGGGTGGTCCTGAGAGAAGGGGAGGAGATAATGGGGGGATTCATAAGGGTGAGACTAGAAGGAGAGGAGGAATGAGGAGCTTTGATTGGGATGTTAAGTGAATAAGTAAGTTAATTGATGCAAAAAGAGACATAAGTGTTGGACATATCTGGCTTTAACTTTTTTAAAAAATTTCCAACAGGATACAGCTGGCCAAATTGCTCCCAAAAATTCAAATTATTTTCCTTTAAATCATAATCATTAAATAAACACAATTTAAAGTATAGGTTGGTGAGATGGCTCAGTGGGTCCTGAATTCAAATCCCAGCAACCACATGGTAGCTCTGAACCACCCATAATGAGATCTGAAACCCTCTTCTAGTATGTCTGAAGACAGCTACAGTGTACTTATTTATTATAATAAATAAATATTTGGGCCTGAGCAAGCAGGGACTGAGCGAGTCAGAGGACAGGAGTGAGCAGAGGTCCTAAAGTCAATTCCCAACAACCAGATGAAGGCTCATAACAGCTACAGTGTGTATTCATATACATAAAATAAATTTTAAAAAAGTATGACTACTAAGCTAGCTCTAAACAAGATTTGAAGATCAGAGTTCACACCAACATGACTCAACTCGTAGCTCTTGTCCATGAGAAGAAGTGAATCACTTGGGCTAGGATTCAGTGAGCTGTTGCTGCACTGATTGAGAGCAAGATAGTAATTCAATTTAAGACTTTCTAGAGTTCAATGAAAATGAAGCCACAACATACCCAATCTTATGGGACGCAATGAAAGCAGTGCTAAGAGGAAAGGTCATAGTATTAAGTAGTGCCTTCATAAAGAAATTTGAGAGATTTCATATTAGCAACTTAACAATACACTTGAAAGCTCCAGACCAAGTAAGTACAAGCAAGTATACTCAAGAGCAGTACAAGGTGGGAAATAATCTAATTAAGGGCTGAAATCAACCAATTAGAAACAAAGAGAATGATATAAAGAATAAACAAAACCAAGAGCTGGTTCTTTGAGAAAATCAACAAGATACGACATACCCTTAGTGAAAAGTAAAAAGGCACAGAGAGAGAATATCCTAATTTTAAAAAATCTGTGCCCCAGTGTAGGGGAATGCCAGGGCCAATAAGTGGGAGAGGGTGGGGTAGCAAGCATGGGGA
>NC_045030.1:154014677-154018651 GCF_008632895.1 Mastomys coucha
GAACCATTAGGTCTTACTTCACAAGCATGTACTCCACAAAATTGGAAAATTTAAACTAAATAAATCAAGATCAGGTAAACAATCTAAATAGACCTATAACATCTAAGGAAACAGAGGTATTCATTAAAAGTCTCCCAACCAAAAAAGCTCAGGGACAGATGGTTTAGTAGAGAACTCTATTACATTTCCAAGGAAGAGCTAATACCAATACTTCTCAAATTATTCTACAAAATAAAATCCTACCAAATTCATTTTACGAGGCCATAGTCACCCTGATAACTAAACCACACAAAGACTCAATAAAGAAAGAGAATTTCAGACCAATTTCCCTTAAGAACATTGTTGTAAAAATGTTCAATAATATCCTCATAAATAGAATCCAAGGACAAATCAAAAGCAACATCCACCATAATCAAGTAGGTTTCATCCCAGGGATGCAGGGATAGTTCAACATAAGAAAATCCATTAATGTATTCCACCGTATAAACAAATTAGAAGAAAAAAATCATTTGATAATTTTATTAGATGCTGAAAAAGCCCTTGACAAAATCTAATACCCATTCAAGATAACGTCTTCACAAGGTCAGGGATATGAGGCACATACCTAAACACAACAAAGTAGATATACAGCAGGCCAATAGCCAACATCAAATTAAATAGGAAGAAACTTAAATGAATTCCACAAAAAAATCAGGGACAAGACAAGACTATCCACTCTATGTCTATTCAATGTAGTGCTTGAAGTTTCAAGAACTGCAATAAGAAAACTAAAGGAGGTCAAAGGGATACCCATTGAAAAGGAGGAAGTCAAAGTTTTATATTGGCAGATGATATGATTGTATACGTAAATGACCGCCAAAATTCTACCAGATGCCTCCTGACAAACACCTTCAGCAAAGTGGCCAGATACAAAATTAATTCAAAGAAAAACACTCCTATATACAAATAATAAACAGGCTGAGAAAGAAATCAGGGAAATAACAGCCTTCACAAATAATATAAAATATCTTGGAGTAACTCTACCCAAGCAAGTAAAAGACCGGTCTGACAAGAACTTCAGATCTTTGAAGAAAGTAACCAAAGATTTCTAAAGATGGAAAGATCTCTCATGCTCATGTACTGGTGGGGTTAATATAGTAAAAATAGTCATTTTACCAAAAGCAATCTACAGATTCAATACAATTCCCATAAAAATTCCAACACAATTCTTTACAGACTTTGAAAGAAAAATACTCAAATTCATATAAAAAAAAAACCTATGATAGTTGAAACAATCCTGTACAACAAAAGAACTTAGTGAGGTATCACCATCCCTGATTTCAAGCTTTACTATAGAGCAATAATAATAAAACAACTGCATGCATGGTACTAGTATAAAAATAGACAGGTTTACCAATGGAATCAAATAGAAGATCCAGAAGTGAATCTACACACCCATGGACACTTGACTTTTTGTGAAGAAGCAATACAATGGAAAAAAAGAGCATCTTCAACAAATGTTGCTGGTCTAATTGGATGCCTTTGTGTAGAAGAATACAAATAGATTCATATTTATCAGCCTGCACAAAACTCAAGTCCAAGTGAATTAAAACAAGATACACTAAATCTAATAGAAGAAAAAGTGAAAAATAGCCTTGAAGGTATGGGTACAAGAATTCCTAAACAGAATACCAAAGTTCAGGCACTAAGATCAACAAATGATAAATGAGACCCCATGAAACTGAAAAGCTTCTGTAAGGCAAAGTATACTATCAATGGGATTAAATAACAGCCTACAAATTGGGGAAGGATCTTCACCAGCCCTATACCTGACAGAGGGCTGATATCCATAATACATAAAGAACTCAAAAAATTATACATCAACAAACCAAATAACCAAATTAAAATGGGGTACAGAGCTAAACAGAGAATTCTCAACAGAGGAATGTCAAATGTGTGAGAAGCACTTAAAGAAATACTCAACATCCTTAGTCATAAGAAAAATGGAAATCAAAACAACTCTGAGATTCCATCTTATATTGGTCAGAATAGCTAAATAAAAAAACTCAAGCAACAGCTCATGCTGGCAAAGATGTGGAACAAGGAGAAGACTCCTCCATTTCTGGTAGGAGTGCAAACTTGTGCAACCACTCTGGAAATCAATCTGGTGCTTTCTCAGAAAATTGGTAATAGTTCTATCTCAAGACCCAGCTATACTATTCCTAAGCATATACTCAAAAGAAGCTCCACCATACCACAAGTGCATTTGCTCAACTATATTCATAGCAGCTTTAATCATAATAGCCCAAAACTGGAAACAACCTAGATGCCCTTCAACTGAAAAATGGATAAAGAGAATTTACACAATGGAGTATTACTTAGCCATTCAAAACAATGACATCAAGAAATTTGCAGGTAAATGGATTAAACTGGAAGACATCATCCTGAGTGCTGTAACCCAGACCCAGAAAGACAAAAATGGTATATACTCACTTATAAGTGGATATTATTTATAACAACAAAACCATGCTATAAACCACAGACCCAAAGAAGACAACTAACAAGGAGGGCCTAAGGGGAGTCTTTAAATATCACTGAGAAGGGGAGATAGATTAGACATGGGGGATGGAGGGAGGGAGGAGATCACATAGGGGAAGGGGTAGGGATGGGAACAGAGATGGTGTGGGGGGAGGGAGGGAGTACTGGGAAAGACAACTCGATTGAGGGGGAGGGAAGGACCATCTTTGGGCCTATCTAAAAATTTATGACAATGGAAACTCCTAGGAATCTATGAGGGTGACCCTAGTTAAGACTCTTAGTAAAGGAGGGATATGGAGCCTGAACTGACCATCTCTTATAACAAAGCAAGACTTCCAATTGAGGGATTGGGATACCCACCCAGCCACAAAACCTTAGGCCCACAATTTGTCCTGCCTACAAGATATGCAGGGATAAAAGATGGAGCAAAATTTGAGGAAAGAGCCAACCAATGATTGTCCCAGATTGTGAACCATACCACGAGAGGGAGCTCACCCCTGACACTATTAATGATAGTCTGCTATGCTTGCAGACCATAGCCTAGCATAACTGGTATCAGAAAGGCTTCACCCAGCACCTGACGGAAACTAATGCAGAGAACCACAGCCAAACATTTGGCAGAGTTAGGGGAATCTTGTGGAAGAGGGTAGAGAAAGATTGAAAAAAATAGAGAGAGATCAAGGACACTATAAGAAAACCTACAGAAGCAACTAATCTGGACCCATAGGGGCTCACAGAGACTGAAGTGCCAGCCAGAGAGCATGCATGGGATGGAGCTATGCCTTCTGCACATATGTAACAGATGTGCAACTGGGTCTTCATGTGGTGCTCCTAAAGCAGGAGCGGGGACTGCCTCTGACTACGCTGCCTGCCTTTGGATCCCTTTCCTCTAACTGGGCTGCTCTGTCTAGTCTCAAGATATGTCAAGGCAGGTTGGTATCCTTGGAGGTCCTCCCCTTTTCTGAGGAGAAGGGGAAGAGGAGAGGTGAAGTGAGAGGGAGGGACTGGGAACACTGGAGGGAGGGGAAGCTGTGACAAAGATGAAAAGTAAATAAATACCTGAATTAATTAAAAAAATCAATTAGTACAAATTCCTTTAAAATACTAATATGAGGCCTAGCATGGTGGCACATGGCTTTAGTCATAGCACTTAGGAGACAGAGGCAGGTGGATGGATCTCTGTGAGTGCATGATAAGGCTAGTATAAGTAGTGAGCTCCAAGTCAAACAATGCAACATAGTGAGATCCTGTTTCAATGTGATGGTGGTGCTGGTGATGCTGCTGCTGGTGGTATAAGCTGGGCATTGTTAGTCATACCTCTAACCTCAGTCCTAGGGAGGATAATAAAGGAGGAATATACTGGGTATTAGAGAGGTCTGGATTTGAGGGCAGAGCCCGGGTTATATGGCAAGATCGTGTGTGTGTGTGTGTGTGTGTGTGTGTGTGTGTGTGTGTGT
>NC_045030.1:154018817-154034179 GCF_008632895.1 Mastomys coucha
ACTTGTTCCATTGCTGAAAATACTAATGATATTCATGACCTGCCCTCACTGCCTTATCATAGTTATTTTTGTTTTCCTTTTAAAAGTAAAGGTTATTGTGTATGTTGCAGATATATAACATGATGTTACAGGATTCATACAAAGACTGAGAAAGCAACCACAGAGATTCAAATCAACATACTCATCATCTCACAAGCTACTCATATAAGTATGTATATATATTGGCACTCACTACTAAAATCTATTCATTTAGCATGAATTCCAGGCACAGTGAGCATAGTAGGTTCACACCTTTGTAAGCATAAAACCAAAAAGAAGAATGACAAGAAAGGAAAGCGAGGAAAGTCTTATTCCCTGCAGTAGGTAAGGGAACACCAGAATTGTTTTGCTCCCCAAGCAGCATCTTCTTCCCATGAAAGTAGCATACGAAATACCCCACAAAAGGGAGGGAGAACCTGTGGAGACCATATCCAGAGGTTAGGCATGGCCCCCTGGTTGAGGGATGAGGCCACTCACCCACCTCCAAAATTTTAACCCAGAATTTCTCCTGTCTAAAGGAAATACAGGGACAAAGAGTGGAAAAGAGAATGAAGGAAAGGCCATCCAGAGACTGTCCCACCTGGGGATCCATCCCACTTACAGACACCAAACCCAGACACCATTGTGGATGGAAAGAAGTGCTTGCTGACAGGAGCCTGATATAGCTGTCTTCTGAGAGGCTCTGCCAGATCCTGACCAATACAGATGAAGATGTTCACAGCCAATCATCAGACTGAGCACAGGGATCCCAATGAAGGAGTGGATGGAAAGAAATGCTTGCTGACAGGAGCCTGATGTAGCTGTCTACTGAGAGGCTCTGACAGTACCCAACTAATACAGAAGTAAAGGCTCACAGCCATCCATTGAACTGAGTACAGGGTCCCCAATGGAGGAGTTAGGGGAAGG
Source organism: Mastomys coucha (assembly GCF_008632895.1). NCBI lineage: Eukaryota > Metazoa > Chordata > Mammalia > Rodentia > Muridae > Mastomys > Mastomys coucha. The sequence goes on from NC_045030.1 coordinate 154,019,763, forward strand.
ACTGAAGGAGCTGAAGGGGCCTTATCTGGCATCAATGGGAGGGGAGGACTTGGTCTTGTGAAGGCTTGATGCCCCAGTGTAGGGGAATGTTAGAGTGGTGAGGCAGGAGTGGATGGGTGGGTAGGGGAGCACCCTCATAGAAACAGGGTAAGGGGAATGGGTTAGGGGGGTTGCTGAGGGGAAACCGGGAAAGGGGATAACATTTGAAATGTAAATAAATAAAAAAATATGTTGTAGAAAGAAAGAACAAAAGAAAGAAAGAAGCATATGAGTTTTACATAGGAAAAAATCTCTTGGGGGGGGGGGCATGTTCCTGGGAACACTCAAATTAGGAAATACATATATGAGCATGTCCAGCTAAGAGGGAAAGACAGTAGACACATTTTTGAGCATGTTCAGCTCAGGGTCAAAAAGTATGCATTTAAAAGGTTAAAATGGTGGATAAGGACATTTTGGGACATATTCAGCTTGTATCATAAAGATAGCAAGAAAGAATGTATCTGGGCATGCTTACTATCCACAAAGGTTTTAGCTTCAGAAAGGAAAGAAGACTTTGAAAAATTCATTAATATAGGAGTTTGTCCCTGAAGGTACATAACTCACTCAGCAGCCAATAAATACGATTTTATTAATATAGCCCTCATGTTATACATAGATCTACTTTCTCAGTTTTTCAAGGTGAAATCTTGCCATCTTCAATGGTCCTTGCCTTTTCCCCCTGCTAAGTTAGGCAAGTGATATGTACGGTTTGTTCCATGCCCAATCTGCATATTACCTTCTCACCCTGAGTTTGGTAAAATTCTAACCAATTGCTCTTACATACCACTCTCAAATATCCCTCTTACCTCCTTCCACCCCAGTCCATGCCCAAGTAGCTTCCTTCTCTTTTACTGTAGGGCCCTGAATAATGTCATTGGAGAACTCTTGAGATGTTTCTAGCTTCCATTTGAATGCTATATTTTCACCTTTAGTTCCTTTTATGACACTTCCTACCACCCACCTCCTCCTGTTCAGTCTTTACATTAGCACCTTCCAGTTTTATATGTTCCATGTCACTTTGCCAGTGCAATTAAAGAACTGTGTTAGAATACTCTGTCCTGATCTCTCTACTCCAGGACTCAATCTCTGATCATACTTTAGAATCTTTAGCTCCCCTTTAAAAAGATTTCTTTTCCAAATCACTTGGAATGTAGTGACCACTGTCCCCATTTAACTTGTTCAGCCATTTTCCTTTTCAAGTAGAGACTTGTCAGATTGTTTTGGTTACTGCTGTCCATATTCCATCCTCAGATGCTACCTGTCAAGCAATAGCAGGACTGGAATTTTGAACATTTAATATGAAGTAGTGTGGTAAGACAGATAAATATTTCTCATGTTGGACAACTTGAGATTTCATTTAAGCCTTCCACCCTTCATCTCCCCTACCTTTCCAACTTGGCCAGAGGCATCCCCGTGTCATGATAAACAAACTCCCTCTACTTAACCTCATCCAGAAAGAATTCTCTCCATAAGTGTAGACCTCCTTTAAGGATACTGGTGACCCCTGACTCCAGCATCACTACTCTGGAAAAAAAGAATCTATTTCCTGCACAGAAAAACACTTCAGCAGCAAGGTAATAGAAGGTCTAATGCTTTGTCAGACTCCTTTCAGAACCAGGACCTCTGACTAAATGTCTTCCTCAGCTCCTTAGCTCTAGGTCCAAGGGTCAACTCATTCAACACACATATTTTCCTGGTACTTGCCCTCCCTGTTGCTGATATTCTCTTACTCATCCTTATAACTTGACTTCGGGATTCCACCTCAGACTCTCATATCACCTGGGACAATTTCACCTGCATCTTTCTACCCCTCTTGCTCCCTAAGGCCCTTCTAGCTATTCTCCAACCCTAGTGCACATTCCTATTCCTTCAATCCTCCCATTCTTCCCATACTGGCTTCTCTTTATTCCTTCCCTAGCTTGACTCCTATGGCTATATCTAGAAGTTCTCTTTAATAACTCCCTCAGCTCCCTACCAGTAAGGCTTGTCTGGAATTCCTATACCAACCAACTGCCACTTCCTCTGAACACACTCCCTAGCTCTGCACCTTCTTTAGGCTGCCTGAAATGTCATCCAAATCCTCTCCAAAGTGTCAGGTCCATTGACTTACTTCTAGCTTGGCCTATCCCATTTACTTCCAAGTTGTCATTATGGATAAATCAAAAAAACCTTGCATTTCTGCCATAATGTAGATCCTTAAAATGCTATTGAATGAGAGAGAGAAAGAAAAAGAGAGAGAGAGAGAGAGAGAGAGAGAGAGAGAGAGAGAAAGAGAGTGCATGAGCTTGAAGATAGGTTGGTAAAGACATGGAGAGGATCTTGAAGAAATTAGGGGGGGGAGGGAGAATATCATCAGAATATATTAGATCAATTTTTTAAATAAAATAAATATTAAAAATAGAAAATGCTCTTGGATAATTACATCACTTTATCCATAAGAAAATGTATGGAGTGGAAGCCCAAGATAATATAGAATCTGGAAAACAAATTGAGGTTAATATTGCTAGTCTTGAGGATGATAGATGGATAATAAATGCATTAATCAAAAAGAGACATATAGAAGACCAGTGTTAAATGACAGTGCTAGGGCCCCAGGATTTGTTTTCTAGATATCATCATTCTAGAAGCAAACATTCAGGTAGCAACTGTTGGCTCAGAGAGAGCAATGAATCCAGTTAAAGAGATACAGATCAAGTCCGTGTTGACTGTGCTGCATCTTTGTGCAAAAGATGAAGCACAAGCAGAGCAACTAAGCTCAGAGCTGCTAGAGCAAGGTAGCCATTTACTAAAGGAGTCTCCTTTCACACCCAATTAGTGTGTGATAAAAGAGAAAACTCATTATAGAACATGTTAATTTCCAAGCAAAATAAAACAAACATCATTCTCTTCATCCTTTGCCATCTCAACCTTCATGACACAATAAAGACAGGCATACACACATTTTAACTGATAGCCTCAGTGCTGAACAAAGAATCTAATTACATTTTTGAAAAATAAATCTTCTGAGATGTGTGGAAAACTAAAAAATCTACTACAAATCTATGAGCTTCTAAGATTAAAAAAACTGTCATATTGCATTTATATTTGTATGTATAGACATACAGCAAAACTAATATTGTTATCTGCCCTAGGACTTCCCTCACTCAACAAAAGCACAAGTAGTTAGGAAAATAAGCATTTACCTTATAGAAAATCAACATAAGATCATCCAGTTTCCCATGCAAATCACCTGGAACACAAATAAAAAAATCAGTATTCAGTAGGAACCAAGATGTAATGCTTATTTTGTTATAGAATTTTAAATCTCAAATACCCCAAGTATTCTCATGGGATTGAGATTTCCACTTTATGTTGATGATACTAATTCAATATGCATTTTGCTTCCACAGACTCTTTCTATCCCTCCCATGGTACACATGGGGTGGGTACAGCAACTGGAAGTGTTTGATCTAGGCATTTCTTTATTCTGAGTTAAGCTCTATACTAAGAATGTTATGCTGACTTTCTTGTTTGATCCTTATCACCACTCAGTGAATAGCATTGTCATCATCCTTATATTCCAAATGAGACTCAGAGTAATTACAAAACATATGCAGTTGCCCTGCCACCAAAATTTGAGCTAGAATTCAAACCCAGCATCCTCTCACCTCAAGATGATTTCCTCTGTATTGCCTACATGTTAATGCCCAGGAGAGCAGCAAAAATAGCTATCACAGGAAGCATTGACTCTCTAAGGACCTACCATAGTATCTAGGCAACTAGGCATTCAATGCATGCATTTAATCACTGAACCCATAGCCACTCATTTGCTGGGTTTTGTTTTATTTTACTTCTAATTTTAAAGGTTTAAAATTATAACTAGATAGTTGAGATTCTTTTTGATGAGACAGTTATGAGGGGGAAAACAGAGGCAACTAATGAAAGCTATTGAATATGACTCATTAATGAAAAAAGTAAGTGACTATATGAATATTCAAAATTTCTATTTGGATAAATATTTTTAGGTAAAATATTTATCTTTTATAATATTTTATCAAAATTTGTATTCAACTTGATTACCATATAATTTAAGAACACTTTTTTCTCAGTTTATTTAAAATCCCATAAACAAGATAAATTACTTTAGAAATAACAAGGTTAAAAACCCTACATTATTAGCACTTTTTATAAAATTGCCAGAATATTAAAAATAAGATAAAGAGCATGTTGATGTTAATGGATACTTAAATGTCAATACTTTTACATAGTCTCACTCCAAAAATTAAATAAATACCTAATGTATCTTGCCAATTATTTTGCTTTCTTAATTTTCTTCAGAGTGACTTGCCTATTAAAAAGAAAAGTATACTGGCCATGGAAATGATTCAGTAATTAAAGTGTTTGCTACTCAAGTTGTGCTCAGATCCCTATCAACCATGCAAAAAACAAGGTACAGTGGTCCCCATCTGTATCCTCAATGCTGAAGGCAACAGAGACAGGATCACTGGTGCCCAGTCTTACCAATCAGTAAGCTCAAGGTTCAGTAAGAGACTCTGTTTCAAAAAGTAAAGTGGACAACAATGGAGAAAGACATCCATCCATCACCAATCTTGTCTCTACATGCATGCATACGCATTCTCATGTTTATGCATGTACATGCATGCATGCATGCATGCATGCACACATGCACGCACACACAACCACTACCACCACCATCATCCCAACCACCACTACTTCCACTACAACATGTACAGAAATTTGAATATAAAGGATTAGAATTATCTGGCATGCTAAAATATGAAGTTGCATCTGCATATTTGCTTTTCTCTTTACCAAAGGTGCTATGTGGAGAAAAATATCTAGAAACAAATATCTCAAATGTAGGGTCCCTTAAATGAATGGATTTTTCTAGTCTACCTAGTCTGGACAGACAAGTGCAAAGATGGTACCCTCCCTAATCTGAAATATAGAAGACCTTATTTTTTTTAAATCTTTTTTTATTAGATATTTTCTTTATTTACATGTCATATGATTTCTCCTTTCCCAGTTTCCCCTCCAACAAACAAGCAAACAAAAACAACAAGAATAAGCCCCTGTTGCCTCCCCACTCCCCATGCCTGCCACCCCACCCTCTCCCACTTATTGGCCCTGGTACTCCCCTACACTGGGGCACAGAACCTTCACAGGGCCAAGGGCCTCTCCTCCCATTGATGATCAACTTTGCAATCCTCTACTATACACATGCTGCCAGAACAATCAGTCCCACCATGTGCAGTCCTTGGTTGGTGGCTGAGACCCTGGGAGCTCTGAGGGTACTAGTTAGTTCATATTGTTCTTCGTCCTAAGGGGCTGCAAAGCCTTCAGCTCCTTGGGTCCTTTGTCTAGCTCCTTCATTGGGGACCCTGTACTCAGTTCAATGGATGGCTGTGAGCCTCTACATTTGTGTTGGTCAGGTACAGTCAGAGCCTCTCAGGAGATAGCTATATTTAGGCTGGCTTGTCCTTCCTTCAGTCTCTGCTCCACAGTTAGTCTGCAACTCCTTCCATGGGTATTTTGTTCCCCCTTTTAAGAAGGAATGAAATGTCCACATTTTGGTAGAAGACCTTATTTTTAATGCAACCCTATCACTGACTGGCTGAGTAAGCTAGGGTGCAGGGTCCATGTAGAAATACATTAGCAAAATTATGTATTTCTCTCTGGACCTCTATTTCATCCATAAGAGCAAGACATAGGGGCTTTGAATATAATTCAATGATAGAGTGCTTGAGTAGCGGGGGCAAACTTCTGGGTTTGATCCTTAACATGGGGGAAAAAATGAAAACCTTAGCTTTTAGTAAAAGGACCAGAAGATCTCTGTAAGGACTTTTCAGCTCTCATATTATGGAATTCTAGGACTCCATTGTCCTCTAATTCATTTCTTCTTCTAGGGTGCATGGGCACACATCCGGAACATCAATGCAATATCTGCAATAGCAACTGGAGGGCTAATGTAAATGCAGACCCTAACATCTGTTTTTGACTGTTAATGTACATGTGGGTAGAAGCCTAGCCCCTGGCTTTAGAGGCTTCACAGGTCGGCATGGTTTCCTGAGCTTTATGACCCAGCATTTTTTATTTCCATCAAAAGCAAAGCCTGCTGTAGCTTTTAATAAAAGGTCTCTATGCTAAGGTATATTATTGTCTAGAGTGATCTGGTGGCCTGATTCGGTTGAAATTAAACCATTAGAGACTCTTCAAAAAACCCGAGTCAGCCCAATGTCATGAGATATGTACTGCTAGATCAAGTCCCTGTCAACACTATGAGATGCTGGGAATGGAAAGGGTTTAATTAGATTGTCAAATCCACTTCTACCTGCCAGAGTAAGAGAACGTGGGCTAAAAACTGATTTGGAAAATAACAACCACTGTTTTGTAACCTAAAGGCTTAATTAGAAGTTAGGGAATTGCTGTTCCTTCCATGCACCCCACTCCCAGACAGTGTAAGCATGCTGAGCACCAACTGTGATGAATTTCAAAGTGTACTGTTTCTAGAAGCAATATCCTGCCAGGCTGGCCCATAAGATAACAAAATCTCAAATCTTATTATTTAGAAGAACAAGAAACAGATTTTGGGGACATTCCCACTCCTTTAAAAGCTGCAAAGACCAATTGGAAAATCTAAAGCAGCGGCCAAGGGCAGAAAAGAATTGAATCTCCACCCGTCTTGGGTGTTTCTCTTTCCAGTAGAAGTGGCATTCACACAGAGGCCCACCTGGAAAAATCCCACCATGAAGCAGAGATAATGAGAGCCAGTCAGAGGGCAAAGAACACTTATTCTACCCACCAGTGGCTCTCCATATTAAAATGCTAGCTGCCTTTAGAGAAAGCTACAAGAGTTCTTTAATTTCTCACATAATTAATTCCTGCCAGCTGGTATGCAAAACAAAGACAAGATGGGGAACAGTATTACCATGATAGATAATTCTATATTAACATTTTCCCCTCAACACAATCCAATTTACATAGTTTTCAAGTTAGGCAAATGATGCAGGACCAAGAGGCTCCTAAATATTAATGTGACAACTCTCTTCTGAAACTTACCACAGATTGTTATCTCTTTGGCGGGAAAGGTTTTTGCATGAGTGAAATTCGGCATTTGCTTCAGGACTTTCCTGGCTTCAAATAGCACCTCTAAGACATAGTGAGCATGAAGTATCTGTGAGAGGAAGCAGGGGAAATAATGAGCTAGGGAGAAAGACATGGCTATGTTGAAATCAATCAAAATGAAGCACACAAGCACATTTTAGGTTGCTGTATTTCAGGATAATCTTTAAATGATTCTCAAATAGATTATTCTAACATAGTGGCTATACATAAAAAGCCTTCAGGAGATATTTGCAATGGAATGAATGAATGGTTCTTGTGTTCTTCTTTGGCACTATCCATTTGTTTACAATATTTCTGATTATTCTTGGTCCTTAGATTCCAAGAAGGGTAATGGGAAAACATGGGTAGGGGAGATCAACTGCCCAATGAAAATGTTCAGACAAAAGTGTAACAATAAGAATCATTTAAAAGGGGGGAGGAAAAAAGAAAACAAGGAAGGAAAAGAAAAGTCTGTTGATAAGGTGTAGCGTTCTGTTAAGATGCCCTGCTACTTGCAACTGAAGGTTCTGTGCCCCAGTGTAGGGGAATGCCAGGGCCAATAAGTGGGAGAGGGTGGGGTGGCAGACATGGGGAGGGGGGAGGGAACAGGGGTTTGTTTTTGTTGTGTTTGTTTGTTTCTTTGTTTCTGGGAGGGGAAACTTGGAAAGGAGAAACCATATGACATGTAAATAACTAATAAAAATAAAAAAAAAAGAAAAAAAAAAGAAAGTAGGTGTTGTTGAGCTCAGAGACCTCACAAGGGAGTGAGGCAAGCTCCTGAGCCTCCTAAGTATGGCTCTAGAATTTGGTGTACAGAATGCTCAGGGCAGCAAGCGCATTGTGAAAATATTCCAAACTGAATTAAACACATCGTTAAAACTGATTTTACTTTTTTTCTTTTTTAATATAAATATTAGAAAATTCTAAATACATGATTCATATATTACTATTAGTTCCTCATTTCCTGTCTACCTAGGACTTAATGAGCTACCAAATCTTTCTCTCACATAAGCATTCTAAAGGCATTCAATCCACAGCTTTATTTAAAACTTGAATGAGAACTTTCCTTCAGCTATATTGTATTCCTTTTTATTTTCCTATTTATGTATTTGGGTTTTTAACATAGGATCTGGATCTCATTATGTAGCATCGATTGGCTCAAACATCATGACAATCCTTCTGCCTTGGTTTCTCAAATTCTTGGATTAACATTTTATTTATATTTTTATACCTTTATTATGTACTTTATTGGGGGGATACATGTATCACAGCATATGTGTGAAAGTGAGAGGACAGTTTATGAGAGTCTCTTCTACCATATGGACCCTAGGCATTGAACTCAGTTCCTCAGCTTGGTGGTATGTGCTTTTACCCATTGATTCATCCCAATGGCCCCTGGATAAATATTTTTAAAGAGTGGGCAAAAATGCTGCTGTTTAATAGCTTGTTCCAGTCTGTCCCTTTACTCTACAGATTTCTAATGCTGGTTTAATTTGTCATTGTAGTTTTTCTGACCCATTGTACCACTAATCAGAGTAACTGCATCTAAAGAGGTATTTTCATTTTGTTTTTTTAATATTAACAAATATTCACTAAAACTATCTTATAAACATAGAAACAATTTTAATATTAATATAGTTTTCTTGAGTAAACTTAAGATTGGCTATGTTTGTTAATATTAGTACTTACTTATTAAATAAAATATTCACATTATTATTATTATAAAGATATTCAAGGAAGAAACTTTAACTTTGCGAAGATATTGTGTGTGTGTGTATGTGTGTGTGTGAGAGAGAGAGAGAGAGAGAGAAAGAGAGAGAGAGAGAGAGAGAAAGAGAGAGAGAGAGAGAGAGAAGAGAGAGAGAAGGGGAGGTAGGGAGGGAGAGAAGGGGAGCATAAGGGGAAGGGGAGAGGGAGAGGGAGAGAGAATACTAAAGACAGAAAGGAGACTGAGAGAGACTGGCTGTCCTAGAATTAGATATGTAGACAAAACTAAGCTTGAACTGGCTCAAATAGTTCTTAAATGCACAAAAAAACCACATTTTTTCTTTTGAAGTAAAAAAATTTTATCATTAAAAAGGAGTATAATAATAAAAACTAATTTTCTCCTTTTCCAAGATCTTTGTTTCCTAATCTCTGTCCTTAGAGACAACTAATGTTGATAATGTTTTGAGTATCTTTTCCTTAATATTCTTTGTTTATAAGCATACAAAATTATAACCAGAATACTCTAATCTTTGCACTCAGGAGGCAGAGACAGGTAGATCTCTATGAGTTTGAAACCAGCCTGGTCTACAGAGCAAGTTCCAGTACAGTCAAGGCTACACAGAGAATCTCTATCTTGAAAAACAAATAAAATTAATATAACTATACATTAATATTCAAATGTAGGTATAAATGTTTAATCTGTAAAATAAATGTGATATTATACATGCAAAGTAGCTACACACTTATGTAAAAATAGGAATAAAGCACTGGTATATATAAGAACATGGATAAACTCTGAAAGCATTATTTCAAGTGAAAGAAGCTAAACACCAAAGGATGCATGTATTCCATATAAAACATTCAGATTAGATAATCTGTAGAAACCAAAAGTAAATTAATATCAGGAACTGGGGATTGAATGAAAAAAAGTGAGTATTAATGAGTATGAAGTTTCATTTTAAGATGACAGAAACGTTTTAGAAATAAGAGCCCTTGCCGGGTTTATAGAAGGCTGTGGGTTCAATCCCTAATACTGAAGAATAATTTTCTAAAAAGTTCTAGAACTAAATCATGGTGAGCGTTGTATAATATTTTAATATATCAAAACAATATCTTAGTTATTTTCTTATTTCTATGACAAAACCACAGCCAAGGCAATTTATTAAAAAAGGCATTTTGGGAGCTGGAGAGATGGCTCAGTGGTTAAGAGCACTGACTACTCTTGCAGAGGTCCTGAGTTCAATTCCCAGCAACCACACAGTGGCTCACAACCATTTGTAATGAGATCTAATGCCCTCTTCTGGTGTGTCTGAAGACTGACAGAAAGTGTACTCTTATACATAAAAAATAAATAAATTTAGAAAGCAAGCAAGCAAGAAAGAAAGGTTAAGGCATCAGATATGGTGCTGAGAGGCAGTAGCTGAGTATTCCCATTTCTTCAGTCCAGAAGAACTAGGCAGAGAGAATGTCTTTTTAAATCTCAAAGCCCATACCCAGTGACACACATCCTCCAATCAAGACACACACCCCTAACATCCCCTAAACAATTTCATCACTAAGACACTAAGTATCCCTATATCTGAGCCTATGAGGGTCATTCTCAAACCACAACTACCATCATTTTCTGCATTTATACAGCTAAAAGTGTCCAACATCTCTATAGTTATTCCTTGAATCAATGTTGCATATTTTATGTACTTGAGCACACTGACCATGTTTCTTTTAACTCTAAACCTAATGATGAAATTATCTAAATACTTTATAAGTCTGTTGCCATTGTTTTACTTCATGCAGCTCACACCCTCATAGGCCTGGTTATGTTTACACTGAGTTCTAGACATTTTATATGAAAAACTATAAAAATATTTTTAGGCCAATTTTCTCTGAGAGATTTTAAATTTGCAGTTAGCAGGTGGCCAGAAGAACTAGCTGCCTAGTATGATCACAAATCATTTTCAAAAATTAGATGCTTCAAAGCTCGGCTTCTGTTCCTGCAAAGCCAATCTACAACTTCTAGTTCACTTGTATTTCTGGGGCAGGTCATCTAGTGCCCTGATCTGAGCATGAGGATTTGGGATGATGACAGAGAAAATGGTGGTGTGAGGAAAGCCAAGGCCCGATCTTTCCAGAGGAAGATTGAGAAATCAAACAAAATTTATTTTACTTAATTTTCCTATCCTTTTTCTTTCTTGCTTGCTTTTGTCTTCTGGTTTTAAAGAAATTTCTGTTAAAACATTAACTGAAAACAAGCTCTAGGAACAAATGTTTCAAAACTTTTCACAACCCGACTTAGCAGATATCTATAAAATACTTTACCAAGCAAAAGAATACTATCTATTTTCCTTAAGTACAAATGGAACATTCTCCAGTATAGACTAGATGCTAGGCCACAAAATAAGTCTCAGAATATTTAAAAAGATTGAAACCAAGCAGAGTAACCTCTCTGATCAGAATGGAAAGACACTAGAAATCAGTAGCAAACATGGGAAATGTACAAATATGTGAAAATTATAAAACCCCTTAGCAATGGAGAAAAAATACAAATTAGAAATAACTGGGGCATGAAAGCACAATATACCCAAACTTATGGTAAAAGCATGCTCAACAAGGAATATATAGTTGCATTTTTAAAAGGGCTCTTAAATCATTAACATAAGAACACTTTAATGTGAGCTGGAGAAATGGCTCATCAGTCAAGAATATAAGTTGCTCTTGCAGAGGACCCAGGTTTGGTTCCCAGTACCTAGATGATGGCTCACAATCCTTTACAACTCCAGTTTCTGTGAATCCAATACCCTCATGCCCTTTTCTGATCTCCTTAGGTATAATACACATAAAATTATATAAACAAAAAAGGAAAGAATGCCTTAGTGTACTCAAAAAAGAACAAACTGATCTCAAAGGTTGGGAGAAAATAAGGACTGTGGTAGAGATAAATGAGGTTTAAAGAACCAAAACAGATAATCAGCAAAAATTGTTTCTTTAAAGCAATCAACAAATTAAAAAATAACTTTTAGATATATTAACTGTGGCAAGGAAAGGAGAGGGAGAGAGAGGAAGGAAGGGAGGGAGGGAGGAAGAGAGAAAAAGAGAGAAAATGAGAGCATATATATAGAGAGAAACAAAATAAGAATAAGAGTTAGAAACTACTATCAACATTCAAGACATTTCAAAAGGGTATAAAAGTACTATGAACAACTGTATACCAATACATTAGATAAGTTAGATGAAATGAACACATTTCTAAAACTACATTATTTTAGTTTGGGGTTCTATTGCTCCAAGGAAATATTATGACCACAGTAACTCTTATAAGGACAACATTTAATTGAAGCTGGCTTACAGTTTCAGAGATTTAGTCCATTATCATCATGGTGGGAAACATGGCAACATGCAGGCAAACATGGTACTGGAGAAGAAGCTGAGAGTTCTACATCTGGATCCACAGGCAGCAGGAAGTGACTACCACACTAGGCATGGCTTCTGTACCAGAGACCCCAAAGCCCACCCCTTATTGACACACCTCCTCCAACAAAGACACACCTATGCTGATAATAGTGCCACCTATGGACCTATTGAGGCCATTCTTATTCAAATCATCACATACATAAATTACCAAGATTATTCAAGAAGAAGTAGAAATCTGCATGGTCCTGGAACAAATACAGAGATTGGATCAGTAATCAAAAAATTTCTAATAAAGAAAATTCAAGATCTTGGGCTGAAGAGATGTTTTAGCAGTTAAAAGTACGTACTGCTTTAGCAGAAAACCTAAGGGGGTTCCCAGCACCTACCTATGAGATGGTCTCATAACTGCCTATAATTCCAAGGGGATCCCATACCCTTTTATGACTTCCATGCATACCTACCAGTTATGTACATGGAACACACACATATATAAGGGCAGACACTCATACACATAAAATAAAATTAAATAAACCTTGGAAGAGGAATGGGGAACACAGCCAAGTGACTTCACTGATGAAATACACTGAGTATTAAAAGAAGCATCAGCAATCTTCTTCATATTCTTCATAAACATATTAGAAATATTTTCTAACTCACTCCATGACACTGCATTAGCCTTACAGCAAAGCCAAAGTAAAAGATATGAAAAAAATTAACACCAATATATCTATGAACATAGATTTTAAAGTCTTCAACAAAATGTCAGCACATGAAAAACAACAGCATTTTAAGAAAAATACACCCCAAGACCAAATGAAATTTATTTCAATAATACAAGGGTGAATGAAGATAGAAAATTAATCCATATGTTACAAAACATTAACAGAATGAAAGAAAATACACACACACATACACACACACACACAATTTCTATAGTTGATATAAGAAAAACATTTCACCAAATCTAACATCTTTTATGTTAAAACTACTCAAAAAATTCTCATGTGTTTTTTTTCTTTGAGTTTGTTTATGATGGATCTGGAGAATATTATCCTAAGTGAAGTAACCCAATCACAAAAGAACACACATGGTATGCACTCTCTGATAAGTGGTTATTAGCCCAGAAGTTCGGAATACAGGAAGAACAACCCACAAACCACAAGAAACTCAAGAAGAAGGAAGACAAAATGTGGCCATTTCATTCCTTCTTAAAAGGGGGAACAAAATACCCATGGAAGGAGTTGCAGAGATTAACTATGAAGCAGAGACTGAAGGAAGGACAAGCCAGCCTAAATATAGCTATCCTCAGAGAAGGTCTGACAGAACCCAACTAATACAGATGTAGAGGCTCACAGCCATCCATTGAACTAAGTACAGGGTCCCCAATGAAGGAGTTAGAGAAAGGACCTATGGAGCTGAGGGGTTTGCAGCACCTTAGGACGAACAACAATACGAACTAACTAGTACCCTCAGAGCTCCCGGGACTAAACCACCAAACAAGGAGTACACATTGTGGGACTGATTGTTCTGGCAGCATGTGTATAGTAGAGGATTGCAATTTGATCATCAATGGGAGGAGAGGACCTCGGCCCTGTGAAGGTTCTGTGCCCCAGTGTAGGGGAATGCCAGGGCCAATAAGTGGGAGAGGGTGGGGTGGCAAGCATGGGGAGGGGGAGGCAATAGGGGTTTGTTCTTGTTGTTTTTGTTTGTTTTTTGGAGGGGAAAATAGGAAAGGAGAAATCATATAACATGTAAATAAAGAAAATATCTAATAAAAAAATCCTCTCAGAAAAAAAATAAACTTCTTCAACAGGAAAAAGGGAAAAAGCCACTGGTAACATGAAACTCAAGGGCAAACACTCAATACTTTTTTTCTAAAACCTGGAACAAAATAATTATGTGTACTCTTGTTACATGTCAACTCTAAATAGTTCATAGTAAAAGACAAAATTAAAATTCTTAGAAAGAAAGCACAAGGAGATCCTCATGGCCATGAATTTGCCAATGGATTACAAAAGCAAATGTTATAAAAAATATACAGAGATTAAATTGACCTGTGTATCAAAGCACATTATTAGGAAAGAGACCATTAGCTGAGGGGTTTGCAGCCCCTTAGGACGAACAACAATATGAACTAATTAGTACCCTCAGAGCTCCCA